>NC_133383.1:30637766-30970663 GCF_049309525.1 Garra rufa
AACTTGTATTTTGAGAGAAGAAACTAGAAGAGAATTACATAACTATACATTTGTACTACATACAATTCATTAAGAATAGTGGACTTAAAAATAGAATATTGACATTACGATATACACCTATCACTTCACACTCAGCACATTCAGCACAGGAGGTGGCGGTATGCACCGAAAAAGTTGGTATGCGACCCGCCAGTAAATCCATAGAAGAAGAAGAAGAAATCTAAATAATAAATCAGACTGATACAAATAATGTTTAATAAAAGTCAGTTGCACATATAAATTGTGTTTTTATTAAGTCAGTCGGACTGAATGTCAAAACAGCCTGAAAACAAACGACATTCTCAACCTAAAGGAAGCGGAAATTTGTTGTGACGCAATTTGCATATCCCGGCGGCAACATTCAAATGTGTTATTGCTGCGCATGTCTGAAATAGATCGTCACGCCATTATGGAATATAAGCTTAGAACAAACAGGTACGTGTTCATCTATTTCTATCACTGTTATTAGAAACAATATTATCAAACTGTTTTATTTTGTCGGTTGATACTGATGTGTTATTATGACAGAATGCACGATTGTAAGGCTAAATGAGATGACCGCGCTATCAACTGAATTAAACGGCAAACAAACAGGTAAGTTAACTTTTTCGTCCATTTGCATCAGTCTAATTAGAAACAATTTTTACAACTGTTTTATTATGTCGACTGATAGGCCTACGGGTGAATTTATGATAAATGTATAAGTCAGAGTCTCCCTTCTCTCTGAGGTTAAGAGAAATTTTACATAAAATTAAATGTATTAAAATGCCAATAAGTCAAATAAAATAATTTTGCCATATAAGCACATTAGAACACATAGGCTAGCTAGCTTTTTTGGGCATACATTTAAGTTTTGGTGTTTTTCTCTTTGTTTTAGGTTTGTGCTGAATTTGCACAGATAACAACTGTTGCCTTAATTTCAAAATTCTTCTCAAAGCTGGATGAACACACTCCAAGTCTTCTGAGGATCTTTGCCAAGAAAGGTGAAGCTCAGGGACAAAGGATAAGGAAACTTCCTGTGCCACTTACAGGGGTATGATAACTGCAAAAATGTTTTTTCTAGATAAATTAATCATTTGTTTCTCACTTATGATTTGTGTGACTTGAAAATGTATTAGTTAATTGGTACATGTTGCTAATTTTCTTTATTTTCCCTAGTGTGTCTGTATTAATGTTAAGACGGAGTGTGTCCTCAAAGCCCTGTTTGTCTACCTAAATGAGGATCCTGACAATCTCATCAAGGAGTACATGGTATTATTGCCTGAATATTCTGACAATATTTTATGTATAACAATACATTTTTTTTTTAGTACATTAGTATTAATGTACTTTGTTTCTGTTTATAGGATGTCGATTTTTCCAACGCTGAAGCTGCACTCAAAGAAATGGTGATGGGCGTTTTTGTCATCGGATGTGAAGTTGGAGATGAACCTGCAGATGTTGGAGTAGTTCTTGAAGGAGTTACAGCACTAGAAGGGCTTGGTAATGTAGCTAATGGTGTTGCATTGCTGATGCTGATTGCTTGATGGACACAAACTTTCCACCCCAGTTCGAGCCCTCAAGACCAAGCTTTTTACACCTCATAAAAGGACTGATGAACAGACTGATCTTTACCTTGAAACTGTGTTTTGTGTGAAATGGTCAAAACATGTTCATGTTTTATGTTCACACATTTTTAATGCCTTTATTGATTTGATTTTTATTTTTCATTTGTACGTCAAGGCAAATGTGAAGAGGAATAGTTTCCTTAATTACATTTGTCCTTAACTCAACCAAAGAAGGTCAAGGAAAACCATCAAGGGTTTCGGTGACTCATGGGTTAGTTAATGGTGACTATTTAAATTAAAAAAAAATTTTTTGTCAAACTTGTCCTTTTAAACACTTTTTTTCAATGACGGTTTTAAAGGGATAGTTCACCCAAAAATGGAAATGTGATGTTTGTCTGCTTACCCCCAGGGCATCCAAGATGTGGGTGCTTTGTTTCCTCAGTAGAACACAAACAAAGATTTTTAACGAAAACTGGTGCAGTCTGTTAGTGATTTAATGGAAGTGGTTAGGCACCAAGCCTTTGAAAGTAACAAAAAACACTCACAGACAAATCCAAATGACATCATGTGGCTCGTGACGATACATTAATGTCCTAAGACACGAAACGATCGGTTTTTATGATAAACTGAACAGTATTCATATCATTTTTTTCTACCTTTGATACACAGCCACGTCCATCTGTCCTGAGCACGAGCTCATCATTCGGCTCGTCACCCGTGTACGCGCTCTGGTGTAGTTTACGCAAACGCCGAAAGCGATTCTTTCGCATATGACACTCATTGTTTACACAGTGCACAGAGATTTTGGGTATATTGGCTATTCAAAACGGTAATTACTTGCTGTAAGTGTGTGTGTGTATATATATATGTATGTATATATGTATATGTATATGTATGTATGTGTATATATATATATATATATATATATATATATATTCCGGCGTTTGCGTAAACTACACCAGACACTGGTAACGAGCCGGATGATGAGCTTGTGCTCAGGACAGATGGACGTGGCTGTGTATCAAAGGTAAAAAATTATATAAATACTGTTCAGTTTCTCATAAAAAACAATCGTTTCGTGTTTTAGGACATTAATGTATTGTCACGAGCCACAGGGTGTAATTTGGATTTGTTTGTGCGTGTTTTTTGTTACTTTCAAAGGTTTGGTGCCTATCCACTTCCATTAAATCACTAACAGACTGCATCGGTTTTCGTTAAAAATCTTTGTTTGTGTTCTACTGAAGAAACAAAGTCACCTACATCTTGGATGCCCTGGGGGTATGCAGATAAACATCACATTTTCATTTTTGGGTAAATGATCCCTTTAATGGCTTATGACTGTTCTTCAAGGAAAGAGGTTTTAATGACAATGTATTTTAAATAGTTTTCAAAGATGTTCCACATAGCACACATTGTGTTTGCTTTTCCTTTACAAAAATAATCCTTACACATTTTGGAATTAGAATACATTTACAGACAGCTTGATGGACACAAGCAGTTTGATAAAGTTTTGCACTTCAGTGGAGGCCTGATGAACAAACATAACCCAAATATAATATTATTTTTTTCTTTAGAATCGGAGGTTATTTTCTTTTTGTGAAATGCATTAAAAGCAAACACACTTAGCTATTTATTTATTTTTTATTAATGGGTTGTTTTACATGTAGGAATGTAAACCTGTTTTTTTCATTTTGCACTGTAAAGGAAAACATTTCTGTACACATTTGTGTTTATATAAATTGTCAAATTCAGGCTTAATGTGTTTATAAGTGTTTGAAATGTTTTTGAAACTGTGACACCTGCTTAAGCTGTTCCCTAGTAAAATGAATTTATTACATATTTGCTGCCTCTGTAGTCATCATTGAATTATGGGGAAAAAACGGGTGATATTCATTATTTAATAACATATAGTAGTAACTTGACTAAATGGGATTAATTAGAAGTGATGTAAACATATCGGCATAACATCAAGGATTAAATTTAAGATAACACGATTAATTGAAGTTCAATAAAAACCATTGATTCAAGTTAAAAATAAGTATTTAAATCTTGTTGAGTGAATGTCAACTGTTCATGTTAAATGAACACAAATATTTGAAGCTGGTTTAACATCATCCATTGTTGTTAAGATAATGTGGTGTAATCACGTGGAACCACTGTCCACGATTAAATCATGTTCAACCAAAGTGCTATTTTTTTGAGTGAATGATTTTCGAAAGATAAAACAGAAATCAAAACTATACGCACCATTAAAAAATGAAACGAAACTGAAATGACAAAGCACAATTCAAAACAAAATAGGGGTTACTTACACTCTGTAAATAACCCTGATACCAATCATACTACAAAAAAATGAGCGATAATTGTTTCAATTAGCGATAACGTGAAGTGCTGGACAACGCAAGAGCAAACGATAATCAGATAAAAGAACAGTGTTATTAATCAAGATTTCAAGCTTTTTTTGTGACAATTTGTTAAAGTTAAGGTGTTAATATATTTCATCTTATCAAATAATGTTCACTTACCATTAAACATAAGGAAGAAGCCGCAGTGGTGATTAGTCATCTTGAAGCATTGCAGTGAGACCAGTTTAACCAGTGTTTGTTAAGGTGTTGTTATGAAATTACCCAGTTAACCTAGTTTAAATTAAAGCGAAGGTGTCTGAAATGTACATCTACTTATGGACCGTATGAATTTGGCTTGATCCCATTGCATTACCATCAAGATATTGTCATGTCCGTGACTGTGACTTAAAAGTAGAACCTTCTTTGACCTTATTTTATTTCACTATGAAAACGTTTGTTGACAAAGTTGTTGACTGAAGCTATTCATATTCTTTGCAACATTTGCTTCCACGGTAGAAGTTTACTCAGTTGCTCAAAATGATCAAAGCAACATGCACTGTTTTGTTTATTCTTGTATTGCTACTAGATGGCGCTGTTCATCCACATTGCAACATGACTCAGTAAAAGCCTCTGTAAAGAAAAGCTGTTCAAACAAACCTTGCCTGAAGCTGCTGAATCCTACCATTTAAACACTGCAGCCATTCATAACCATGAATATGAACACTATTAGACGGATGTTTATCACATAGCAATAATACAAAAATAAAGATAGTTTTACCCAGCCGTAATAGACATAGCATTATTACAGCAATATGTGACCCTGGACTACAAAACCAGTCTTAAGTAGCATGGGTATATTTGTAGCAATAGCCAAAAATACATTGTAAAGGTCAAAATGATCGATTTTACTTTTATGCCAAAAATCATTAGGATATTAAGCTCATTGTTTCAAAACGGGACGACTAAGAATGAGGATCCAAATGCAGGCTTTATTGTAAAGATCATAGTCAGAGCAAACATGGTCGATCACCAGCAAACAAGAACAAACAGGGCAAGACAAAAAGCGAAATCCAATAAGGCAGGCGGGGTCGAAAACCAGGAGGGCAGGGCGGACAGGGACAATAGGCTATGGTGCAGTGGTGGGCCTGGACCGTGGAGCAATGGCAGACAGTGAAACAACGGAGGTCCTGGGCCATGGAGCAGTGGCAGACCTGGATCATGGAACAGAGGTGGGCCTGGACCGTGGAGCAGAGGCAGACAGTGGAACAACGGAGGTCCTGGGCCGTAAAGCATAGGCTGACAGTGAGACTGTGGAGGACCTGGGCCGTGGAGCAGTGGCAGACTGTGGATCGATGGAGATCTTGGGCCGTGGAACAATGACAGACGGTGAAACACTGGAGGACCTGGGCCATGGAGCAGTGGCCGACTGAGGAGTAGTGGTGACCAGGGCGGTTTCACAGCCCACACACTTAAAATGGCAATGGCCATCACAGGTTGTGCAGTGGTTAAAGGGATGCCCACCGGGCTTGAGTGTACGTGGCTTGAGAGCGTAGGCTCTGCGTGGCTTGGAAGCAAAGGCTCTGCGTGGCTTAGGAGTGAGGGCTCTACGTGGCTTGGGAGCGAGGGCTCTGGCAGATCGGATGAGACATGGCACGGCTCAGGCCAGACGTGACCTGGCTCTGGACGCTCAGGCGAGACGTGATTTGGCTCTGAACGCTCGGGCGAGACGTGACTTGGCTTGGCTGGAACAGCTGTGACTTGACGTGGCTTTGCTGAAGAGGCTGTGACTTGACTTGGCTTGAAAGGAACAGCGGTGACTTTACTAAAGCAGAGGTGGCTTGGCCTAACTTAGTTGGAGAAGCTGCAACTTGATGTGATCCAGGAGGTGCCACTTGACCTGACTCAGGAAGTGCCGCTTGATTTGACTCAGGAAGTAAAGTTGTGTCTTGACCTGACTCAGGAAGTGCCGCTTGACTTGACTCAGGAAGTAAAGTTGTGTCTTGACCTGACTCAGGAAGTGCCGCTTGACTTGACTCAGGAAGTAAAGTTGTGTCTTGACCTGACTCAGGAAGTGCCGCTTGACTTGACTCAGGAAGTAAAGTTGTGTCTTGACCTGACTCAGGAAGTGCCGCTTGACTTGACTCAGGAAGTAAAGTTGTGTCTTGACCTGACTCAGGAAGTGCCGCTTGACTTGACTCAGGAAGTAAAGTTGTGTCTTGACCTGACTCAGGAAGTGCCGCTTGACTTGACTCAGAAAGTAAAGTTGTGTCTTGACCTGACTCAGGAAGTGCCGCTTGACTTGACTCAGAAAGTAAAGTTGTGTCTTGACCTGACTCAGGAAGTGCCGCTTGACTTGACTCAGAAAGTAAAGTTGTGTCTTGACCTGACTCAGGAAGTGCCGCTTGACTTGACTCAGAAAGTAAAGTTGTGTCTTGACCTGACTCAGGAAGTGCCGCTTGACTTGACTCAGAAAGTAAAGTTGTGTCTTGACCTGACTCAGGAAGTGCCGCTTGACTTGACTCAGAAAGTAAAGTTGTGTCTTGACCTGACTCAGGAAGTGCCGCTTGACTTGACTCAGAAAGTAAAGTTGTGTCTTGACCTGACTCAGGAAGTGCCGCTTGACTTGACTCAGAAAGTAAAGTTGTGTCTTGACCTGACTCAGGAAGTGCCGCTTGACTTGACTCAGAAAGTAAAGTTGTGTCTTGACCTGACTCAGGAAGTGCCGCTTGACTTGACTCAGAAAGTAAAGTTGTGTCTTGACCTGACTCAGGAAGTGCCGCTTGACTTGACTCAGAAAGTAAAGTTGTGTCTTGACCTGACTCAGGAAGTGCCGCTTGACTTGACTCAGAAAGTAAAGTTGTGTCTTGACCTGACTCAGGAAGTGCCGCTTGACTTGACTCAGAAAGTAAAGTTGTGTCTTGACCTGACTCAGGAAGTGCCGCTTGACTTGACTCAGAAAGTAAAGTTGTGTCTTGACCTGACTCAGGAAGTGCCGCTTGACTTGACTCAGAAAGTAAAGTTGTGTCTTGACCTGACTCAGGAAGTGCCGCTTGACTTGACTCAGAAAGTAAAGTTGTGTCTTGACCTGACTCAGGAAGTGCCGCTTGACTTGACTCAGAAAGTAAAGTTGTGTCTTGACCTGACTCAGGAAGTGCCGCTTGACTTGACTCAGAAAGTAAAGTTGTGTCTTGACCTGACTCAGGAAGTGCCGCTTGACTTGACTCAGAAAGTAAAGTTGTGTCTTGACCTGACTCAGGAAGTGCCGCTTGACTTGACTCAGAAAGTAAAGTTGTGTCTTGACCTGACTCAGGAAGTGCCGCTTGACTTGACTCAGAAAGTAAAGTTGTGTCTTGACCTGACTCAGGAAGTGCCGCTTGACTTGACTCAGAAAGTAAAGTTGTGTCTTGACCTGACTCAGGAAGTGCCGCTTGACTTGACTCAGAAAGTAAAGTTGTGTCTTGACCTGACTCAGGAAGTGCCGCTTGACTTGACTCAGAAAGTAAAGTTGTGTCTTGACCTGACTCAGGAAGTGCCGCTTGACTTGACTCAGAAAGTAAAGTTGTGTCTTGACCTGACTCAGGAAGTGCCGCTTGACTTGACTCAGAAAGTAAAGTTGTGTCTTGACCTGACTCAGGAAGTGCCGCTTGACTTGACTCAGAAAGTAAAGTTGTGTCTTGACCTGACTCAGGAAGTGCCGCTTGACTTGACTCAGAAAGTAAAGTTGTGTCTTGACCTGACTCAGGAAGTGCCGCTTGACTTGACTCAGAAAGTAAAGTTGTGTCTTGACCTGACTCAGGAAGTGCCGCTTGACTTGACTCAGAAAGTAAAGTTGTGTCTTGACCTGACTCAGGAAGTGCCGCTTGACTTGACTCAGAAAGTAAAGTTGTGTCTTGACCTGACTCAGGAAGTGCCGCTTGACTTGACTCAGAAAGTAAAGTTGTGTCTTGACCTGACTCAGGAAGTGCCGCTTGACTTGACTCAGAAAGTAAAGTTGTGTCTTGACCTGACTCAGGAAGTGCCGCTTGACTTGACTCAGAAAGTAAAGTTGTGTCTTGACCTGACTCAGGAAGTGCCGCTTGACTTGACTCAGAAAGTAAAGTTGTGTCTTGACCTGACTCAGGAAGTGCCGCTTGACTTGACTCAGAAAGTAAAGTTGTGTCTTGACCTGACTCAGGAAGTGCCGCTTGACTTGACTCAGAAAGTAAAGTTGTGTCTTGACCTGACTCAGGAAGTGCCGCTTGACTTGACTCAGAAAGTAAAGTTGTGTCTTGACCTGACTCAGGAAGTGCCGCTTGACTTGACTCAGAAAGTAAAGTTGTGTCTTGACCTGACTCAGGAAGTGCCGCTTGACTTGACTCAGAAAGTAAAGTTGTGTCTTGACCTGACTCAGGAAGTGCCGCTTGACTTGACTCAGAAAGTAAAGTTGTGTCTTGACCTGACTCAGGAAGTGCCGCTTGACTTGACTCAGAAAGTAAAGTTGTGTCTTGACCTGACTCAGGAAGTGCCGCTTGACTTGACTCAGGAAGTAAAGTTGTGTCTTGACCTGACTCAGGAAGTGCCGCTTGACTTGACTCAGGAAGTAAAGTTGTGTCTTGACCTGACTCAGGAAGTGCCGCTTGACTTGACTCAGGAAGTGCCGCTTGACTTGACTCAGGAACCTCAGCTGTGACGTGACTAGACCTTGCAGGAACAGCAACTGTAACTTGACTTGACTGAGGAACCGCATCTAAAGGGACGGCCATGATAGGTACAGACTCTGGAGCAGAAGACATGACGTGAACAGGCTGTGGCTTGGCAGACGTGACGTGAGCGGCTGCAGGCTCTGGCGTGGCGGCCATCTTGGGTGCAGGCTCTGGCGTGGCGGCCATCTTTGTGACAGACTCTGGAAGGGCGGCCATCTTGTGCGGTGGCTCTGGAAGGGCTGCCATCTTGTGAACTGTCTCTGGAGGGGCAGCCATCTTGCGCTGTGGCTCAGGGCTAGCAGACATCTTGCGCTGTGGCTCTGAGCTAGCAGACATCTTGTGCTGTGGCTCTGAGCTAGCAGACATCTTGCGCTGTGGCTCTGAGCTAGCAGACATCTTGTGCTGTGGCCCTTCTAGAACACCCACAGTAAACGGAGAGCCGCATTAGCAACAATGCATAATTCATACAGTCTTCCAATGAGCATTTAAATTCCCCTCCAGGCAACATTGATCTAGTTGGCTCATTCAGTCCCAAGCGGAATAAGTCTTTAAACCAGACTTCATCGTAAAAAGGTACTTGGTGTGAAAACTTACGAAACTGGCGAACATATTCCTCAATGGGGAGATCTCTTTAGTCAGAGGAGCAGAAGCTGGTCGACTGGGTCCATGTTGTGATGCTGGTGGTGAAATAAAGCCGCTGGGTCCGTGTTTGGCGAAGTATTCTGTTACAAAACGGGACGACTGAGAATGAGGATCCAAATGCAGGCTTTATTGTAAAGATCGTAGTCAGAGCAAACAGGGTCGATCACCAGCAAACAGGAACAAACAGGGCAAGACAAAAAGCGAAATCCAATAAGGCAGGTGGGGGTCGAAAACCAGGAGGGCAGTAGCAAAGAAACCAAACAATGAAACTAGGAAGAACTATGGCTAAGACTGAAAAGCAAAAACAGAACTATGGCTAGGGAAAACAACAAGGAAACTTGGAAACTAGGAAACAAAGAAACTAGGAAAACGCTTGGTAGAGTGCGCAGGAGCAAAACAATACTTCGCACGGTTCGTTTGGCATGGTCTGCCTTTATGGCTGCCAAACAGGAAGCTACCATAGAGGCAGCAGAGGGAGCAGCAACAGTCAGTGTGGGTAAGGGCTCCCTCTGCTGGCCTGGCGTAACACTCATGTTCCATGAAGATATTTAGTGAGGGGTGTACTCACTTTTATATATATAGTATATAAATCTCAATTAAAATGTTTTTTTGAGGTGTTATGGTCCTGGGTCACAAATGTGTACCTTGAATATTATACAATTTGCATACATACTAAATTTGTGGTAAAAAATAAATAAATACGTTTCCAATTCTGATTTAGAAACAATTCTATAGAATTGCCCATATTTGCCAATTTAAACGTATTAATGAAAATGAAACTTGAAATACTCCTATTTACCATGCAATCTTCAGATTTGTAATAAACAAATAAACGTAATAAACGTTTACTCTTGCTGTGTTGCTCTTGTGTTTTAAGATCAAATTAAACTGCACTAAAACAATATGTAAAAATAGGCTACTTGACGTAAATAAAAGTTATCGGTTATTGTATCAAACAATATGGTTATATATGAGTGTTGTAATATTTATTTATTTATTTGTTTAAAACGATTTACTTAATATTTACTTACCTGGTTTTTTTGTTTTTTTTTTTTGTCAGAGAACACGCCATCGCTGTCTGTCAACTCCTTCAGTGTAACTCCGCCCCTCGCGTCTAGTCAAGGCAGTTTCAGACCCTCCTCTCATTTGAACTTGTTCACGAACTCTGTCAAAGCTGTATGCAAGAAGGATATGAGAGCTTCACCGGCCTACAATGATTGCTGGATTTAATCATGGGCGATAATCAGTTACAGACCACTTTCTCTGTAACTCTGATCTTTCTGAATGAGAACGACGTGAAGCAAGAGCCGCCGGTTTCTAGTCAACATCAGGAGCTTACACTTCAAGTCCACAGAGAAGTGGATGACATCTCTCTCACCGTTAATAACGGTAAACTAAATTACTCGAAGTCGAAGATACTTTGTATAGAACTAACTTACACAATAACATTCACTGCCTTTACTCATTTGCCTTTGGGAAGAGTTTAGTGAGAAATACTTGAGTTGAATTCTTGAATATTGAATTCAATTTCAGTATTTTGGCAAATATGAGTACATTTTTATACACTGCTGAGATGGTTTCTTAAACTCTGAAAGAGTTTTGTAGTAACGGTTAACCTAATTATGCATATTTACTAAAACTATAGTAAGCAAATGCACTGTTTTGTAAAGTTACTTATGGAAAGTAATGTGTTACGTTACTTTTGCGTTACTTTTTAAATCTGGTTGTTTGTTTTTAATATAAAAAGTTCTATTTCTGGCAAATGTAAAAGCCTTTTCACAACAAAAGCCTCAGGCTTAGAGAAAAGTAAATTCAGGTCTGTACAGTAGACCGCAGAAGAAAAAATTCAACTCTTCAGCAATAAAAAAAAAAAAGAAAACAAATGTTTAATTTTTGGAAAAATAAGGAAAACAAATGATTTTTGCTTATTAGTATGGATGAATTGGATCATCGAAGGTCGGCAGCAAAGACATCAGTTTATAAAATGGGATTAAATACATAAAGGATATTTGTATTATTTAACATATTTAATTATTGCAGGTTTGCGTTGAATTTCACTGTTTTATTCATTTTGACGAATACTGTATGTTTTTTTAGTGAGTGAGATGAATTAATGCATGTTCACATTTATTCTAGAACTAAAGTAACATCTTACTCACAATTTCTCTCAACATGAGAACAGGAGAGCTTTTAATCAATAAATGGGGGGAAAGTAACTGGTGTTACTCATTTGAAAAAGTAACTAAAATATTTTCTCGTCAATTAAAAAGTCATGTGTTACTTTACTAGTTACTTGGAAAAAGTAATATTATTACATAACTTGCGTTACTTGTAATGCGTTACCCCCAACTCTGAGTACATGTTATTAATTAATATTACAGAGTACTTATTTAAGTAATTACACTGTAACAATGGCACATTAAAATAAAAACTTCTGAGAAGCATCAGAAGTCTCTATTGAGACTTCTAAATTCTATTTGCTGGAAGATCTCATTTGTGACTGCTTTTTTATCTTCATTTATTTTAGTCATTAGTTTTTCTGCTCCTATCAAAAACATGATGAATAAAGAAAGTGAAGAACCACATGTTAGCATTTACATTGTAAGTAACGTCATTCCAAAGACATTTCTCCTTTGGCTCTTTGTAGTGTTTTGTTCATTGGTTGAAGGGCAAATGAAGACTCTTTATTCAGGTGTGCCACACATTTCCTCGGGTCTCATTGTGTGGTCTGGCCGCTCTGACAGATGGCTAGATTTACGGCTCCGCTGTTCATTCTCCATGAGCAGTGAGGCTGTTCTGCTGCTTGAGCTCTAGCATCGCCTGCACCGGACTCTGTTTTCTTTGACATGGTACACTGGGCCTGGCCGCCAGCGCTTTCTGCCTCCTGGTGCACAAAATCAGATAGCACTGTTCTGCTGTTTTCATCACATAAGCAGGATACAGTCATTTCTGATGGAAACTTATGGCTGAGACACTGGTCTGGAACCTATATGACTTAAATTTTCTATAGAGCACAAAAGGAGATGTTTAACAAAATGTTCATGTTTCACTTGTTCACTTTTCTTTATTGAAAATGCTTAAGCTGTTAAAGGATTATTTAAGGAAAATGTACAAATAATGTATTCACCCCCTTGTAATCCAAGATGTTCATGTCTTCCTTTCTTCAGTAGTAAAGAGGAAAACATTTCAAACTTTTTTTGTCTTGTTTCCAACCAAAATATCTAAAAATGCTTAAATCAAGAAGGATGTTCTAGACAAGTAAAATTTCAAAACTAAGTGCGTTTTTCCTTGAAACACGCAACATAATCTGCCAATGGAGTAAGAAAAATAATCTTGTTTTCTGTTTGAAAATAAAAAAATTTTGCTTTTTTTGTTCGAGGAAAAACTCACTTACGTTTGACTTGATTTTTCTGAAAACAAGAAAATAATTTTTACTTGTCTAGAAAATCCTTCTTGATTTAAGAATTTTTAGATGGCTGGAAACAAGACAAAAAATCTAAGTAAGAAAAGCATTTTTTGCAGTGCAGGATTTCTCTCCATATAATGAATATGTATGGCGCCCCCAAGTTTGAACTTCCAAAATGCAGTTTAAATGCAGCTTCAAAGGGCTCTAAATGATTCCAGATGAGGAATACGGGTCTTATCTAGCGAAACGATTGGTTATTTTCTAAACAAATTGACAATTTGTATACTTTTTAACCTCAAATGTCTTGTCTCGTCTCTGCGATGCATAGTCTGTGTGATCAGGGTAAATACAGTTAGGGTATGCCAAAAAACTCTTGTTCAAAATCGTTCCTACATCGCTGCAGAAGTGTTTACAAAGTGAACATACAAAGAAGATCAAACGTACTTTATAAAAAAAGGTAAAACAGCATTGTAGGACGATTTTGAAGTTGAAGAGGACAAACCCTAACTGTATTGACTCGGATTACACAGACTGTATGCACATCCCAGAGATGAGACAAGCATTTGAGGTTAAAAAGTATATACAGTGGTGTAAAAAGTGTTGTCCCCCTTCCTGATTTTTTTTTTTTTTTTTTGCATGTTTGTTACACTTTAATGTTTCAGATCATCAAACAAATGTAAATATTAATCAAAGATAACACAACAGTTTTTAAATGAAGGGGTTTTTTTTATGAAGGGAAAACAAAATCCAAACCCACATGGCCCTGTGTGAAAAAGTGTTTGCCAACATAACTGTGGTTTATCACACCTGAGTTCAGTTTCTCTAGCCACACCTAGGCCTGATTACTGCCACACCTGTTCGCAATCAAGAAATCAGTTAAATAGGGCCTGCCTGACAAAGTGAACCAGACCAAAAGATCCTCAAAAGCTACACATCATGTTGAGATCCAAAGAAATTCAGGAACAAATGAGAAAGAAAGTAATTAAGATCTATCAGTCTGGAAAAGGTTATAAAGCCATTTCTAAAGCTTTGGGACTCCAGTAACCCACAGTGAGAGCCATTATCCACAAATGGAGAAAACATGGAACAGTGGTGAACCTTCCCAGGAGTGGCTGGCCAACCAAAATTACCCCAAGAGCACAGCGACGACTCATCCAAGAGCTCACAAAAGACCCCACAACAACATCTAAAGAACTGCAGGTCTCTCTTGCCTCAGTTAAGGTCAGTGTTCATGACTCCACCATAAGAAAGAGACTGGGCAAAAATGGCCTGCATGGCAGAGTTTCAAGACGAAAACCACTGCTGAGCAAAAAGAACATAAAGGCTCGTCTCAGTTTTGCCAGAACACATCTTGATGATCGCCAAGACTTTTGGGAAAATACTCAATACTCAATGTGGACTGACGAGACAAATGTTTTTGGAAGGTGTGTGTCGCATTACATCTGGCGTAAAAGTAACACAGCATTTCAGAAAAAGAAGATCATACCAACAGTAATGATCCAAAACACACCAGCAAATCCACCTCTGAATGGCTGAAGAAAAACAAAATGAAGACTTTGGAGTGGCCTAGTCAAAGTCCTGACCTGAATCCTATTGAGATGCTGTGACATGAGCTTAAAAAGGCGGTTCATGCTGGAAAACCCTCCAGTGTGGCTGAATTACAACAATTCTGCCAAGATGAGTGGGCCAAAATTCCTGCACAGCGCTGTAACAGACTCATTGCAAGTTATCGTAAATTCTTGATTGCAGTTGTTGCTGCTAAGGGTGGCCCAACCAGTTATTAAGTTTAGGGGGCAAACACTTTTTCACACAGGATTTTGTTTCCCCTTTATAATAAAAAACTTCATTCAAAAGCTGCATGTTGTGTTTACTTGTGTTATCTTTTATTAATATTTACATTTGTTTGATGAAGTGTGACAAACATGCAAAAAAAATAAAAAATAAAAAAATCAGGAAGGGGGCCAACACTTTTTCACACCACTGTATGCTTATAATGTGTATGTATGTATATGCTGTAAAACCACAACAAATTCCTTGTGTTTGCGCACACTTGGCGAATAAAGCTCATTCTGATTGTAATATAACTGGCATTCATGTTTCACTTTTTGTGAGAAGAAAGCACCCCTACAACGACTTCTAAAAGTGAACGGTACTGTTTTACTCTAGCGTTACATAAATGTCATTTTAACATTAGTGCAATCATTTTAACATGAGTTTATGAACTGAATAATAAAAAGGAAAAATAAAACACTGCTTAGTCTTCACTCTGTGAATTCACTGATTCAAACTGTAGGTGAATAGGGTAAAAAAAACAACAACTTATAGTTATCACCTTTCTTACCCAGCTGATTGATTACATTGATAATTGCAAAAAAAATTTGTATTACAAGTTTTCTAAAATGTTAGGTTTAAATATGCAAATGAGGCATTATTTAATGAAGTATGCGCTAATTTGCATACATTTCTAGTACAAAACTTTAAACACTGGATGAAGTCAGTTTCAAAATTCTTGTTTAATTTTTTTGACATATTAGAGTCAAATGGTTTTACAGAGGGGACTTTGGGAATCTCATTTTGTCACTCCATGATTCAGAAAAACTCAGAACAGATTGGAAACACTTATTTATTTATTTTTTTTTACCATTTTTGGGGGAATAAAATGTATAAAATCAAGCAAATTATATATGAACAAATCCCTCCGTAAAAACCTTCAGGATATGGACAGGAATAAAAATGTAAAGTTAGGTGTGTGTAAGTGCGACTGAAGTGGAGATTTATGGCTCAGTCCAGGAGAAAAAAATAATTTTGACCAAACGGCCTTTAAAAATATAGATTGTAATTAAAATCTATTGACACAAATAGAGTGCTATAAAAGAAACACTTAACAGTGTCTTTTGGATGTTTTCTTTCCACTAGTTTCCACTAGTTAAAACACTTCATGAAAAACCAAAAAGCCCAAAATCTCAAACTTGACAGGTGCATGAAAAAACAGCACCCTTAAGCTGCAAAAGTTATTTAGGCAAAAGCAGTTTGCAAGCTGTGGCAATATGCATATTTGCTATATTTCTTTAATTTCAGCTCTAATTTGTAGTGAACAGCGATGAAATTTTGTATCCTCCCACCAAGCTCTTGTACGCCCTCAGAAGACTTGGAACAAAGTACATAAGTTTAAAGAACTGCTTTAATGTACTGTTTGGCTTTTGACAATATCACTATTCTCTTGGATTTGATCTTAAAGAGCTGTGTGAACATTTTTTGACATTTCTCCATTTGTATTCTATGAAAATCATATAGGAATGACATGAGAGTGAGTAAAAGGTGACAGTATTGTAACTTAGGGGGTGACCTAATTCTTTTGTTTTTCTTTTTGCTTTCAGATGCCGGTGTTTGTGTTTTTAAGTTCTCCATCACGAGGGACACAGATTGTTGTCGGGTGGCCACCCGCTCGTTCCTCATCACACTGAGCTGTTTCAGTATCATCATGCGCTTCAGCACTCAGTCAGGTTAGTTATCTCCACTTATCCAGATGTTTCTTCACTCTCTACCTCAAATCGGCATATTTAAGTCAGATTTTTGCCTGATTGATCTTCAGAAATGCACAGAAATCTAATGAGACTATAATGCCTTTTAGCAGAAGCCAAAAGTGACTTCAAACAGTCATCAAGTCTTGTAGGATGATTAATTCTTTATTGCAGTATAATTTGGTTAATATTTTGATAGTGTTACTAATCCAAGATCAAAGTATGGAATTTTTTGGTCTTTTTCCTCTGAGAAGCATTAGGTTTTTCCAGCACATCTGTTGTACATCTGTATTTAACGGCTCAGGGACATTCTGGATACATCCACTGGTAACTGAATCAAACATGATGGACAAATCACAAATGGCAAACCCTGTGGAGACACGCTCAACATCACACTCTTTATATAGAGGAAAAGACCGAAAAGCTCTAAAATGTCAATGTTATTTAATATAATACCTGCTATCTAACATTTAGAATGTATTTCACCTAGTTTCAATCTATTTACATTTGGCAGTGCTTCTAAATACTGTAATATTATTTATACTGATGAATTCACTGATTCTGACAATAACAGTAAACTACAATACTGCCCTCCAAAGGCAAAGCACAGTAACTACACATTTGGTCAAAATTGAATTAAGGCTTAAAATGGACTTTGTGACAATGGTTTTGTCTTGTGGCAAAGTCTCCTGGTTCAATTTTGTCCCGTTTCAGAGAAATGAGAGCGTCAACATGTTTGACTGGCTGGCGTAAAAAAATGTAAAGGCATTTTTCTCAGTTTCAGTGTTGGCGTAGTTACTGCACTTTGCCTTTGGAGGGCAGATTTCATCTAGGTTAATGTTAGTTTCTACATATATGTATGCATTTTTAACATTTCAAGCTAAACTGAAAAAAAAATGTGTCAAGACAAACTTTAAGTTGGCTTGAAAACACTTGATCAGAAATTGTGTAAATTTGTAAAAGTTTTTAAAAAGTTTTAAAGTGTTTTCGAAATTGTAAAAATGTTATGGGTTTAGTCCGAAAAAGATTGAAGTTTGAAGTAGTTTTAAAGTTGAAAGCCTAAATGTTTTGAAGGCAATACGGTCTGTCTGATGGATGGATAAATGGATAGATAGCATGTTTTTAACTTATTTAGCATGTTACTAGCTTGTAGCTAGCCGGTTTCTAGCATGATTAGCATGTTTGTAACATGATTAACACGTCAGTAGCGTGTTGCTAGCACGTTGTTAGCATCATCAACATGTTGCTTACATGTTTCTAGCATGATTAGCAAGGCACTAGCATGTTTTTAACATGATTAGCATGTTGTAAGCATGGTTCTAGCCTGATAAGCATGTTGTTTGCATGTTTCTAGCATGATGTTACTAATGTGTAGCTAGCATGATTGAATGAGGTTAGCATTACTAGCATGATTAGCAAGTTACTAGCATGATTAACATGTTTCTAGTGTGATTAGCATGTTGATAGATAGATAGATAGATAGATAGATAGATAGATAGATAGATAGATAGATAGATTATTAGAAACATTAGATGAGTTTGAATGAGATTAAATGGATTAGAAATATATTTCATAGAAGGTAAGCTTGATTGAGTCTCAAGGGATTGTGGGAGTTTTGTCAGTTGGAGTTTGAATAGTGTTGGCTCATTTGAACATTCTGTCAATGCAAGTCTATGGGATTTTTCCCAGGTTTAATCATCATTTTTAGGAAAACCGTAGGTCGGATCAGTTAGAAAAGATACAGTACACCCAGTGAGATCAGTCTGAAGATCTGGCCTGAGTTTGGAGTTTGTAGAGTTAACGCTCTAGGAGGAGGAGCAGTTAGAAATTTTTGTCTCAGAAGAATAATAATAACTGTAAGTTTCTCAAGTAAAATTAAAACTCATATGTTCTGATCCAACATGAACTAACAGTGAACAATAGTATATTTATGAATTAAAATTAACCTTGATTAGTTTAAATAGCATTTCAGTAAGTTGGCTTTTTCAAGCTTTTTCAAGCTAACTTAAGTCCATTAGTGTTTTGTATTGTATTGTTGTCTTTATATGATTGTGAAGATGAGTGAATTGTGCAGAGTTTCAGGTCTTCCACAGAATGCTGTGCTCATGGCACGAGCTCAGGAGAGATCAGTCTGTGTTTCAGCAGAGGACAGACGATTCATCTGCACTGCAGTACTTCCAGGTAAAGCTGAGAATTACCTCATGAAATCCTGCAACTTCAATTTAATTCCTGTGTGATACTATATGATATTTACCTGTTAGAAATGTGAGACATTTGTAGTTTTCTCTCAGTTCTATGGCTGTCTGTCCCAGCAGCAGAACATGCTTCAGGATTATCTCAGGACTGCGACCTACCAAAAAGCCATTTTGCTCAATGAGGTTGACTTCAAAGATAAAGTATGTGTATATGTTCTTCACCCAGCTACTTTATTCTGATTTACCTGATCATATTACATCAAATACAGCAAACTTTATACTGCTAGTTTTTAAAGGTGTACTCATGATTGTTTATGTTTTTATTGGTCAATATCGGTCTGATCTTAGACCTTAAACCTGTAATTTATTACATTATAACAACATTTAAAATATAATTATAAAATTACATTTATAATATAATTAAAATATATATATTTTTATTTTATTATTACATTTTACAAGGACTTGGGGTCAACCGATATGTGTTTTTTCAAGGCATATACCGATACCGATTATTACAAATCAAGTAGAACGGTAACGGATATTTTGATATGTCTGGTGTAAAAATGAAAATTAATGCCAAATTAAGAACAACAAGGGCTTTGACAAAAACTTTCTTTAAATGCTTTTAAATTATTTTTTCGGCAAATAGTTTTTTTTTTATAAAGCCGAAAATTACGAGAGTAAAGACCAAGTATTTCAATAATAAAGTCAAAATTATGAGAATAAAGACAAAATATTTCAAGAATAAAGTCAAAAGTAAGAGAATACAGTTAAAATATTATGAGAATAAAGTCTAAATATTTCAAAGAATAAAGTCAAAATTAAGAGAATAAAATCCAAATTAAGAGAATAAAGTCCAAATTTTACGAGCATAAAGACATAATGTTTCAATAATAGAAAGTCAAAATATTATGAAAATAAAGACGAAAAATGTCAAGAAAACAGTCAAAATATTTTGAGGTTAAAGTTTATATATTACAAGAATAAAAATTAAATATTTTGAGAAAAAGTTGATATATTAGAGAATAAAGACTAAATATTTCGAGAATAAAGTTGAAATTACGAGAATAAAGTTGAAATATTTCTAGAATAAAGCTTAAATATTTCTAAAATAAAGTCAAAATATTTCAAAAATAAAGTTGAAATGTTACGAGAATAAAGACAAAATATTTTGAGAATAAAGTTGACTTAATATTTTAAAAAATAAAGTAGAAATTATGAGAATAAAGTCAAAAGAATAAAGTTGAAATATTACAAGAATAAAAACTAAATATTTCAAGAATAAAGTCTAAATATTTAAAAAATAGTCAAAATTAAAAGAATAAAGTCAAAATATTTTGACGATAAAGTCAAAATATTATGAGAATAAAGACAAAATATTTTGAGAATAAATTTGAAATATTGCGAGAATAAAAGCAAAATATTTTGAGAATGAAGTTAAAATATTCTGGGAATAAAGATGAAATATTACGAGAATAAAGACTAAATATTTCGAGAATAAAGTCGAAATTATGATAATAAAGACTAAATATTTTGAGAATAAAATCGAAATATTACGAGAATAAAGTCGAAATATTACAAGAATAAAGATTAAATATTTCAAGAATAAAGTCGAAATTATGATAATAAAGACAAAATATTTAGAGAATATTTTTTTTATAATATTTCAACTTTATTCTCGTAATTTCGACTTTATTCTCGAAACATTATGACTTTAATCTCATAATAGATTTTTTCATTTTTTAACATGGCACTAAAACACCATCGTAGAAAATGACTGATATTGATCAATTCCGATAATGACTGAAAAATGCTTAATATCGGCACTAATAATTGTCCAGGCCACATTTCGCAATACTTACAATCTTAAAAATAAAGGTGCTTTAAAAGATTCTTCACAGCGATGCCATAGAAGAACCATTTTTGGTTCCACAAAGACCCATTCAGTCAAAGGTTCTTTAAAGAACCATTTCTTTCTTACCTTTTTATGATCTGAAGAACCTTCTTTCGCCACAAAGAACCTTTTGTGAAACAGAAAGGTTCTTCAGATGTTAAAGTTTCTTTATGGAACCATTTAAACAAAAAAGTTCTTCTATGGCATTGTGAAGCACCTTTATTTTTAAGAGTGTAGGTTACTTTTTTAAAACTTTTCACACAGTTCTCCTTATCAACAGCAGTAAATTTCACATGCAAAATGCACTAAAAGATTTGTCCAAAAAATAAATGTAGAAAGTTACTGAGTGCACCTTTAATATTGTTAATAAGGAGTCTTAGTGAAATAGTTGGACTGTGTTTAATGTTCATTTTCTTAGTTTTCTGTAGTACCTCAATTAAAGGCTTTATTCTCATGGTATGCATTCATGTGTTTGTAGGTGGTTCTTGATGTGGGCTGTGGAACAGGAATATTGTCCTTCTTTGCTGTCCAGGCCGGGGCTAAGAAAGTGTACGCGGTGGAGGCCAGTTCAGTGGCCAAATATGCAGAAGTAAACACAATCCTGTTCATGATTCATTTACTCACCCTTGTGTCATTTCAAACCCAGTTACTTGCTGGAACACAAAAGATGCAGAAGGTTCACACTGCTGTTTTCCAAGCAATTTCAATGGATTAGAAGTATTATAAAAAATAGTCTGTGTGACACATACAGTGGTGTGAAAAAGTGTTGGACCCTTCCTGATTTTTTTATTTTTTTGCATGTTTGTCACACTTTAATGTTTCAGATCATCAAACAAATTTAAATAATAATAAAAGATAGCACAAGTAAACACAACATGCAGTTTTTGAATGAAGTTTTTTATTATGAAGGGAAAACAAAATCCAAAACCACGTGGCCCTGTGTGAAAAAGTGTTTGCCCCCTAAACTTAATAACTGGTTGGGCCACCCTTAGCAGCAACAACTGCAATCAAGCGTTTGCGATAACTTGCAATGAGTCTGTTACAGTGATGTGCAGGAATTTTAGCCCACTCATCTTGGCAGAATTGTTGTAATTCAGCCACATTGGAGGGTTTTCGAGCATGAACCGCCTTTTTAAGGTCATGTCACAGCATCTCAATAGGATTCAGGTCAGGACTTTGACTAGGCCACTCCAAAGTCTTCATTTTGTTTTTCTTCAGCTATTCAGAGGTGGATTTGCTGGTGTGTTTTAGGTCATTGTCCTGCTGTAGAACCCAAGTTCTCTTCAGCTTGAGGTCACCAACAGATGGCCGGACATTGTCCTTCAGGATTTTTTGGTAGACAGCAGAATTCATGGCACCATTTATCACAGCAAGTCTTCCAGGTCCAGAAGCAGTAAAACAGCCCCAGACCATCACACTACCACCACCATATTTTACTGTTGGTATGATGTTCTTCTTCTAAAATGCTGTGTTACTTTTACGCCAGTAAAATGGGACACACACTTTCCATAAAGTTAAACTTTTGTCTCGTCAGTCCACATTGAGTATTGAGTATTTTCCCAAAAGTCTTGGGGATCATCAAGATGTTTTCTGGCAAAACTGAAACGAGCCTTTATGTTCTTTTTGCTCAGCAGCGGTTTTCATCTTGAAACTCTGCCATGTAGGCCATTTTTGCCCAGTCTCTTTCTTATGGTGGAGTCATGAACACTGACCTTAACTGAGGCAAGAGAGGCCTGCAGTTCTTTAGATGTTGTTGTGGGGTCTTTTGTGAGCTCTTGGATGAGTCGTCGCTGCACTCTTGGGGTAATTTTGGTTGGCCGGCGACTCCTGTGAAGGTTCACCACTGTTCCATGTTTTCACCATTTGTGGATAATGACTTTCACTGTGGTTCACTGGAGTCCCAAAGCTTAAGAAATGGCTTTATAACCTTTTCCAGACTGATAGATCTCAATTACTTTCTTTCCCATTTGTTCCTGAATTTCTTTGGATCTCAACATGATTTTGGGGATCTTTTGGTCTACTTCACATTGTCAGGCAGGTCCTATTTAAGTGATTTCTTGATTGCGAACAGGTGTGGCAGTAATCAGGCCTAGGTGTGGCTAGAGAAACTGAACTAAGGCGTGATAAACCACAGTTATGTTTTACCGGGGGATTAGAGTGTTTTTCCAAATGTTAATGTTTTGGGTTTGGCTTAAATTTGGGTCTGTTGCTCACAGAGTTGTTGTAAGCTTTCCGATAAGTTGGATAACACACAGACTGCTTTTATGATACCTTCATGTTCCTTTTTACATCATCTTTTTCCACACACATTATTGTAAAAAAACGATATGGGTGGTACGTTGAGTAAATTAAGAACTCCCATTTCTAAATGAATTAAACAATTATTGGAAAATCTGATCATATGTGAGTAAATGTGTGCACTCAAAAAAGGGCCCAATGTACCATATACCTACATTTTATTTTTTTAAATATAGTTTTAATTAAAGGAAATATCTGTAAACAGAAAATGCACTGGCAAAAATGAATAAAGTTACAATATTTTGAGTAAAAAAAGACAAAATATTTAGATAATAAAGTATAAATTATGAGAATAAAGTCAAAATTGTCACAAATCCACCAGCCTCTATTACAGCCTCATTAACACACTCGCAATCACTGGACTTCTTAATTATGAACACCTGCATCCACTTACCTGCACCCTACAAATACTCACTCACCTCATTCCTTCTTTGTCTCAAGGTTACATGCTCACTCTTCACCTAGATACCTGTGTTGGCCATCTACGATCCTCCACCTGTTGAGATCCTTTTGCACACCAGTTAAGAAGTATTATCTTTTGCTAAAGACTTGCTTCTTGGATGTTCATTGATTGGTGGATTTTGGATAGAGCCCATGGACCATAGAATGGCGAAGGACGCACTCTGGACCCTGCGGCAGGGCGGTCAGGGGTTGGGGAGTTATGTGGGGTATTTCCTTGATCTCGCCAACCAGGTGAGCTGGAATGATGTCCCTTTGGGTGTGTTTTCTGTGAAGACTGAATGGCGAGACCATTCACTGTGATCTCCTCAGTGGTGATTTTCTCCCTGATCGAGCTGGTCCATTTTGTATTTTTCCTGAATAATTTCAAAGTAGGGGAAGTAACAACCCTCTAAGTCTCATTGTTTAGCCTCCACGCTGTGTCTCCCCAGCTCACCTCACTCCGAGAATTCCCACATGCCTCGTCAATGGTTCCAACCCCAAAGGTCCACCAGGTATTCAGTACACCTCCCTCGTCCTCAGTCCTGAGCCACCAGTCATTCCTAAGTCCAGCTCACGAGCCGCAAGAAGGTCAAGAGCACAGACTGTGAGAAAGTGTAGTTCGCCGGCCGTCACCGAGTCAAATCCCTATGGCAAGCCTGCCTGACTCTCCTTTGACAAGCACGCTGGCCTCCGAGCAGCCTGAGTTCCCGGCCGAGATGTCCGCCCCATTCTGAGTTTGGGGCCGAGATGGCCGTCACGTCTGATCCCCCGACCAAGAGTGCCGCCACGTCTGATTCCCTGGTCGAAGGGGCCGCGACGTTTGATTTTCCGGCCAAGAAGGCCACCAAGTCTGATACTCCAGCCAGAAAGGCCACTACGCCAGATTCTTCCGGCAGAGAGGGCTGTCAAGTACTAATATCCGACCAAGGCGGGGACTGCGTCAGGTTTCGCGACCAGGAAGGCTGTTACGCCTAAATCCAGTTCCTTCATTACGGCCAGGGGAGCCGTTCCCTGCTCTAACGACTCCAGTTCCCTTGTTACGCCCAGGAGTGCTGTTCCATGCTCTAAAACATCCTGTTCCTTCGTTACGGCCAGGAGAGCCGTTCCCTGCTCTAACGAATCCAGTTCCCTTGTTACGCCCAGGAGTACTGTTACATGCTCTAAAACATCCTGTTCCTTCGTTACGGCCAGGAGAGCCGTTCCCTGCTCTAACGAATCCAGTTCCCTTGTTACGCCCAGGAGTACTGTTACATGCTCTAAAACATCCTGTTCCTTCGTTACGGCCAGGATAGCCGTTCCCTGCTCTAACGAATCCAGTTCCCTTGTTACGCCCAGGAGTACTGTTACATGCTCTAAAACATCCTGTTCCTTCGTTACGGCCAGGAGAGCCGTTCCCTGCTCTAACGAATCCAGTTCCCTTGTTACGCCCAGGAGTACTGTTACATGCTCTAAAACATCCTGTTCCTTCGTTACGGCCAGGAGTGCCGTTCCCTGCTCTAACGAATCCAGTTCCCTTGTTACGCCCAGGAGTACTGTTACATGCTCTAAAACATCCTGTTCCTTCGTTACGGCCAGGAGTGCCGTTTATTGTTCTAACAAATCCAGTTCCCTCATCACGGCCAGGAGTGCCATTCCATGCTCTAAGGAATCAAGTTCCCTTGTCACGGCCAGGAGAGCAATTCCCTGCTCTAACAAATCCGGTTCCTTCATCATGGCCAGGACAGCCGTTCCCTGCTCTAACAAATCCAGTTCCCTCGTCATAGCCAGGAGAGCCGTTCCCTGCTTAAACAAACCTAGTTCCCTCATCACGGCCAGGAGTGTTGCTCCATGCTCTAACGAATCTGGTCCCCCAGACATGACCAAGAGGGACGCTCCCACCATGAAGCCTAAATCCCAAAGCCAGACTCCTGTGCTCCCAGAGTCCACGCTTCCAGAGCGCTCTTTAGTGTCCACGCCCCCAGAGCACCCTCTGGAGTCCGCGCCTCCAGTGCGCCCTTCACAAAATTTACTGAAAATGTCCTCACCCTCAGGTCATCCAAGATGTAGACGAGTTTGTTTCTTCATCAGATTTGCAGCATTACGTACTCACCCATGGATCCTCTGCAGAAAATGGGTGCATTAGAATGAGAGTCCAAACAACTGATAAAAACATCACAAGTAATCCACACCACTCCAGTCCATCAGTTAACATCTTGTTTGTAAGAAACAAAGTTATTGTTAAGGTTTTGTTTTAACTATAAACTGTTATTTTTACCAAAATATATAAAGTCTATAATGCATAACACTTCCTCCAGAGAAAAAGTCCATCTCCTGTTGTCCTCTCCCTGTTCTGACATACTGATTTTGAACTGTTTTGGCTTGTAAACAGTGCTTGATCTGTGCAGATTTCTCTCCTGATTCAGATTAGACCGATTTTTTTTAATAAAGAAGGCAATATTATGGATAGAGGACACGTATTTTAGCAAGAATCAACAGTTTAAACTTGGAATGGAGTGGTGTGGATTATTGTGATGTTTTTATCGGCGGTTTGTACATTTCTCCAAATCTAAAGAAGAAAGAAACTCCTAAGGGTGAGGACATTTGCAGGAAATTTTCATGGTTGAACTATTCCTGTAAGGCAAATCACATATTTCCAAATGAGTCTGATTACAAAGAGCTTCCAGTGCACAATGAGGACATATGTATTTTTTGGCCAGCTTTTGGATGTGCTAAGATGATAAATCACTTATCACTATCTGTGCTGTCACACCCAGTTGGCTTGAAGTTCAGGGCTATGGGTTTTGTGGAAAAATACCCAGGCAGAGACAACTTTTCTGGAACATTTTCACAGGGCAACACCTTCAAGAGGTCCTTCAGAAGGATCTTTCCTGCATGTCTGGAATGCATGACATTCTGGCTGCTAAATGACTTGAAGACAGATTTGGCCCGGAAACTCGCGTAGTGGGCGAGGACACGTGTTTTCATGGATAAAGACTGCTTTCTTAACACTGCTAATAGCTCTCTTTTTCTCATTTAGTGGAAAGCTCTTGTTACTTTTGTAGTGTTTTGTAGACTACTACCATATGTGTTTGTGTTTCTGCTGCCACATCTGAATTATACAATTGAAGTTCCAAATATAACATGCATTTAATTTAACTGTAAATCTTGAAATCATTTTCTTTGTTTAGAAAAGAGATTACAAATGCTTTTTTTAATGTATTATTTTGCAAGGGGCGATAATCAGACCTGTACTTTAAATGCTTGCAAGAAATTTTCCATTAAAGTTTGAAGTTAATATATTTTAAACATACTAAGTTGTAACCAAATTGACAAGAATTTAATAGAAATGACCATAAAGTATATTTGAGTTCACTATTAGTGTCAGTTGTGGCTATGTGTACAGACACAATTCCTGTGATTTGGTCAGTGCAAACAATGTAAGATTATAGTGTAACTTTAAACGGTTAGTAGCAATTCTAATGCAATAGTCTCATTAACATATACAGTTGAGGTCAAAAGTTTACATCCCTCTTTCAGAATCTGCAAAATGTTAATTATTAATTCTGTTCAAAAGTTTTCACCCCTGGCTCTTAATGTCTGGGTTTTCCTTCTGGAGCATCAGTGAGTGTTTGAACCTTCTGTAATAGTTGCATATGAGTCCCTCAGTTGTCCTCAGTGTGAAAAGATGGATCTCAAAATCATACAGTCATTGTTGGAAATGGTTCAAATACACAAAAATACTGGAAAACCAAGGAATTTGTGGGACCTGAAAGATTTTTCTGAAGAACAGCAGACGGTTTAACTGTTCAGGACAAATAATGGACTCTAACAACTATCACTAAACAACAACAAAAAAATCATTCAGGGAACAACACAGTTTTAAGAATCAAAGGGATGTAAACTTTTGAACAGGGTCATTTTTATAAATTCTATTATACTATTTTCTCTTGTGGACTATATGTAAACATCTTTTATGTGAATTATCTTATTAAGGTCAGTACTAAATAAACAATACCATGCATTTTGTATGATCCTTCTTATTTTGCTAAAATAATTTACATTTTGCAGATTCTGAAAGCAGGATGAAAACTTTTGACCTCAACTGTAACCTTGCGGTTCTACTTTTTAAAATAGTGTGTTTTGATGTTTTTATTTGTATTTCCTGTAATCTTAAGCTTAAGTTGTGTTTGTCATTCTTATCTCTTCAGATTCTAGTGAAAAGCAATAACTTGTCCAACAAAATCACGGTTTTGTCAGGAAAGATTGAGGAAGTTTCCTGTCCAGAGAAGGTGGATGTGATTGTCTCCGAGCCCTTGGGCTACATGCTCCTGAACGAGAGGATGTTAGAGAGCTATCTGCACGCCAAAAACTGGTTAAAACCCAAAGGTCTGTGCATAAAACAACAATCATCACATTTCCTTTTAAAAGCCACTATTCATGCTCATTCATATGTGACCCTGGACCACAAAACCAGTCGTAAGTAGCAGGGGTATATTTGTAGCAATAGCCAAAAATACATTGTATGGGTTCTTTTATGCCAAAAATCATTACGATATAAAGTAAAGATGATGTTCCATGAAGATATTTAGTCAATTTCCTACCGTAAATATAACAAAACGTGGTTTTTGATTAATAATATGCATTTTTTTGCACCCTCGGATTTCAGATTTCCAAATATTTGTCCTGTGATAACAAATACATTCATACATCAATGGAAAGCTTTTTTTTATTCATCTTTCAGATTATATATATAAATCTCAATTTCAAAAAATTGACTCTTATGACTAGTTTCGTGGCCCAGGGTCACATTTACACTATATTGCCAAAAGTATTGGGACAGCCCCTTCTAATAAACAGGTTTGACTAATGTAGTCATTTCCATGAGTACAAAACCTAATGTTTAAGGATATAATAATATTCTAAGGGATTTCTAACATGACAATGCCTTTGTGTATAAAGCAAGGTTCAAATAGAAATGATTTATTCAGTCAGTGTGGAAGAACTTGACTGGTCTGGTAAAACCAAGTCCTAATCTCATCTGAACACCTCTGGGGTGAGCCAAAAACTCATCACCAAACACCAATGACTTGTACATATGGCTACAGTCATTTTAGACACTTCCAAAACAGTTGCAACAGAGATGGAAATACAATTTATAAATACATGAATCATGTTTCCATCTTTGTTGCCACAGTTTTGGAAGTGCCTTCTCTGTTCTAAAAAAGGGGGTGTCCCAATACTTTTGTCCATATTGTGTATGTACAAGTCATTGGTGTTTGGTGATGAGTTTTTGGCTCAAGGTCTGCATTTAAAGTCAGGTGTTCAGATGAGATTAGGACTTTGCTTTCTGCAGACCAGTCAACAATCATTTTTGAACCTTGCTTTATACACAAATGCATTGTCATGTTAGAATAGAAAAGGGTCCTGTCCAAACTGTTGCTGTAAAATTAGAAGCACACAATCCTCTAGAATATCATGAAATGACTAAATTAGTCAGACCTGTTCATTAGTATGTTGTGGCCAAATGCTATGCGTTATTAGTTATCAAGTACTTGTTTTCTATCACTATCCAGGCATGATGTTCCCTACCCAGAGTGACATTCATCTGGCTCCTTTCACTGATGAGCAGCTCTACATGGAGCATCACGCCCGCTCACACTTCTGGTAATAACAACTGCTGCTTTCTTTGCAGTCTATACGATAACAATTGTCCAACCTGCCATTTTCACTCATAGAAAGAACATCTAGACATTTAGGAAATAGGGCATCTGCTTTTTTGTGATTGGCTACATTGCTCAACATTGCAAAAACACGTAAATAGAAACCTTTGACACTCTCCAGAGAGCAAACACAAATGTGCATTGGAGCGTTTATCAGATGGGGCCACTTACCTCACTTATTGGTTCAGTCCATCTCTGTGTGTGACATCTCAAAGCAACATATCTGCAGATATCTGTGAATCAGAGTCAAGGGAAATGCTTATTACACACTGAAAACAGCACTACAACATTATACAACACTGATGCTGAAAATTCAGCTTTGCATTACAGGAATAAATTACATTTTACAGTATATTCACACAGAAAACTGGTATTAATTAGGCTTGAGAAAACCAACTTACTGATCTGCTATTTAAACATTATTCATATTTTTATTATTCTGAGACTAAATTATTATTCTGACTGTATCTCCTTCTAGAGCTTTAACAAACTCCAAATTCTGCCCATCTATCTATCTATCTAAATCATGCTAACAGTATGCTAATCATGCTACAATCGTGCTAGTAACTTGCTAGCATGTTTCTAGCATGATTAGCAATTTGCTAACATGTTGCCATCAGGATTAACATGTTGCTAGCATGTTTCTAACACGATTAGCAAGTTGCTAGCATGTTTCTAGCATGACTAGCATTTCGTTAGCATGTTGCTAGCATGTCACTAGCGTGATTAGCAAGTTACTATCATGTTTCTAACATGATTAACAAGTTACTAACATGACTAGCATGTTACTAGCATGACTAGCATGTCACTAGCATGATTAACATGTTACTAGTATGTTTCTAGCATGATTAGCATGTTACTAGCATGAGTAGCATGTCATTAGCACGATTAACATGTTATTAGAATGTTTCTAGCATGATTAGTAAGTTACTAGCATGTTGCTAACATGGTTAGCAAGTAACAACATGACTAGCATGTCACTAGCATGTCATTAGCATGATTAGCATGTTACTAGCATGACTAGCATGTCATTAGCATGTTACTAACATGTCATTAGCATGTTGTTAACATGATTAGCAAGTTAATAACATGACTAGCATGTTATTAGTATGTTTCTAGCATGATTAGCAACTTGCTAATCATGCTAGAAACATGTTAGAAACTTGCTAATCATGTTAGAAACATGCTAACAACATACTAGTAACTTTCTAATCATAATAGAAACATGCTAATAACTTGCTAATCATGTTAACAAAATGCTAGTGACATGCTAGTGTAACGGAGGCCAGCTAGTAGGAGCTGTGCGGGTAAACCTCACTCCCCGATCTCAAGAGACGCACTAGCGACCGATGCTAGAGGTTGCAGCCTTTAGCCTCCTTGTTAGTGCGTCCGCCTTCCGTGCCGGAGACCCGGGTCCCCCGGGTGTGAGGGGTTACACTAGTCATGCTAGAAACATGCTAATCATGCTAACAAAATGCTAGTCATGCTAGAAACATGCTAATCATGCTAACAAACATGCTACCAACTTTCTAATCATGATAACAACATGCTAGCAACTTGCTAATCATGATAACAACATGCTAGCAACTTGCTAATCATGATAACAACATGCTAGCAACTTCCTAATCATGATAACAACATGCTAGCAACTTGCTAATCGTGAAAACAACATGCTAGCAACTTGTTAATCATGATAACAAACTGTTAGAAACTTGGTAATCATGATAACAACATGCTAGCAACTTGGTAATCATGATAACAACATGCTAGCAACTTGCTAATCATGATAACAACATGCTAGCAACTTGCTAATCATGCTAGCAACTTGCCAATCATGATAACAACATGCTAGCAACTTGTTAATCATGATAACAAACTGTTAGAAACTTGGTTATCATGATAACAACATGCTAGCAACTTGGTAATCATGATAACAACATGCTAGCAACTTGGTAATCATGATAACAACATGCTAGCAACTTGGTAATCATGATAACAACATGCTAGCAACTTACTAATCATGATAACAACATGCTAGCAACTTGCTAATCATGATAACAACATGCTAGCAACTTGCTAATCATGATAACAACATGCTAGCAACTTGCTAATCATGATAACAACATGCTAGCAACTTGCTAATCATGATAACAACATGCTAGCAACTTGCTAATCATGATAACAACATGCTTTAAAAGCAACTTGCTTTTAAACTTTTATACTTTCAGACTTCTTAAACTTCCTAAGCTTAAACTTCTTTAAACTTTTCAAACTTTCTGGTCCGGCTTTCTCAAGCCAACTTAAAAGTTTGTCTTGACAAACTTTTTTATCTAGACTTCTTTCAAAAACATGAAATATTCGTGACATTTTTTGGCTCTGCAAAATGATTGTCTACAGGAATGGACGTTTTTCCATTTCTTTAATAGTACACATGAACATGCTGCTACAGACCCTCTCAACCCTACGTGCATCCCACTGAATGTTTACAGCCTCATCCCTGATGGTTTATTTTACATTGGCCCACAGGGGGTTGTGGTTTGCTAGCATGGAAAGACAGTAATCGCCCCACCGCCCACATGCCTGCACTGTACTTGCACCGCGCCGTGACCGAACTGAAGCCAAGCAGCTTCCCGGTGCTGTTAAACGCTGTGCTTCAGTCCAAACCTGACTCAGGGCACATAACTCTCTCCTCTCTGTCTGTGGTGTTAAACCCGACTGACAGTGAAGAGTTTATGGTGTCCTGTGTGAACAATAAATGAAATCATCTCACTGTAGCTGTTATTACAAACACAGATAATGTTACCAGGTGTCATGTCAAGTTTAACAGCCAATATTTATGTTAGAACAGAAAAGGCTTGTGTTTTTAATGGGTACGTGATGAAATGTCCATCTTATTTTGGCTTAAGCTGTAAAGAGCTTGTGGAATGACATTGAGGTTTTGGTTGGTTATACCACAACTACACCATAATGTAGGAAAAAAGATTCTCTCTTGATAGCCAATGTATAATGTACCTTTACAAAAAAAGATGTTATTCAAGTTTGCTATTAGTATATTTCTTTCAAACTAAAAAAATATGAAAAGTTTACTTTCAGTTTACTTTTTACGTACTTCTCAGAAATATACTTAAAATGACAGTTAAGTATACTTGACTTATACTTAGAAAAAGTCTAAATATATTTGAGCTATACTTGTGCTCTGAGAATCTGTTTTCATTGTTATAAGCTAGGGGCGCTATTGCAAATCTCTGTGCAGAATTTCAAAAACACAAGTGAAGAAGAAACCGAAACACAGATGCTTCCACATGTAATCTAACACAATCGTCAGACATAAAACAGCATCAAAACCATAGATTTGTAAAACTGTGTAACATTATGGAATAAAATGTTTAATATGTAATATTATAATGTTTAAGATGTAATAATCACTGTCAAGCTTTGAGGTGTTGATCAACTAACTCTATTTACATTTTGATTAACATAATTTGTCCTTTTCTTTAAGCTTTTTGTTCAAAATGTTTTTTGTTTTTTTTTTTGTGAAACTTACCCACATTCAAGTGTTTCAATTTTGATGATTATGGATTAAAAACAAAATAAACAAATCCGGTATTTCACAAAATTAGAATATTTCATGTGACCAATGAAAAAAGGATCTTAAACGCATGTTAGCCTTCTGAAAAGTGTGTTAAGGTACTGAATTATGTCCTCAGTACTTTGTTGGGCCTCCTTTTGCACTAATTCCAGCATCAAGGCAGCGTGGCATGGAGGCCATCAGCCTTTGACACAGTTGAGGTGTTATGGTAGCCCAAGTTGCTTTGATATTGGCCTTCAGCTCGTCTGCATTTCGGGGTCTCTGTTCCCTCATCTTCCTTTTGACAACACCCCATAGATTTTCAATGGGGTTTAAGTTAGGCCAGTTTGCCGGCCAATCAAGTACAGTCATGGCTATTAAACCAGGTACTGGTAGTTTTGGCTTTGTGGGCAGGTGCCAAATCCTGCTGGAAAATAAAATCATCATCTCCAAAAAGCTTGTCGGCAGCAGGAAGCATGAAGTGCTCTAAAATTTCCTGGTAGCTGCGTTGACTGTGGACTTGATAAAAGACAATGGACCCACAGCAGCAGATCACATGGCTCCCCAAACCATCACTGACAGTGGAAACTTCACACTGGACTTTAAGCAGCTTGACTTTTGTGCCTCTCTGGTCTTCTTCCAGACTCTGGGACCTTGGTTTCCAAATGAAATGCAAAATTTGCTTTCATCTGCAAACAGGACTTGGGACCACTGGGCAACAGACCAGTACTTTTTCTCCTTAGCCCAGCACAGACGCTTCTGACATTGTTTTTGGTTCAGGAGTGGCTGTGTTCAGCTGTAGCCGCTGTCATGCAGACGTCTGTTTGTGGTGGTTCTTGATGCACTGACACCAGCCTCAGTCCACTCCTTATGAAGCTCCCCCAGATTTCTGAACCGCTCTTGCTTGACAATCCTCTCAAGGCTACGGTCATCCCTGACACTTGTGCACCTTTTCCGGCCACATTTTTCCCTTCCTCTTAACACTCTGTTAATATACATCGATACTGCGCTCTGTGAGCATCCAGCTTCTTTTTCAATTGCCTTTTGAGACTTTTCCTCCTTGTGGAGGGTGTCAATGATGGTCTTTTGCACAGCCGTCAAGTCAGCAGTGTTCCTCATGATTCTGAAGCCTACTAAGCCAGACTGAGACAATTTAAAGGCTGAGGAGGCTTAGTAGGCTTCAGAATCATGAGGAACACTGCTGACTTGACGGCTGTGCAAAAGACCATCATTGACACCCTCCACAAGGAGGAAAAGTCTCAAAAGGCAATTGAAAAAGAAGCTGGATGCTCACAGAGCGCAGTATCGATGTATATTAACAGAGTGTTAAGAGGAAGGGAAAAATGTGGCCGGAAAAGGTGCACAAGTGTCAGGGATGACCGTAGCCTTGAGAGGATTGTCAAGCAAGAGCGGTTTTGTGTTTTGTGTTAATTAGCTGACTAGATTGGGACACAGGGAGCCTACAATGTTGAACTTTGTCATGATATTCTAATTTTGTGAAATACTGGATTTGTTTTTTTTTTTTTATCTTTAATCCATAGTCATTAAAATTGAAACAAATAAAGGCTTGATATATTTCACTTTGTGTGTAGTGAACTAATACAACATACAAGTTTCACTTTTTGAAACAAATTATTGAAATAAATGGACTTTCCCTCAATATTCTATTTTTTTGGCACATACCTGTACTTAAAGTATGATGTAAAGTTCACTTAAAGAAAACATATGAGTAAACTTACTAATTAATAGTTTACTCATGATTTTTAAGACCTCAGTGTATCGCCACGAGCCGCAAGGTTTAATTTGGTTCTGTCTGTGTGTGTTTTTTGACTCTCAAAGCCGTGGGTCCCATTGACTGCCATTATATGACTGACAGACTGCAATGGTTTGAGTTAAAAATCTTTGTGTTCTACAAAAGAAAGTTTGGAAAACTATGGTTTAGATTGAAGTTCATGGCAGTCTTACTCAAATCCGCACCAAAATATGAGGCCCGAGATTGCCTGAAGGAAGTGGCTGAAGCAGGCGGAGTATTATCAGAAATGAGTTCCCAGCTAGTTTAGCATTTGCACATGTGCTGCGTGGTATTACTGCTCCTGCTTCGGCCATATTACGGCAGCAAACTTCCTTGACTATTACGCCGGAATGGGAGTGTAGTTCCTAATCTTATCAGCCTAGAAAATTGAAGCTTTGCATTTCCACCGGTCTTAGTACACGATATAACTACAGAAGAGTCAAGTTTTAAATAGGACAAATATGGAAACTCGTTGGTCATTTTTGAACGCGATGCTATTGGTCTAATAGGATTCAATGATCTATGCTAAGCTATGCTAAAAGTGATATCGCCAGAACAGGAGAACGGCTGAATGGATTTCAAAACGGTAAAACTCAACTTATTAACTCGGGGGGAGTTGGAGAATGAGCCTATTTCCAAAAAAAGTGGAGTGTTCCTTTAAGGCCGGGACACACCAAGCTGACGCCAACCAACTAGCGCCGAACTAACTTGTCGCCTCTAGTCAGCTGCGTCTGCGGGCGTCTGGGCAATTAAACTGAGCTCGAACACACCGAACTGACGACACCCGACTACAAACTAGAAGGTGCTTTCTGCGCATGCGTGAGGAGATATACCGTTGCGTACCTGCAGTTGGCAGTAGTCTGTATTTTCAGTCCAAGAAGAGAACCCAGAAGTAGTGTTGCCTGTGCAGACAAATCAGCATTTCTGAAGCATTTACTTCGTCACTCACCACAGAGAGATTCGGTTTTGTGAAGATGTCTGTAGTGGACCGCGCATTCCAGGGCCCAGTTTATGGCAAGGGCCCCTCCCTGGCCACAATAGTGGACAAAGGTTTGCTACATTTTGATTGGATCTTGGTGGACTAACATAAGCAAACTGTCCAACGCTATCAGATATGGATGCCAGGACAACTGCCAGACACCTCTTAGAGGGCAAGAAGATCATCTTTGGTACAAAAATCCGGGAAGGACAGAACTTCCTATTGGTCAAGATGCAGTTTCTGCCCTCCACCCACCTTGAGACTGTTTCCTAAGGTTGGTCCTGTGAAGGTCATAAAAATTCCTTAGGATCTCCAGACGCAGCAGCAATGGGTGAAACAAAGAGAGATCACAAAGATCCATCCAAATCCATTCATAACTATGTTTTCAAACCTTGAACTGATGCGAACCATAACGCACACATCTTATACTTATTCAGAGAAATAAGTATTCTCACTGACAGCGATGTGTAGTGCAACATCTTACACAAACTCAGCTGTTAATGGACAAATGAATGCATGCATGACAGTTCAATCTTTTCCCATCATGTTTGGACTTAATGTGTTCATTACATGACCATGTAATGTTTTCTGATTGTGTTTTGGAAAATGAGAAATGCACCAGTAAAACATTATTGACACTTTTCTAACTTTGTGTTTGGACTATGCAAATGACTTCCACAAGAGGAAAGAAGGGTGGGCTACCCCATGTCCCCCCCGCTCTGATGGAACCAGCCAATCACAGCATGGAAATGGAGAAGCACCAAATTGCAATCTCCTCCTCATCGGAAAGGTATAAAGGTACCTCTCCAAAAGACACTCCTTGTTCTGAGTCTGAGCCCGCAAGGGTGAGGCGCTAACAGATACAAAGTTCTGAGTCTCCGGCACATCCAGGGGACGTTAACAGATCAAACTTCTTTCTGAGTCTGCAGCCCGTTACTGGGAAGGCAGCTACAGATACCTCCATTCTGAGTCTCTAGCTCCACAAGAGAGAGACACTAACAGACACAACCCTTCTGAGCCTACTGTCCAGAGAGACAGAAACAGATGCTCCACGCTCCAAGTCTCCAGCTGTGAGGCAGCAGCAGATACGACCACGTTCTGTCTGTGAGGAAAGAGATATTTTCCACGTTCAGAGTCTTTGTCCAGCGAGGCAACCACAGATGCAGCACGTCCTAAGTCTCCATCCGAGACAGACAAAGCGGATTGACCAAGCTCTGAGTCTCTAGCCCAGAGAGGGAGAAGACCAACAGACATTTAAGCTCCAGCGAGCAAACCTTCACTTCAGGTACCTTTGCTTGCGTGTTCCAAGCTTAGGGCCTTCAGCACCTACACCAGGGCCACATCTGCGTGTTACAGATCTTAGGACCCTTTGGTGCTCCAGGAGATCAGCATACTACAGCGCTTCATGCTCAAGGCTGTTGAAACGGATTTCTGCTCCTTTTCCCACTGACTGCTCCCAGCACAACCAGTGGAAGAATTCACCGCGAACAGCGAGCCGGTTCCCTCTTGACTCCTTCCTTTGCTTGTTACGTCACTTCACGTTCAAGTCCTCCACGCTCTCTGATTCGATGTCTGAACAGCCAATCAGAGCGCTCTCTGTCCCAGACAGCCCGACAAGCCCAACGCCGATTTAACATGTTGAATTGGGCGAACTTTGGCCGAGGCGAGCCCGACGAGAGCCGACATGCGGAACACACCGAACCGACGCGCTTCACCGACGCCCACCAACTGCCTGACGAGGCCAGACGGCCGATCGTCAGCTTGGTGTGTCCCGGCCTTTAGCCCAGGGGTGTCCAACCCTGTTCCTGGAGATCTACCTACCTGCAGACTTTAGTTCCAGCCCTGCTCCAACACGTGTAAGTGCTACCTAAGAGATTATTTAGGTGTGTTTGATCAGGGTTGGAGCTGAACTTTGTAGAATGGTAGATCTCCAGGAACAGGGTTGGGCACCACTGTCTCAGCCTGTTTGAAAAGAAACTCTGGAGCTTTTCAGAAAGTAATGTGACAAACAATCTATTTGTCTGAAAACACTCGTAATGTACAGAAACTAAGAGAGTCCATAGATTAAAATTGTAAAATGCAGGAAACATTAATCTACATCAGGGGTGTCAAACTCTGCCCTGCAGAGTTTAGATGCAACCCTAATTCAACACACCTGATCCAACTAATCAAGTCCTTCAGGCGTAATTGAAAACTGCATAGTATGTGTGTTGGAGCAGGGTTGGAACAAAACTGTGGAGGGTGGATAAAAAAAAGAGGGCACTGGAGTCAAAAATGTTAAGAACCATGGCCCTAACTGTTTACAGAATTCTGATGAACTCAAAATAACATTTGTTGGAAACTTGTTTAACCCTAAACAACTGTAATTTGATTTTAAACTAGGAATCAGAGATGTTTCTATGGCGTGAACTTGAGCGGGCTTCATTCTTCCGCTGTGGATGAGTTCTTCAAACAGCCAATAGTTGTGAGACAACATACATTGAGTACAACACGTACAACATCCATTAATCTGCTTCTCTGATTGATTCATAATTCTGTCAGAAATGATTGCAGTGTCTTTGTGTTTTTAGGACACATTCGATATGCAGATTCTCATGGCCAGGTCTGTGAAATACACAATCAACTTTCTGGAGGCAAAAGAGGAAGATCTACACCGGTAAAGAGAAAACAAGAATATAGCAAGCAGTAGCATGCACATTTTTAGGAAAAGTCTTTGAGTAGAAAGACCATTGTAATTTTCAGTTAATAACTTTTCATTTTAAATCAGTGTGCATCACTGTAAATGTATTTGGCATTCTGAGCACTGCCAAAAATAAGTGTCAATATATAAAAGTGCCAAAATACAGCCTGTTTTTAGCAACTTTTCTAGCAAATATGTAAAGATTTTCCTGGAAAGTGGTGGTTGATTTCAGGTTAGACAAGCTTATGGAATGGCTGTTGCTAAACTGGTCTTGTAACAACGAAACAATACAAGTCAATACAAGTATACATATATTTCTGATGAAGAGAATATAGATTTAGATAGCTTAGGATAGATTTGAAAATGCATGACCTAGAGCTTGGTCTTAATATCTGTAGTGAATGTATGTAATTCACAGGTTGGAAATTCCATTTGTCTTCAAACTGCTGCAGTCAGGGCTGATTCATGGACTAGCTTTTTGGTTTGATGTGGCCTTTGTTGGCTCAAGGTGAGAATCACAAGATGAAAAGAGAAGTGCCTGAAGAAAACATGCTTGAAAGTATTAATAATAGTGTTTTTGTACAGGATGACAGTATGGCTGTCCACTGCTCCAAATGAACCTTTGACTCACTGGTATCAGGTGCGCTGCCTTCTGCAGACCCCTCTGTTTGCCAAAATGGGACAGACGTTATCAGGACGGGTTCAGCTAATAGCCAACAAGAGGTATGACTAACTTTGTTAATGCATATGACAAGGAGTGCATAAGATTCCTGGGTTTGGAACACGGAAGTAAAATATAACAGGGTAAACTAGTGTAGATGGTTATAGAAAACCAAAACAAATATTGTTTTTGCATTGAATTTTGCTTCAAAAGTATTTTGTTGAGTAGCTTAATGTTGAGTCCATTCATTTCTTCTACTCAAACAGCCAAAGAGTCGATTTTTGCACATCACCAAACAACACAGATTGTTCTACAACAGAGTTTGGGATGGGAACTATATATTGTAAAAGTTTTAAGCAAACCACACATCTTCAGAAATATCCACCCTTTTTGTAATTGGTTACAAGCTAAATTGAAGCAACAATGCATAAACCTTTAGAGTCAGGACTATATACAGATCGGTGGTGTATAAGCTTGCAGCAATGTTTTGTTTAACTGTAAATCTATTCTTTTCTAGACAAAGCTATGACATTCACATCACTGCTGTGGTTGATCAGTCCGGATTTAAATCTGGGAACTCATTGGATTTGAAAAATCCTTTTTTTCGGTAAGCACCACAGAAAATCAGGGTATAAAAGGTTTTACAGGTCCACAGTTTTAATCAATGTCCCAGACAGAGAAAACAAAAAAAGTTATTCTTAGGCACACACTATTTCAATAAAAATAGTTTGTTATGAGCAAGTCCAGATGGACTCTGCTTTAATTTAATTCATCTGCAATGAATTGGGAGGAAAGTCTGCAGAATTCAGCAGTGAAATGTAGTAAACACACAAAAGACTACGCATGTGCACAATGACAGGCTTTCCAACTCTTCAGTGTATTCTTTGAAATCTTTTTTTCTTTTAGCAATGACTAAGTAGGAATAGTTCACCCAATATTAAAACTTGCTGAAAATGTGCTTAGCCTCAGGCCATCCCAGATGTAGATGAGTTTGTTTCGTCATGAGAACAGATTTGGAGAAATGTAGCATTACATTACTTGCTTGGTGGCAGCAGGCTGAGTAAGGACGCCATACATCCTTTTCCCTGGCCACTTCTTCCAGCTCATCCTGGCCAATCTAAAGGCGTTTCTCATGCCAGCCGATGGATATAATCCCACAGCATGTCCTGGGTCTGCCCCAGGGTCTCTTTCCAGTTGGACATGCCCAGAACACCTCCACCAGAAGGTGTCTAGGAGGCACCCTGACTAGATCCCTAAACCACCTCAACTGACTCCTTTTAATGCAGAGGAGCAGCGGCTCTACTCTGAGTTTTTCTCAGATGTCCAAGCTTCTCACCCTGTCTCTCAGAGTCAGCCCAGACATCCTTTGGAGAAAACTCTCATTCTTTTGGTCATTACATAGAGCTCATGACCATAGGTCAAATCGAGATCTTTGTCTTCAGGCTTGTCTCTCTTTTCACCACGACAATCCGGTACAACAACGTTGCTGCCACTGCAGTGATCCACCTGTTGATGCTCCAACCTACCCTCATTTGTGAACAAGACCCCAAGGTACTTCAACTCCACTACTGCTGGCAATCCACCATTTTATGGCTGAGAACCATGGCCTCAGATTTAGAGGTGCTGACCCTCATTCCCACAGCTTCACACTCAGGCACAAATTGCCCAAGTAAAAGCTAGGGGTGCCATCGACTAAGTCTAATAGGTTTTTACTGGTAGACTAGTAGTCATTCATTTTAAACATTAGTTGAATATAAGTCGCACATTTATCAATAAACCATATAAATCATAATAATGGGCTTTTAATTACCTACATAGCTTCATAAGTGCTTAGGCACTATAGCAAAGCTACAGCGCACCGGCAGATATAATGATTATGAATGTGTCAGGATAAAACAGCAAGGAGACTTTTAATAATTTATTGATAAACTAGTGCTTTCTTTGTTTTTAGTTTAAGAGCTGAAGTCGGCGACATGCTTCATACAGATTACAAAATCTGAGAATATGCTTTCTATTTGAATTGGTTCATTTGAAAGTAGACATTTCACTCTATAGAGATATAATATTCATGTCTGTAAGGCAAGTATACACAGAGTTTCAAAATGTTGCACTCAAGTTCACAGAGACCAAGACGGCAGAAACAAAAGCACAACTTTTCGTTGTTATTGTGAATGGACAAAAAAAATTTAGAGTGTCTTTACAGATTTGAAAGATGTATTACTTGTATTTTAAGAGCTAGTGACTGCACTGTTTAACACTCCGCACAGACACTTGAATAGCGCACATTTTTCTTGGTAAATACTAGACTGAGTGGCCATATAAAGCTGCTACTACATACAGTATCTCACAAAAGTGAGTACACCCCTCACATTTCAGCAACCATTTTAGTATATCTTCTCAAGGGACAATACTATAGAAATGAAACTTGGATATATTTTAGAGTAGTCAGTGTGCAGCTTGTATAGCAGTATAGATTTACTGTGCTCTGAAAATAACTCAACATACAGCCATTATTGTCAAAATAGCTCAACAAAAGTGAGTACACCCTAAGTGATAACAGCAGTATGTTGTTTAACCATGCAAAGCCACATGTCCTATTCATCATGTTAATGTTTTTGTTTGCTTGACAAGACCATACAAAGCTGTATTAGAGCAGTTAAAGTGCTCCTATTATGCTAGTTTAAAGGTTGTTAATATTGTTTTATGAGTCTCCTAAAACAGGTTTATATGTATGCAAAGTCAAAAACACTTTAGTTTTCTCCCAAAATAGATTTAATTTTACCTCATTTCTAAACTCGTAAACGACTCATGCGAAGCAGTTAGAAGAATCAGTCTTTCTAAACCCCTCCTTTTCGTGAGCCCTCACTGCTGAGATTAGTCAGATGGCACAGTCTTTTATGATTGGTCCAGAGCCATAGATAGAGATCTCTGTACGGCTCTGGATTGGTCTACCGCGGCGCGTACAGCGCGTGTAGGAAACGAAAAGCCCATTGCCATAACTGAATGACAGAACCTGGCTTCAAAAAACAGATGCATGAGTGCTGCCAGCATTGCTTTAAAGGTTGCAGAAGTAGAAGGTCAGCTTGTCAGTGCTCAGACCATACGCCGCACACTGCAACAAGTTGGTTTGCATAGGCGTCATCCCAGAAGGAAGCCTCATCTGAAGCTGGCTCACAAGAAAGCCTGCAAACGGTTTGCTGAAGACAACCAAGAGCATGAATTACTGGAACCATGTCCTGTGGTCTGATGAGACTATAAGATAAACTTGTTTGGCTCAGATGGTGTCCAGCATGTGTGGCGATGCCCTGGTGAGGAGCACCAAGAAAAAAAAGTGTGTTGCCTACAGTCCAGCATGGTGGTGGTAGCATCATGGTCTGGGGCTGCATTAATGCTGCTGGTTCTGGGGAGCTGCGGTTCATTGAGGGCAACATGGATTTTGGCTCAGATCTGATTTTTTTTGCATAGCTGTTCACATTTTTGTTTCAAATGTGGCCAATATCAGATTTCCAGTGTGAACAGGCAGTGTTTCATAAAAATGTTTTACCAAATAAGCCAGGCTTATATCAGTTAGTCTGACTTATTTTGAGCTAAATCAAGTGACAATGAGTCAGACTAACTGAAATAAGCCTGACTTGTTTTATGAAACACCCCCCAGATCTTGGTTCTGAACTGACCCTCACGCACAAAAGAACAATACAAACAGGGTTGCCAGGTTTCCACAGCAAAATCTGCTCAATTGCTTCTCAAAACTAGTCCAAAACTAGCCCAGTCGTGTTCCAGGGGGTAAATACCTGGTTAATGGGGCGCTTCAACCCACGGAGTTAAAAAACAACCCGTTGCAACTGTGGAAAAAGTAGCCCGATTCCGCAGGGAAGATCTGGATTTGGCAACATGCCTCATACGGAAGTAAACAAATAGGACATAAAAGTAAATGGTGTGATCTGCTGCAGAAGCCAGCGAAATTATGCACAGGCAATATGAAAAATAAAGACAGGGATGTGACAGAAAATAGAGTTTTGAAACTTATGATACAAGAACTCATTTTGCTTGTATATGCAGTTCTTACTGTAATACTTGTGAGTTCTGATACATCACTGTACTTCCACTGACAACCAAAGTAATCAAGACAGTTGCGAAAGGTAATGTAAAATCTTTAAAATCACTCCCATGTGCACAGGATTGAGGCGAATGTTGATCTAGACTGACGTAAAAGTCTCATGAATTCCAAAATGACTGTTCAGACTGCAGTCACATTGCAAAACATCTGACCTGAATCGCATTTAGTACCACATATGGAAGTGGCACAAATCGGAATTGAAAAAATCAGATTCCATGTGGTTTGTGCTGTTTACACTGTCATAACAAAAACAAATTGGAGTCACGTGTGGCATACACAACTAAGATTATTATATCTAAGATTATTAAATTAAGACAAATGAAGACTTGGAAAAAAACATAACATTTTGTACGTTTTAAAGTTAAATTATTCTATATAATGCACTTTGAGAGTTTAAAATTAAGTGCTCCAACCCATGCTCTTAACTAAGAAAACTCAGTGAATTGAAATAAAAAAAGTCAGTGAATTGACTCAACCCTCTTTTATTTGTGATATTCTGTCTCAGTCTAAATGACATTCACACTGGTGTTTTAGGAAGCCAAACAAATTAGAACATAATAATAACAATTCAATATTATTGTGACAGTAAAACAGTTGCACTGTAAAATAAATGAAAATGAATATTTCATAGGTATATTATTTTTGCATTACACTACAGTAGGGAAATTACAATACTTCTTTCCTAATTTCTACACTTGAAAGAGATATTTTGAATTTTGACTGCAGTAACGTTACCCGTACTGCACTTTTAAGCTTTTATTTTGACAGAAATGGCAGGAGGGCTTTTATTTTGATGGCAAACTCCAGCTTCAGTGAAAACGTAAATAAAGTATAACTGGTGACCATTGCATTCCCTAATGCACGCTAAAATCACAACACTTGCAATAAACGAGTTCACTGCATTCAAGGTGAACTGAGCCGTTCTGAGGTGCGAAAAACACCGGATCACGAGCTGATCGCCTGAACGAAGTGTGAGCTTCGCTTTGAAATGCGCAGTGAAAACAGATCTGATGAAGGGATTAAGCCATACTGTGTTTCGGTTTTAGTTCGTTTGACAGATACAGTACTGTACCAAAACATATTGGCCCAAAACACAACTTTAAAGACCTTTCATATCATCATGTGACCACAATAATATTGAGACAATTTTGCTATCGCAATACCATGATATTGATAATATCGTTACATCCCTAAGATGCGATCTTCCATTTCCGCGTAATCAGCAGGATTTTGTCATGATTTACCAGGACTGAATATTTAAGTGTGATCTATCTCTTTGTCTTTTACAGATACGCCTGAATCATCGTTCTCATCATCTCATCATTTTTTCAGATCGACCTAAATGAAGACTGCAGGTCTATCTCTAAACATGCCAGATAAAATATACAGTATTTCTGCACAGATGATAATTCTCAAATCGGAATCTATGAAGGTTCGGTGTGCATGTGATATAGCGATATATGATATTTGTTAATAAAAAAGATGTGAATGAATCCGTCTTATTTTCATAGCTATAATCAGCTATAAACAGTTTTACTATGACCTCCCACTTATCTTTTAGACAGGTCCCTGAGACGTTTTCTAATTATTTACCTCCTCCTGTGCCTTTTTCCTGTGGCATGCCTCAGGGTTTTATTTTAAGACCTATGTTTTTCTCACTGTATGTCTCAAATCAGTTACTCTACCGATACACAGCTGTATAGTTCATTGCACCCTGATGTTAGCTCTTCTTATGCAAATATTTCTAAGTGCCTTGAAGATTTAATGTCAATAAAAGTAAGAAGAAACATGCTGTTGTCTTTGGCCTTCTTAGCAGTGATTCTTCTGGGGTCCTTCTCCAGAAATATACACACTTTTGCAAAAATCTTGGTGTCTTTGAATCTGAGCTTAACTGAGCTTGTATGGTTTGATCGCCAAAGTCATGTGAAAAATGAAGAAAGCGTGAGGTACAGTCAAAGCATTTCATAAATTGATGTATAAAAATGGGTTCAAGGAAGTGTGTGTGTGAAAGAGTGACTTGATGTGCTTAGCTTATCTTACTTGATTCACTTACAAGCGAGTCTTCAAACTTATCAGAACTGTACATTACATAAAGTCAATAGGTGTCCAAATATCAGATACAAAAAATAATATTAAGGCCATAATAAGATTAGTTCTTATTTAAAAATCCTTAAGCTGTTAAGTTTTGTGTACAGTCATGTCTGTCAAAATGATCCTCGTTCACACAGATCCATGAAAACGACTAAAAAAATGCTGTATTATTGATGGCAGTCGATGTAGATGTAGATAGCGATGTGACTATAAAGAAAAAATTTTTTTAACAAATATTTATTGAAAATTCTGAATATAAAATTGTGTTTCTTGAAATTGCTCTGAGACACAGACAAACACAAACATATAAATTTATACATGTTTTTATTTTATTCCAATATATATAGATATATTAATTTTTATATTGTTTTTTTAATATATAATTTTTAATGTGTATTATACTGTATATATTTGTTTTTCAAATAGCTTATATGTGAATATTTGATATATATTTATTTGTATATTTTTATCTAATTTTATATTTATTATACACAGGGTGCGATTTGTGAAAAATCAGAGGAGGGAATGCATTTAAAAAAAAAAAAATTATCTCTCCATAGGCAGAGGTTGACCAAAAAGTAAGTGCAATCTGTTCACATCGCACATTATATACCCGATAAGAAACAGATAATGAGTGTCACGTCATGAAATGTTTTTAATGTTTTATGCCTAATAGTAATGATTTAATTTCAAATAACGAACAAATTATATAGAGAAAGTGAGCAAAGTATCAACTGAGCTTTTTGAAACTACGAATCAGTAAACCACTGCGTCACAAAATGATTCACTGTTTCGAAGCGCTTTAATCGGATCGCGAGTCATTTGATTTAGAACGGGACATCAATGTGCGTATGGCGAATCATTTCATTCAAAACAGAATTTCAAAACGCGTATGGCAAATTATTTGATTCAAAACGGAACTTCAAACTCGTATGGCGAATCATTTGATTCAAAACGGAACTTCAAAACGCGTATGGCGAATCATTTGATTCAAAACAGAATTTCAAAACGCGTATGGCGAATCATTTGATTCAAAACGGAACTTCAAAACGCGTATGGCGAATCATTTGATTCAAAACAGAATTTCAAAACGCGTATGGCGAATCATTTGATTCAAAACAGAACTTCAAAGCCCGTATGGCAAATCATTTGATTCAAAACGGAACTTCAAACTCGTATGCCGAATCATTTGATTCAAAACGGAACTTCAAACTCGTATGCCGAATCATTTGATTCAAAACGGAACTTCAAACTCGTATGGCGAATCATTTGATTCAAAACGGAATTTCAAAACGCGTATGGCGAATCATTTGATTCAAAACGGAACTTCAAAGCCCGTATGGCAAATCATTTGATTCAAAACGGAACTTCAAACTCGTATGGCGAATCATTTGATTCAAAACGGAACTTCAAACTCGTATGGCGAATCATTTGATTCAAAACGGAACTTCAAAGCTCGTATGGCGAATCATTTGATTCAAAACGGAACTTCAACGCGCGTAAGGCGAATCATTTGATTCAAAACGGAACTTCAAACTCGTATGGCGAATCATTTGATTCAAAACGGAACTTCAAAGCTCGTATGGCGAATCATTTGATTCAAAACGGAACTTCAAAGCTCGTATGGCGAATCATTTGATTCAAAACGGAACTTCAAAGCTCGTATGGCGAATCATTTGATTCAAAACGGAACTTCAAAGCTCGTATGGCGAATCATTTGATTCAAAACGGAACTTCAACGTGCGTATGGCGAATCATTTGATTCAAAACGGAACTTCAAAGCTCATATGACGAATCATTTGATTCAAAACGGAACTTCAACGCTCGTATGGCGAATCATTTGATTCAAAACGGAACTTCAAAGCTCGTATGACGAATCATTCGATTCAAAATGGAACTTCAAAGCCTGTATGGCCAATCATTTGATTCAAAATGGAACTTCAAAGCACGTATGCCGAATCATTCAATTCAAAATGGAACTTCAAAGCTCGTATGGCGAATCATTTGATTTAAAACCGAACTTCAAAGCTCGTATGGTGAATCATTTGATTCAAAACGGAACTTCAAAGCTCGTATGGTGAATCATTTGATTTAAAACCGAACTTCAAAGCTCGTATGGTGAATCATTTGATTTAAAACCGAACTTCAAAGCTCGTATGGTGAATCATTTGATTCAGAACGGAACTTCAAAGCTTGTATGACGAATCATTTGATTAAGAACGGAACTTCAAAGCTTGTATGGCGAATCATTCGATTCAAAATGGAACTTCAAAGCACGTATGCCGAATCATTCGATTCAAAACAGAACTTCAAAGCCCGTATGGCGAATCATTTGATTAAAAACGGAACTTCAAAGCTCGTATGGCGAATCATTCGATTCAAAACGGAACTTCAAAGCCTGTTTGGCGAATCATTTGATTCAAAACGGAACTTCAAAGCTCGTATGGCGAATCATTCGATTCAAAACGGAACTTCAAAGCCCGTATGGCGAATCATTCGATTCAAAATGGAACTTCAAAGCCCGTATGGTGAATCATTCGATTCAAAACGGAACTTCAAAGCTTGTATGGCAAATCATTCGATTCAAAACGGAACTTCAAAGCCTGTATGGTGAATCATTTGATTCAAAACGGAACTTCAAAGCCCGTATGGCGAATCATTCGGTTCAAAACGGAACTTCAAAGCCCGTATGGCGAATCATTCGATTCAAAATGGAACTTCAAAGCCCGTATGGTGAATCATTCGATTCAAAACGGAACTTCAAAGCTCGTATGGCAAATCATTTGATTCAAAACGGAACTTCAAAGCCTGTATGGCGAATCATTTGATTCAAAACGGAACTTCAAAGCCCGTATGGCGAATCATTCGATTCAAAACGGAACTTCAAAGCTTGTATGGCGAATCATTTGATTCAAAACGGAACTTCAAAGCCCGTATGGCGAATCATTCGATTCAAAACGGAACTTCAAAGCTTGTATGGCAAATCATTCGATTCAAAACGGAACTTCAAAGCTCGTATGGTGAATCATTCGATTCAGAACGGAACTTCAAAGCTCGTATGGCGAATCATTTGATTCAGAACGGAACTTCAAAGCTCGTATGGCGAATCATTCGATTCAGAACGGAACTTCAAAGCTCGTATGGCGAATCATTTGATTCAGAACGGAACTTCAAAGCTCGTATGGTGAATCATTTGATTCAGAACGGAACTTCAAAGCTCGTATGGCGAATCATTCGATTCAGAACGGAACTTCAAACTCGTATGGCGAATCATTTGATTCAGAACGGAACTTCAAAGCTCGTATGGTGAATCATTCGATTCAGAACGGAACTTCAAAGCTCGTATGGCGAATCATTTGATTCAGAACGGAACTTCAAAGCTTGTATGGCAAATCATTCGATTCAAAACGGAACTTCAAAGCTCGTATGGCGAATCATTTGATTCAGAACGGAACTTCAAAGCTTGTAATGGTGAATCATTTGATTCAAAACCGAACTTCAAAGCTCTTAAGGCGAATAATTTAAATTAAGAACAGAACTTCAAAGCGCGTATGGCGAATCATTCGATTCATATCGCGAATAATTTGATTTATATCAGGATGTAGGAACGGCTTTGCAGGATATTTTATCCCCACCGAGGATAAAAATAATTCAGCAGAGGCATGGATACATAGACCAGAGGGGGGGAAATTTGCAAATCGCACCCTGATTATATATACTGTATTTATATTTTATCATATAAAAAAGCTCTTATATTTATATATATTAAATTATATTATATATATATATATTTATTTTTATATAATTTTGATTTTTAAATCTATTTTTATATTATAATTTTATATTTATTATATATACTGTATTATTTGTATTATATATATTTTATATTATTTCGATTTTTGTATTATACTTATTTTGTATTTTTAATTTTGTATTATTTGTTGTTGTTTTTTCAAATAGCTTATATATATTTTAATATTTATTATATATACTGCATATATATTTATTTTATATTATTTTGATATTTTTTTGTATTATACTTATTTTGTATTTTCTTTTTTATATATTTGCTTACATATATGTATATATTTTATTATATCAATATATATTCATTTTTATTTTTTTTTGTTTTATATTTATTAATATTTACTATATATACTTTATATATTTATTTTGTTTTTTTAATAGCTCCTATATATGTATATTTATTTTTTATAGATTATTTGTTAGTTTTTTCAAATAGCTCTTATATGTTTATATTTTATTATGTATATATATATATTTTTTATATATATTTTTATATAATATTTTATGTATTATTTTTTCAAATAGCTTCTTTATATATATATATATATATATATATATATATATATATATATATATATAGCTATATTTTTATATTATTTTTTTAGTTTTTATTTTATATTTTATTAAATATATTTGTTTATATTTATTTGTATTTTATTATATGTATTTATATAATATTTGTTTGCTCTTATATATGTATGTATATACTTATTATGTATATTTATTTATATTTTATCTTACATTTTTAGATGTTATATATTGTCTTTTTATAAAAAATAGCTTTTTTATATGTATATATTTTAATATATATTTAAGTTTTTTATATTTTTTATATATTTTACTATATATTAATGTTTATATTCTTTCTTTATATATCATGCTAGATTCAGAATGTAAGAATGCTAATGTCAAGCTAATCTTTAAAATATAGTTACTACCATTTGTGTGGAATTCACTCTCCACCTCACAGCATTACCTTCCTGTCATGGCCGACGCAGAGCTTCCTGTCATTTAAATTACACTAGTCTCTTTCTCTGGAAGAAAAACAGAAACCAGGTCTATAAATACACTACACAACAAGAGAGGCAACATATTCAAAGAAACTGCAAATATTTCAGAAAGCATAAACAACATTCGACCAAACCCTGTTGAAAAAAACTGCATATGCTGGTTAGGTAGGTTTTGATGCTGGGATGTTGGTTTTAGCTGGTTTATACTGGTCCTTATCTGGTTTATACTGGTCCTTAGCTGGTTTATACTGATCCTTAGCTGGTTTATACTTGTCCTTAGCTGGTTTAAGATGATCCTTAGCTGGTTTAAACTGATCCTTAGCTGGTTTATACTGGTCTTCAGCTGGTTTAAGCTGATCCTTAGCTGGTTTAAACTGATCCTTAGCTGGTTTATACTGGTCTTCAGCTGGTTTAAGCTGATCCTTAGCTGGTTTAAACTGATCCTTAGCTGGTTTATACTTGTCCTTAGCTGGTTTAAGCTGATCCTTAGCTGGTTTATACTGGTCCTTAGCTGGTTTAAGCTGATCCTTAGCTGGTTTATACTGGTCCTTAGCTGGTTTAAGCTGATCCTTAGCTGGTTTATACTGGTCCTTAGCTGGTTTAAACTGATCCTTAGCTGGTTTAAGCTGATCCTTAGCTGGTTTATACTGATCCTTAGCTGGTTTAAGATGATCCTTAGCTGGTTTAAACTGATCCTTAGCTGGTTTAAACTGATCCTTAGCTGGTTTAAGCTGATCCTTAGCTGGTTTAAGCTGATCCTTAGCTGGTTTAAACTGATCCTTAGCTGGTATATACTGATCCTTAGCTGGTTTAAACTGATCCTTAGCTGGTTTAAACTGATCCTTAGCTGGTTTAAACTGATCCTTAGCTGGTTTAAACTGATCCTTAGCTGGTTTAAACTGATCCTTAGCTGGTTTAAACTGATCCTTAGCTGGTTTAAACTGATCCTTAGCTGGTATATACTGATCCTTAGCTGGTTTAAACTGATCCTTAGCTGGTTTATACTGGTCCTTAGCTGGTTTATACTGGTCCTTAGCTGGTTTAAACTGATCCTTAGCTGGTTTAAGCTGATCCTTAGCTGGTTTAAGCTGATCCTTAGCTGTCATATGAGCAGGAGGGACCTGTTTAGGACCAGCACATGACCAGCATAAACCAGCTAAGGACCAGCATCCTAGCATGAAAACCTACCTAACCAGCATATGCAGTTTTTTTCAACAGGGTATGACACTTGAAAGGTAGCGTAACAAAGCTAATGACAAAATGTAATGATTACCTTAAACCAGTTGTTGAGAGTGAGTTTCTCCAGCTCAATCCGATGCCTTGGGTCACTCTGCAGACAACGGCAAATAAAATGACAGCATTCTGTGAAGAAAGAAGGAAGAGATGTCTGATTATTAGATTGAACTTCACACTTGATCTCTTTCTTTGTTCTGTTTTGTATGACTCACAGTTACAGCTTTACTGAAATATAGATCTCACCTTTTGACAAGCCATCTTTGCTCCAGATGTACTGATTGATCTGGTCCAGGTCTTGTCTCGTTGGAAATTGCCCAAGCAGCACTGTGAACAGGAGGATCCCGAGTGACCAAACCGTCGCTGGTTTCGCGTGGTACTCGCCGGTTATCAGATACTCGGGAGGACAGTACTGGTCTTCACCTGGAGGAAAGACATTGTTTACATTGATATCCATTGCTATGCAAGAAATGATTTGATTTGCAGAAGTGAATCCCATGCTGTGATGCTCTGAGAGCTCATTCGTACCAGTAAAGGACGTGTAAGCCGCGTCAGTGAGGATTTCCCCACGTTCAAAGTTGATCAGCTTGAGTGCGAGTGTCTCCGGGTTAATCAGGAAGCTTTCTGCCTTAATGTCGCGGTGAAACACTCCACGTCGGCAGCACTCTTGAACTGCGGTTGTTGCCTGACGCAAGATAACCCAAGCCAAATTCTCTTTAAAGTCCTCTGTTTGGCTGAGGACAAACCAGTCCAGTTTTTCAGAGGGCATGGGCCGCTCTATGACCATTACGTAGCGCTCAGGCTCCTCCTGCCAGTCCAGAAGCTGGACGATCTCGGGAACCCTGGGGCCTTGATTTGCTCGAATTAACACAGCGACCTCCAGTGGAACGGGTTCGGGATAACAGTCCTAGAAGAAAAACGGTCGTTATGATGGGTGTAGGACTTGAACAAGGACAAACTGTTGACAACTGAAAACTGAGGGAAAATAGAGAACAAAGACTACTTACAATCCTGACGAATTTCTTGTTCTTTTTGGAGACGAATTTCACTGCGACCTGTTGTGACAAAACACAAAAAAGGATTGTTGTAAGATTTAAGATACCTTGAAAGTGTTCAGAGTTCATATATTTCAGTTATTAGCCCCCTAATAAAAAAGTAATAGATTTAAAATGCATTTATTTTATACTAAGTATAGTTCAAGTCTATAACATTTTTACTGATGTATCGCTCAAGACTTAATGATATCAAAATTAATTAAACTTTATTTGGTGTACTAGTGCACAATGCACATTTCTTAATATTAAGCCTAAATATGTTTCAATGTCACTATTGATGAGGATTTTATGATCTTTCAATAATATGTGACCCTGGACCACAAAACCAGTCATAGGGGTCCATTTGTCGAAATTGAGATTTATACATCATCTGAAATCTGTGTGTGCAAAAAAAAATCAAAGTATTGAGAAAATCACTTATAAAGTTGTCCAAATGAAGTTCTTAGCAATGCATATTACTAATCAAAAACTTAAGTTTTAATATATTTACGGTAGGAAGTTTACAAAACCATTTCAAAATATACCAGTTTAGTATAATAAAAATACTGCAGGGTATTTGTTCATTAAGTACATAATATGTAAATACATTTGTAGTATACTTAGCATGAAATAAATGTATTTTAAATACATTTCACTATATTTATTTTTCACTAGGGCCTGAATAGACAAGTTTTATGAATTTAAATTTGATCTGATAGGTCAAGTGCTCTTAATAGTGAATATAAGACACTCTAAGATGACTTGTATGGATTAAAAGAGTACAATACAGGACAAACTACTTAATCAGATATTGCAATTATTAAAAAGTGGTACCTGAAGGCCATCATTCAAACGAGTCGCTGCATAAACCTTCCCAAAGCGAACAATGAGCTGAACACCCAGTTCATAGCTGCATGAACAAATGTCTGTTAAAAGATAAAAAAGACAAAATGTCAAGCAGTGACATCTAAAATTGATTCAGACTGAGACGCTACATTCAATAAGTGTGTTTTTATAAATTCAAGACGATTTAAGTGCACTGTAGCAGTCATAAAATGTTTAAGGTGTAAAATATACACTGTTACCTTACGGACATCTTGTTGAATGTTAAAAAAAGTTAATTTCCTTGTTATCATAACAATACCATAAAACAAAGTGCATTTTTAAATAAAGCATAAAGCATTAAACTGCTGATTAAAAGCTGATTTATGCCTGAATAAGAACAGACTTTGTCTTATAAGTATGTGTGTGTTGTGTGTTAGGCTTATGGTACCAAACTAACCAATAATTGTTGTCTCATCCATGCCTGCCATCTGAAACAAAAACAGAGATCACGTTTATTATCTAAACACAATATAAATACTGCATAGAAAGCAAATACACAACAAAGAGAGGCAACATAATTAGTAAAAGTAAAAAAAAAAAAAAGGAATTTTAAGGTAAAATATTTCAGAACATCTAAACATTACACGTATCATCTCTGAGTACATGTGACCCTGAACCACAAAACTTTGAATCTAAAAGCAAAATAATTACTTTTTCCATTGATGTATGGTTTGTTATGATAGGACAATATTTGTCTGACATACAACTATTTGAAAATCTACAATCTGAGGATGCAAAAAAATCTAAATATTGAGAAAATCACATTTAAAGTTGTCTAAATGAAGTTCTTAGCAATGCATATTACTAATCAAAAATTACATTTTAATATATTTACAATAGGAAATTTACAAAATGGAACATGATTTTTACTTAATATCCTAATGATTTTTGACATAAAAGAAAATCGATCATTTTGACCCATGCAATGTATTTTTGGCTATTGCTACAAATATACCTGTGCTACTTAAGACTGGTTTTGTGGTCCAGGGTCACATATGAGGATCGACTGATAGTTGCAGGATGTACCAAAAGGTAATGTAAGAAAACTTATGTCTATAATCTGATTTAATCTGCTCAAATACTTTAAAATCTTCAAAATGTATTTACCTTAAACCAGTTGTGGAAACTGAGTTTCTCCAATTCAAGTCGCTGTTTTGGATCACTCTGCAGACAGGAGGACATAAAATGGCAGCATTCTGAGAAAAAAAGAATGATCCAAACGACCATCTTTAATTAAGCCAAGCTATTAATAGGCTTCAGAATTGCAATTATTCAATGTTGAAATGTAGATCTCACCTTGGGAGAAGCCCTCTTTGGTCCAGATGTAATCATTGATCCTCCCCAGCTCTAGTCTGTCTGGAAGTTTCTTGCAAAGTATGATGAACATCATGAACCCGAGAGACCACACTGTCGCTGGCTTCCCGCGGTACTGGCCGGTCTTTATATGCTCAGGAGGACGGTACTCTCTTGTGCCTGGAAGAAAGAGATTTGTACATGTCTATTAACACTAGATATCCATTATCATGCAAGAGTCTGAGACCCACTAACCGTACAGCTCTGAAAGGATCAAACGTACCAACATAGAATCTGTAAGGCTCATCGGTGAGGATTTCACCACAACCAAAGTCAATCAGTTTGACTTCGAGCGTGTCCAGGGTGATCAGAAAGTTTTCCAGCTTAATGTCGCGGTGCAACACTCCTCGTCGGCAGCACGTTTGAGCCGCAGTCGTTGCCTGCCGCATGATCATCCGTACCAAATTCTCTTCAATGGGGCCGCCGTAGCTATTTAAAAAATCTAACAAGGACTGACAGGGAACGGGCCGCTCTAGGACCATCCTGTAGTGGTCATACTGTTCGTCCCAGTCCAGAAGCTGGATGATTTCAGGAACCCTAGAGCCTTGAGTTGCTCGGATTGACAGGGCGATCTCCAGCGGAACAGGTTTGAGATATCCGTCCTAGAGGAAAAACAGTTGTTATGATTCTGTAAACTGCAGACAATGAGAAACTGTTGAAAAATCATGAGAACAAAGACTACTTACGATACTGATGGATTTCGTGTTCCATTTGGAGGCAAATTTTACTGCCACCTGGTCAACAAAACAAAAATAAGATTCACAATTCGTTTCTGTGGAGAATCCATCTCATTTCAGCCATTAACCGTGAACATACATGCCGCTTTCATGTTTTAACAAGTCTGACAGGTTAAATGCTCTATGATACACTATGAAGCAAGCAGATGAGAGTGAAACAATTATAATTGTACAAAAATGATTAGCCAGCTATATAAATATTGTAAAAATTGGTACCGGAAGGCCATCTTTCAAACGGGTCGCAGCATAAACGGTTCCATAGCCTCCGTCACCCAGATGATAGCTCATTTCATAGCTTTCGAAATTGATTTCTGTGAAAAGATGAATGAGATGTATTGACATAATAGTGAAAACATAGTAAAAAAGTAATAGATTTAAAATGCATTTATTTTATAAAGTAAAGTTAAGTTCAAGTCTACTAACATTTAATATAAACTAATATAAAAATTGTAATCCAACTTTACTTGGAGTACTACTTGTGCACAATGCACTTTTGTAATATTAAGCCTAAAATATGTTTTAATGTTAAACTACTGATAAGGATTTTATTATCTTTAAATAATATCGGTCTTTAAATGCAAAATATTTAGTATAAGTACAATAGTTCCACTTTAGCACAATCAAATGCAATGCTTCTGCACAATTAAAGTGCATTAAGTACAAAATTAGTTGTACCAATTTAGCAGACTTCAAATATACCAGTTTAGTATACTAAAAGTACAATTGCAGGATATTTTTAAAGTACATAATATGTAAATGTATTTGTAGTATACTTAGCCTAGTATTTTAAATACATTTTAGTGTATTCATTTTTTTACTAGGGTATAAATATATAAATATAAATATTTAAAAAAATTGTCACACTAAGATTTAACTTAAAATTTGAAATCTTGTGAAATGTTAAAATTGTTTTCATGTTATTTATTTAACTACTAAGCCAATTTAAAGCATCAATTGACCTTATGCACGGAGCGTTCTTTAGAACTTCCGCATAAAGATAAGCCAGCTCGTAAACTTCCGTTGAAGCTCATTTTATATGTGCTATATATTAGGTGGACATTCTTGAGACTGATCTAGTGCCTCGTTCTTATCAGAAACTAAGAAAAATTATAATTGCAACATTATAAACAATGTTAGCGGCATGAACATTCAGTTTCATATTATTTAACAACATATAATTTAAATGCGGAGCCTGGTAATCTCATACTTACCGTATCTGCATAGTTGTACATTAAATGCTGACAGCTAAACACTATCATAACGTGTTTATGCTAACGTTAGCCAGCTATCATATTTCTCTTCAAGGACATCTTAATCGTATTCTTGATAATCACTAACTTGCCTTCGTAGTCATGAACACATTTTTAAAAGATTGCAATATTTCAAAGCCTTTATTATTTTCTAACTCTACAGCTGTGAAATAAAATGTACTTCAAGGACTCACTTTTCATTCATAAAAAGGGCATCGGAAAAAATGACTTCACGGAAAACAACGTCTATTTTTGGCTAAAATAATATGAAATTACCCCATATAACCAATAGATGGCAGCAGAGGATTGTTTATTATGCAGCTGTCTCTCCCTATATTTTTCAAGACGTCTTGCTTTCGATTTATTATAAAATACTAGTATAATAAATTGTAGTACTTTTACCTTTTACTTTTATAGTATAGCAAGTGCAGAAAGTCATTAAGCTCACACACAAACAGCCTATAAGGGTGAATTATGTAAATACTAATATATAGTTCACTACAAACACGTTAAATATTTATGGTATAATAATTAAAAAATGCACTAATTATGAAACGATAGGAATTTGAAATATTTTATTAAATTGAATAACTACATCTTTTAAGTTTTATCTTGAACTGTAAAATCTATCAAATAGCCTATATTTAACCAACACAAACTTGTTACTGCTGTAGTTTTGTTATCTGAATTTAGTCTGAATCATTTCAGCTCTTTTTTGACATCAGTTTGTCAGCTGTTTGGTCCGGTTATTACTGTCAATCATAGCAATGAATCGCGCATATTTAGCCGATTTACTCGCGAATTTTTTTAAACTGGCATTTGTCATTCTTGAAACGGTATACTTGGACATTTGGTCCTCTTAGAGAAACAACACTTTTCTAAGATTGTGAATCGATTATGTAGAGAAAACGAGCAAAGTACGCTCATATTACGGTAGAGTACAGTTGAACGGAAATGACTTAGCTGGCTTGACTAAACAAGGAAGTTATCCGTGCATATGGTCAATTGTCTGTGTGTTTCGGGTTGTGTTAGAGTTATAGTAGCAAGCTTACCAATAATGTTTGAATTCTTTTTCTGCAGCTGGTTGGACTGAGGTGAAACTGATGCGTCCTCTGTCTCACAGACTGCAGGTTGAGGGACAGCAACATTATACTCAGCACTGAATAGAGCCAGAAGAGCCTCATCCTCACTTTTGGGCTCAGCGTAGAATTCAGCTGGAGGAGCCACATCCTCACTGTCAGTCGTGGCACTGATTGTAGTTTGGGGGAGGTCAACCCTACAGTCTGGCGTGGCACAGACTGTAGTTTCTAGGACGTCAACACTACAGTCTGGTACGACAAAGACTGTAGTTTCTGGGACGTCAACAGTTTTTGGGACGTCAACACTACAGCCTGGCGCGGCACAAACTGTAGTTTCTGGGATGTCAACACTACAGTCTGGCGCGGCACAGACTGTAGTTTCTGGGATGTCAACACTACAATCTGGCGTGGCACAGACTGTAGTTTCTGGGATGTCAACACTACAGTCTGGCGCGGCACAAACTGTAGTTTCTGGGATGTCAACACTACAGTCTGGCGCGGCACAAACTGTAGTTTCTGGGATGTCAACACTACAGTCTGGCGCGGCACAGACTGTAGTTTCTGGGATGTCAACACTACAATCTGGCGTGGCACAGACTGTAGTTTCTGGGATGTCAACACTACAGTCTGGCGCGGCACAAACTGTAGTTTCTGGGATGTCAACACTACAGTCTGGCGCGGCACAAACTGTAGTTTCTGGGATGTCAACACTACAATCTGGCGCGGCACAGACTGTAGTTTCTGGGATGTCAACACTACAATCTGGCGCGGCACAGACTGTAGTTTCTGGGATGTCAACACTACAGTCTGGCGCGGCACAGACTGTAGTTTCTGGGATGTCAACACTACAGTCTGGCGCGGCACAGACTGTAGTTTCTGGGATGTCAACACTACAATCTGGCGCGGCACAGACTGTAGTTTCTGGGATGTCAACACTACAGTCTGGCGCGGCACAGACTGTAGTTTCTAGGATGTCAACACTACAATCTGGCGTGGCACAAACTGTAGTTTCTGGGATGTCAACACTACAGTCTGGCGCGGCACAGACTGTAGTTTCTGGGATGTCAACACTACAGTCTGGCGCGGCACAAACTGTAGTTTCTGGGATGTCAACATTACAGTCTGGCGCGGCACAAACTGTAGTTTCTGGGATGTCAACACTACAGTCTGGCGCGGCACAGACTGTAGTTTCTAGGATGTCAACACTACAATCTGGCGCGGCACAGACTGTAGTTTTTGGGATGTCAACACTACAGTCTGGCGCGGCACAAACTGTAGTTTCTGGGATGTCAACACTACAGTCTGGCGCGGCACAGACTGTAGTTTCTAGGATGTCAACACTACAATCTGGCGCGGCACAGACTGTAGTTTTTGGGATGTCAACACTACAGTCTGGCGCGGCACAAACTGTAGTTTCTGGGATGTCAACACTACAGTCTGGCGCGGCACAGACTGTAGTTTCTGGGATGTCAACAGTTTTTGGGACGTCAACACTACAGTCTGGTGCGGCACAGACTGTAGTTTCTGGGATGTCAACACTACAGTCTGGCGCGGCACAGACTGTAGTTTCTGGGATGTCAACACTACAATCTGGCGCGGCACAGACTGTAGTTTCTGGGATGTCAACACTACAATCTGGCGCGGCACAGACTGTAGTTTCTAGGATGTCAACACTACAGTCTGGCGCGGCACAGACTGTAGTTTTTGGGATGTCAACACTACAGCCTGGCGCGGCACAGACTGTAGTTTCTGGGATGTCAACAGTTTTTGGGACGTCAACACTACAGTCTGGTGCGGCACAGACTGTAGTTTCTGGGATGTCAACACTACAGTCTGGCGCGGCACAGACTGTAGTTTCTGGGATGTCAACACTACAATCTGGCGTGGCACAGACTGTAGTTTCTGGGATGTCAACACTACAGTCTGGCGCGGCACAAACTGTAGTTTCTGGGATGTCAACACTACAGTCTGGCGCGGCACAAACTGTAGTTTCTGGGATGTCAACACTACAGTCTGGCGCGGCACAGACTGTAGTTTCTGGGATGTCAACACTACAATCTGGCGTGGCACAGACTGTAGTTTCTGGGATGTCAACACTACAGTCTGGCGCGGCACAAACTGTAGTTTCTGGGATGTCAACACTACAGTCTGGCGCGGCACAAACTGTAGTTTCTGGGATGTCAACACTACAATCTGGCGCGGCACAGACTGTAGTTTCTGGGATGTCAACACTACAATCTGGCGCGGCACAGACTGTAGTTTCTGGGATGTCAACACTACAGTCTGGCGCGGCACAGACTGTAGTTTCTGGGATGTCAACACTACAATCTGGCGCGGCACAGACTGTAGTTTCTGGGATGTCAACACTACAGTCTGGCGCGGCACAGACTGTAGTTTCTAGGATGTCAACACTACAATCTGGCGTGGCACAAACTGTAGTTTCTGGGATGTCAACACTACAGTCTGGCGCGGCACAGACTGTAGTTTCTGGGATGTCAACACTACAGTCTGGCGCGGCACAAACTGTAGTTTCTGGGATGTCAACATTACAGTCTGGCGCGGCACAAACTGTAGTTTCTGGGATGTCAACACTACAGTCTGGCGCGGCACAGACTGTAGTTTCTAGGATGTCAACACTACAATCTGGCGCGGCACAGACTGTAGTTTTTGGGATGTCAACACTACAGTCTGGCGCGGCACAAACTGTAGTTTCTGGGATGTCAACACTACAGTCTGGCGCGGCACAGACTGTAGTTTCTAGGATGTCAACACTACAATCTGGCGCGGCACAGACTGTAGTTTTTGGGATGTCAACACTACAGTCTGGCGCGGCACAAACTGTAGTTTCTGGGATGTCAACACTACAGTCTGGCGCGGCACAGACTGTAGTTTTTGGGATGTCAACACTACAGTCTGGTGCGGCACAGACTGTAGTTTCTGGGATGTCAACACTACAGTCTGGCGCGGCACAGACTGTAGTTTCTGGGATGTCAACACTACAATCTGGCGCGGCACAGACTGTAGTTTCTGGGATGTCAACACTACAATCTGGCGTGGCACAGACTGTAGTTTCTAGGATGTCAACACTACAGTCTGGCGCGGCACAGACTGTAGTTTCTGGGATGTCAACACTACAATCTGGCGCGGCACAGACTGTAGTTTCTAGGATGTCAACACTACAGTCTGGCGCGGCACAGACTGTAGTTTTTGGGATGTCAACACTACAGCCTGGCGCGGCACAGACTGTAGTTTCTGGGATGTCAACAGTTTTTGGGACGTCAACACTACAGTCTGGTGCGGCACAGACTGTAGTTTCTGGGATGTCAACACTACAGTCTGGCGCGGCACAGACTGTAGTTTCTGGGATGTCAACACTACAGTCTGGCGCGGCACAGACTGTAGTTTCTGGGATGTCAACACTACAATCTGGCGTGGCACAGACTGTAGTTTCTAGGATGTCAACACTACAGTCTGGCGTGGCACAGACTGTAGTTTCTAGGATGTCAACACTACAGTCTGGCGCGGCACAGACTGTAGTTTCTGGGACGTCAACAGTTTTTGGGACGTCAACACTACAGTCTGGCGCAACACAGACTGTAGTTTCTAGGATGTCAACAATTTTTGGGACGTCAACACTACAGCCTGGCACGGCACAGACTGTAGTTTCTGGAACATCAACAGTTTCTGGGACGTCAACACTACAGTCTGGCGCGGCACAGACTGTAGTTTCTGGGACGTCAACAGTTTTTGGGACGTCAACACTACAGCCTGGCGCGGCACAGACTGTAGTTTCTGGGACATCAACAGTTTCTGGGACGTCAACACTACAGCCTGGCGCGGCACAGACTGTAGTTTCTGGAACATCAACAGTTTCTGGGACGTCAACACTACAGTCTGGCGCGGCACAGACTGTAGTTTCTGGAACATCAACAGTTTCTGGGACGTCAACACTACAGTCTGGCGCGGCACAGACTGTAGTTTCTGGAACATCAACAGTTTCTGGGACGTCAACAGTTTTTGGGACGTCAACACTACAGTCTGGTGCGGCACAGACTGTAGTTTCTGGGATGTCAACACTACAGTCTGGCGCGGCACAGACTGTAGTTTCTGGGATGTCAACACTACAATCTGGCGCGGCACAGACTGTAGTTTCTGGGATGTCAACACTACAATCTGGCGTGGCACAGACTGTAGTTTCTAGGATGTCAACACTACAGTCTGGCGCGGCACAGACTGTAGTTTCTGGGATGTCAACACTACAATCTGGCGCGGCACAGACTGTAGTTTCTAGGATGTCAACACTACAGTCTGGCGCGGCACAGACTGTAGTTTTTGGGATGTCAACACTACAGCCTGGCGCGGCACAGACTGTAGTTTCTGGGATGTCAACAGTTTTTGGGACGTCAACACTACAGTCTGGTGCGGCACAGACTGTAGTTTCTGGGATGTCAACACTACAGTCTGGCGCGGCACAGACTGTAGTTTCTGGGATGTCAACACTACAGTCTGGCGCGGCACAGACTGTAGTTTCTGGGATGTCAACACTACAATCTGGCGTGGCACAGACTGTAGTTTCTAGGATGTCAACACTACAATCTGGCGTGGCACAGACTGTAGTTTCTGGGATGTCAACACTACAATCTGGCGTGGCACAGACTGTAGTTTCTAGGATGTCAACACTACAATCTGGCGCGGCACAGACTGTAGTTTCTGGGACGTCAACAGTTTTTGGGACGTCAACACTACAGTCTGGCGCAACACAGACTGTAGTTTCTAGGATGTCAACAATTTTTGGGACGTCAACACTACAGCCTGGCGCGGCACAGACTGTAGTTTCTGGGACGTCAACAGTTTTTGGGACGTCAACACTACAGCCTGGCACGGCACAGACTGTAGTTTCTGGAACATCAACAGTTTCTGGGACGTCAACACTACAGTCTGGCGCGGCACAGACTGTAGTTTCTGGGACGTCAACAGTTTTTGGGACGTCAACACTACAGCCTGGCGCGGCACAGACTGTAGTTTCTGGGACGTCAACAGTTTTTGGGACGTCAACACTACAGTCTGGCGCGGCACAGACAGTAGTTTCTGGAACATCAACAGTTTCTGGGACGTCAACACTACAGTCTGGCGCGGCACAGACAGTAGTTTCTGGAACATCAACAGTTTCTGGGACGTCAACACTACAGTCTGGCGCGGCACAGACAGTAGTTTCTGGAACATCAACAGTTTCTGGGACGTCAACACTACAGTCTGGCGCGGCACAGACAGTAGTTTCTGGAACATCAACAGTTTCTGGGACGTCAACACTACAGTCTGGCGCGGCACAGACAGTAGTTTCTGGAACATCAACAGTTTCTGGGACGTCAACACTACAGTCTGGCGCGGCACAGACTGTAGTTTCTGGAACATCAACAGTTTCTGGGACGTCAACACTACAGCCTGGCGCGGCACAGACTGTAGTTTCTGGAACATCAACAGTTTCTGGGACGTCAACACTACAGTCTGGCGCGGCACAGACTGTAGTTTCTGGAACATCAACAGTTTCTGGGACGTCAACACTATTGTCCAATGTGGCATGGACAGTCGTTTTTGGGACGTTGTTGACTCCACACTCAACAGTTGCATGGACTGGAGCTTGAGGGACGTCGACACTCAAGTCAGATGTAGCATGGACTGGAGTTGGAAGGGAGTCGTCCTTAAATTTAGACACAACACCGTCGAGAGCGTGAAGGACGTCGGCTCTCCATTCTGACAAATCACCAAGTACGTCTTGGAAGACGTTGTCACTCCAGTCATCACTGACTTGAGAGAGACTGGTGATTGGTTCTTCTGGTAAAAGGTCGACACACGGGTCACCGTCATCAACTTCTCGACCTAAAGGGGAAAAGACATGAACCAAAAGATTGTATTATTCAAATAACATTTATTAAAAATTGCATTAGCATATTAATAGATACTCATATTACTGCATCAACTACTGAACTATTAGAATTTACTCTTACTTCGACAGCCGTCATCGACGTCCACACACAATATGCTCATGTTTCATTGTTTTTTGCTTGTACCACAAGGAAAAATGTGTATTAAGAAACCCAATATTAAGTTACATTCACTTATATTGACTCGTATTGTTTAAATATTGCTTGACTAGATCTTGACATCTTCCTTTCAGACATTAAATTAGTTATCATGTCATTACATTAAAGTTAAACGCAATGATTAAACGCGATGAATTTCAGTTTCTGTGTAAATGCATTTATTCATAAAAATGTGAATTTTAAGCTATGTACTGTCTGGCATCATGTGTTGAGTCATGTTTCTGAATTATGTAGTAAATTTTCGTTTTTAATTCTTGCTTATGCATATGTATGTTGTTTTGTGAGTTGCAGACGTTATAAAAGTGAACTTTAGCTGTGCCTCTAAATTCTTGAATGTGTCTCCAGAAAATACATTCGACATGTAAATAATTTTCGAGGGCTGTTCAGACTGCAGTGAATAAAATAAGTGTAATTTTGTCAAAACATGGACATTTCATTTACCATCAGAACTCCTCACAGGTGGAGCATCACTCTGGTCCACTTTTTCATCTTGACCTGAGTGGGTGTTGTTTTTTCTCCTTTCCCTCTGAATCAGAGCAATTACTCCGAGTAAAGTAAACAGTACCATTTTTAAAAATTAATGGTAGACTGCAATAAGAGAAAAGTTAGAAACAGTAAAACGAGCAACTAACTGCAAGCGATCTAGCGATTATGCAAAGCGAGCCGTCCTTCGAGTATATTACTGTGACGTTATAATCTCGTTAACATTCCACTGTTGCTATAGTAGCGTTGGTCAGCTGACACGTGAGTGGTCCGTTTCGCGTGATGGGCGGGGCTTCTGCGCGTTCGATTAATAACTGGTAGCTTTACTGCAGGAAGAGCAGAAATAAAACAGATTATTTAGGAAATTATCATAAAATGCGGTCTGTTTGGTGAATAAATGCTTTGCTATTATTCCTTGCTGATTTTCGTCGTTTACAGGTAAAGCTGGTCTAATATTTATTTACGAATTAACGTGCACTTTACTGATCGCCACTTCTATTCTCATTAAAAACCTCATAGATTGAACATAAGATGTGAAGATAGTGTATCCGTAAAAAATATGATCTTTTTCTATTTTTTTAAGGTTATTTACCATAGAAATAGTGTTGTTGAAGCCTTTTTTAGCTGTTGAAGAGCCACCTATGGTCCGACCTCCATTAAACTTTGCATGCTTGTTTAGAATCATCTGTTGCATGTTTTTCGTTTAGCATTTAAAGGCTTCCCTTACCAAAAAGAAGTATACTTCAAGTTTATTTTATCAAGTATACTAAAGTAAAGTTCAAGTACATTTTAAGTGTACTTAGTAAGTATACAAATATCAGTGTACCAGTAGTATACTTGTATGTGTACTATTTCAATACTCCTTGGGACTAAATTGGCCCAATTTCTAGTTTATAAAAGTATACTTTCAAGTATACTTTACTATAACAGTATTAAACTTTTAGTACACAACTAGTTTATATCTATGTTTTCTGTTTGTTCTGCAAGTATACAAAAAGTGAACGTATAGGTATACTGATAGTTTACTAATTAAATACTTTTTTATGCATAATTTGTACACATTGAAGTATTATTCTTAGTGAAATATTAGTTTAGTAGTTTTATACTGCAAGTATAATCATAAGTTTTCTTTAAGTGAACTTTATATTTTACATTAAGTATACTACTATATTCCTATTTTGGTATTAATTTGTATTTTTTTTTGTATGTGAATATCTGAGCATACAAAAAATTAAAAGAAAGAACAGGGTATTTGATTGTAAACGAAAAAATCTAGCTTTATGCATTCTTTTTTATAAACACTTGAATGCTGGTTTCATAAATAAAAAATAAATAAATAAACAACATTTTGAACAAAAAGAATATTCATGATAATCAAAACGTAGATGGAGTTGATCAACAGTGTCCATCAGAGCGGAAAAAGACCACTTAAAATCACATATCATATTTTTATTTACCTTTCTTAGTGTAAATAGCTCTAATAATGGCACTTGATGTGTCAGCTATGGCCAGATGTCCATTAAAGTTTTTTATGCTTGTGTAAAATCATGTCACACAATAAATTTGAGTTTAAATGTAATAATGATGATTTTACAATATGAGTACAATAATCCAATGAGTGATCCTTTGCTGCCATCTAGTGGTTATAATGTCAATTTAGAAAAATTTAGCATATATATTATAGTGTTTTTAAACTTTATACCCATTAAAGTGTCAAGTTTTGTCCAATCTCCATAAAAGGTAGCATGCTTGTTTAGAATCATTTAAAGCATGAGTTTTGCATTGTGAATGCATTTGCATTTGTGAAGTTTTTGAGTTTTCGTTTAGGATTTCCAGGCTTTTGGGTACACTAGATCAAGACCATATTGTAAAATGGCCCTGGTATAACTGGAAATGCCAAAAACTCCAAATGCAAAAGAATTGTGCTGCAGTGGTTTTATTGAAAGTTTTACTGAGGTTTTTGAGTTAAAAACCTAGGAGTAGTTTTTCTTAATTAATGTAAAATATTTAAAGAACAATTTAATTTACCACAGTGATCCTGGAGGCAAAGTTGTTCAGAATGAGGAGACTGATCATATGATCTGAAGATCTAGTGTATCCGTGAATATATTAACTTTTTTTCTGCAATTTGAGGTAATTTACCATAGAAATAGTGTTTTTGAAGCCTTTTTCATGCTATAGCGTCACCTATGGTCTGACCTCCATGTAGCTTTGCATTCTTTAGAAGCATCTTTTGCATGTGCTCACCTAGTTTGGCTAAGTTTTTCATTTCAGATTTATAGGCTTGGACAAGCCCACTTTTCTAAACAACTCTTTTATAGCTACGCAAAGAGGAAAATTTAACATTGATCTAGAGAATCCAAAAAATTGTGCTGCAGTGCATATTATATTGAGATTGAGCAAAAAAAATCTATGACTAGTTTTCAAAAGTAGTTATTTTATTTTAGTTTTAGTTTATTTTAGTAGTTATTTTACATTTTTTTTTACATTATCAAGAATATTCACCAGTCTGACCAAAGCCCTTCTGCATCAGTTGTTCAGTTTGGCCAGGAGGCCAGCTCTAGGAAGAGTCCTGGTTGTTTCAGACTATTTCCATTTAGGGTAATGAAGACTACATTAATTTGTGAACCTTCAATGCAGCAGATTTTTTTCGGAACTCTTCCCCAGATGTGTGGCTTGATGCAGTCCTGCTTTTGAGCTTTACAGACAGTTTTTTTTTTCACCTCAGGGCTTGGTTTTTGCTCTGATATGGATCTTCAGCTGTTAGATCTTGTATTAAGATGTGTGTGCCTTTCCAAATCAAAACGTTCACTCGAAGTGTAATAACATCTACAAGCAAAATGAATGCTCCTGAGCTAAATTTCAACTGTTCCAGATAAGGGTATGAATACTTATGCAATGGTAACATTTCAGTTTATTTTTTTATTTGTTTATTTTAAATTTGCAAACATGTTTTTTGCTTTGCCATTATGGTGTATGAATGTAGATTGATGTAAAAATATAATATATTTAAATATACAAATTTAATATATATTGTATAAGTTGTATATTTAATAGTTTTACAATATTTCACAATCAATACGATTTAATAAACAATAATATAAAAGAAAAAATATATATATTTGTTATTGATATATTTTATCATTTGTTGTATAAAATGTATATTTAATAATTTCGCAATATTTTTTGTTTAACAATAATATAATATAAATACATAATATAGAAAAAAATATATATAATTTGTATATATAAAATGTATATTTAATAGTTTCAAAATCAATACCTCTTTATTAAACAATAATACAATATAAATATATATCATATATAAAATAATAATATATATTTAAATATACAAATCTAATATATAGTGTATACATTGTATATTTAATAGCTATATTAATTAAAATATTATTTGTTATCGATATATTTTATTATTTGTTATATAAAATGTATATTTAATAGTTTCACAATATTTCACAATCAATACCTTTTTGTTAATATAATATAAATATATAATATAGAAAAGAAATATTAAAATATATATATATATATGTATGTATGTATATTTGATTATTTGTTATATAAAATGTATATGTAATAGTGTCACAATATTTCACAATCAATATTGTTTCATAAAAATATTTCACAATTTTATTATTTAATATAAATAAAATATTATAAATATATTGTAATATATAAATATAATACATATATTATTTCACAATCAATGCAATGCAATTTTATTAAACAATAATTAAACAATATATATGCTATTATTTGTTATATACTGTAAAATGCATTATATGTTTAATAGTTTTACAGTATTTGATACATGATTTCTCCGCCAGACATTTACATATCTTTCCCATTTAAATCACTAAAACATTTTCCAGGAAACCTCATGTACTTTTCACCTAAAACTTATTTGACTCATTTGCCACTTGATGTGAAAAAGTAATCTACAGCAGTTTACTATAAAACAACAATGTAACAAAATGTGAACTGTACCATATTTTTGTGTTAAATGTGTATCCAGAAGCGAGATAAATCTCATAAAACTGCTTTAAGAACATTCAGAGATGCCCTTGTTTTTGAATTGTAAGAGTAGTCACATTGTAGGAGCGTCAGCCAAATGTTCTGAAATGGACAGGATTTTGTCAGAGGCTAAGGAAAGTGGTTAGTGGTTAGTTTTGCTTTTATTCTCAAGACAGTTTCTTTTTTCTCTTCCACAGACACTGTGATAAAGCAGAAATTCAAACCCAGAAAATGCAACGAGTCGTACTCAAACGAAAGCGACCCTCCACTCGAAGAATGAAGATGATGACATTCTGTCTTGGTTCAACCTTTTGCAAGCAAGTTGATTTATTCACTTCTACACCTTTTATTTATTTTTTTGCAATAAGAAGAGAGCGTGTGTATTTTAAACCTCATTTTTTTATTATTATTTTGCACTATTCATTTTGCACTGTATGTTTAATTGAGTGATAAATTGCTGTCATATTTGCACAAACATTTGAAATGAAATTTAAAGAAGCACAATTAAATTAAACTAAAGCTACTTGAAGTGATGTTATTCTGACATCTAAGTATAAAATATACTGCACTTAGCTTAAAAAGAAACACATACAGTACATGCACAGTAAGTAGTACAGTACAATTAAAATATGGTAAGTGCATCAAAAAAGTAACTTAAGTATATTTTTCTATTTTTACATTTCTAGATTTCATCTATTAGAATTATTTGTGCATTTGTCACAAGACAAGACTATTTAAATGTGTAAAATATACACTTTCACTACCAATATATACCAATTTAAATTAAATCTTGTTAAATCTTGAAATAAGTTCATAAATTTCTGTAAGTCCTATTTGAGTTACTTTTTCCTTTTTAAAACCCTTGTATTTGCTATTCTCAGCTCTGTCTGTTTTCTCTTTAATGTGTTTTGTTTGTGTTGTGGTTCACACAAGACGTATTCTCCTCATCGTTTTCTCCAGCAGGACTCCCAGATCTCTTCTTTCTGTGTTCAGCTCCTCACAGACTCTTCTGGTCATCTCTTTCCAGCAAGTGCTTTACTTCATTCCAGTCTGTCTGCCCTCTGCAGCGCCCCCTGGGTGGTTTTCCAGCTTTACTGTTCTTTTCTTTTGGCTTTAGCATCTTGGTTATCAAATGAACTGGTTGACTTGAATCTCTCAATCTCTGGCTTCTCATTTAGACACTGGACAGTCTTGTCTCTCCTCCCTAATACACCCAAAGTCGGGCCAGCCCGAGCCAGTAAGGACAGTCTGCCTCTTCCAGGGGAGGGAGAGAAAGGATCTGCTGGAGGAGTTTACAGGGGTTTGGCTCTCTGATGAAGCTGCCTATGTAAACGTTCACAAATGTGGCCATGAGAAACTGGCAGTCAAAGCGTTCCATGAAACCACCGTGTCCTGGAATGGTGTTAGCGAAGTCCTTAATTCGAAAGGCCCTTTAGAAGCTACTGGCGAAAAAGCCACCAAATGGTCCCATGATGTAGGCAAAGCTGGACCTTTGCTGTCTATGCAGGGTCAGAGAGTTCTCAGATTTCATCAAAAATATCTTAATTTGTGTTCCTAATGCGAATGAAGGTCTTACGAGTTCGAAACGACATGTGAGTGAGTAATTAATGACAGAATTTTCATTTTTGGGTGAACTACCTCTGTAAATAAGTGATTGTTTTAATTAGTGATTTAATTGCAAACAAACCGGGTCTGCAGCAGCAGCCAAGCATTTCTGGATCAGTCCCTCAAAAGTAGTCTTCAGAACCATGTGCTCCTCAGGGATTGGCTTTTAGTAATCCTCTCAGTCGGTATTGTATATTATGATATTTGTGATATTTATTAATTATTAACCTTGGCACTGTGCATTATGGCCAAACATCTCCATATTGTTTTGTAGCCACAGGACCTGGGCACCTCACAGTCATTGAGTCGAACGTGAACTCCTCTGTATATCAAAGTATTCTAGAGTCAAATGTGAGGGCATCTGTCTGACAGCTAAAGCTTTGCCAAAATTAGGTCATGCAGCAGGACAATGATCTTAAGCACACCAGCAAATCTACAACAGAACGGCTGAAAAGAAAAGAATCAAGGTGTTGCAATAGTCCAAAGTCCAGAGCTCATCCTGACTCAAATGCTGTGGTGAGAGCTGTGCATAAGCAAATGCCCACAAACCTCAATAAACTTGAGCAACGTTATAAAGAAGACTGTTCCAGAATTTCTCAAGAATGATGTGAGAGACTGATAAAGTCACATGCTTCAAGTTTGTTATGATGGGAGTCTGGACGACAGAGGTGTGGATCCAAATGCTAGCTTTATTTAGAGATGAGGTCAAACAGGCGGGGTCAGAGACAGCAAACAGTAACATCAAAGAATAATCCAAGGCGTAATCCGAAAGACAGGCAAAATGGTCAGGGCAGGCGGCAAGGTTATAAAAAAAACAAGACAGTCCAAGATCAAAAAAACACAAAGGCAAGGCTAGGAAACAGGAACAAGGAACAATGGAAACACTAAGGCTAAACAACGATCAGCAAAACAGGGGGGAGGAGTGGCCTTATATATCAAACACAAGGGGTCACATGACAAAACTAACCAATGGGGAACGGACACATGGAACAGGGGAACCAATGAAAACATGACACAGACAAGGGTGAAACATGGTGGGTTGAGACAGCACAAGATACACAGAGTCCGTGCTGGAGTGCCCTCTAGTGGGGTTCATAGGCACTCCAGCTAGTGACTGTAACATAGCCCCCCCCTTAAGGAGTGGCTTCCAGACACTCCAAAGCAGAGCAGAGGTAGAACAGGGGAGCAGAGGAGGACCTAGGGCCTGAGGCAGGACCGGCAAATCAGAGAGCCAGGGCGGAGCCGGCAAGACGTAGAGAGCTGATAACCCCCACAGCAGGGGGAGCGGAAGTAAAGATACCCATGCTGGAGTCAACAACCAGCAGAGCCAAGCAGAAGCCTTCCAAGGCGGAGCAGGGGCCTGCCAGGGTGGCGCAGACAGAGCAGAAGCCCGCCAGGGTGGCGCAGACGGAGCAGGAGCCCAACAGGGCTGTGCAGATGGAGCAGGAGCCCACCAGAGTGGAATAGATAGAGCAGGAGCCCAACAGGGTGGCGCAGACAGAGCAGGGAATTCCGCCATGGTAAGAGGCACTGGCGCAGCGGACTCGTGGACTGACAAGGCCTCTGGATCAGACTCGTAGGCAGATGAGGTCTCTGGAGCACAGTGTGCAGGCCACACACTTAAAATGGCGATGGCCATCATGGGCAGTGCGGTGGTTAATGGGATGCACACCAGGCCTGAGGGTGTAAGGCTTGGGAACGAAGGCTCTGCGTAGCTAGGGATGCCTGCAGCCTGTACTGACATCAGAGGAGTGTCCATCACACTGGCGATCAAGAAATGCCGTGGTTCTGGCAGATCGGATGAGACGTGACTTGGCTCTGGACGCTCGGGCGAGACGTGACTTGGCTCTGGACACTTGGGCAAGACGTGACTTGGCTTTAGTGAAACAGCTGTGACTTGACTCGGCTTTGAGGGAGCAGCTGTGACTTGACTTAGCTTTGAGGGAACAGCTATGACTTGACTTGGCTTTGGCTTTGAGGGAGCAGCTGTGGCTTGACTTGGCTTTGAGGGAACAGCTGTGGCTTGGCTTGACGTTGGAGAAGCAGCTGTGGCTTGACTTGGCTTTGAAGGAACAGCTGCGACTTGACTTGACCTTGCTGGGACAGCTGCAACTTGGCTTGACTTAGCTGGAACAGCAGTGGCTTGGCATGATTCAGGAGGTGCTGCTGTGTCTTGACTTGACTCTGAAGGAACAGCTGCAACTGAACTTGGCCTTGAAAGTACACCTGCGACTTGACTTGGTACAGGGATCGCGGCTGTGACCTGACTTGACTTTGCAGGAACAGCAGCTGTGATGTGACTTGACTTAATAGGAACAGCAGCTGTAACTTGACTTGACTTGGCTGATGTGACGCTAGCAGGCACTGGCTTGGCTGATGTGGCGTGAGTGGGCGCTGGCTTGGTAGATGCTGTGATGTAAGGTGGCTGTAGCTTGACAGACATGGCGTGATCTGGTTCTGGAGCAGCAGACTCAATGTAGGCTGGTTCTGGCATCAGGATCGTGGCTTGGCATGGGTCCGGCGTGGCAGCCATCTTTGCGACAGGCTCTGGCACGGCAGCCATCTTTGCGATAGGCTCTGACGTGGCGGCCCTCTTGGCGACAGGCTCTGGCGAGGCGGCCATCTTGTGAACAGGCTCAGGGATGGTGGCCATCTTGTTAACAAGCTTTGAGATGGTGGCCATCTTGTGAGCAGGCTTTGGGATGGTGGCCATTTTTGCGACAGGCTCTGGGCTGGGACTTACTGTGGGAGGATGGTCCTCTTCCATGATTCCCACAGTAAATGGAGAGCCAAACATCTGCAGTGCCACATAAATGTACTGCTGTAGAGTCCAGTCAGGCTGGTGAAGCGGCATCAAAGAACTGAATGGCTCAGTAAGTCCACCACGAAAAAATATCATCAGGCATGTATCATCCATGGAAGTTGCATTAGCCAGTTCAATGAAATCCATGATATATTCCTCAATGGGACGCTCACCTTGACGGAGACGCATTAACTTGACTGATGAATTCATCTTAAGACAGGAGAAAGCCGCTGGATCCGGGTTTGGCTGGTCCAAATGTTAGCTTTATTTAGAGACAAGGTCAAACAGGCCGGGTCAGCGACAGCAAACAGTAACATCAAAGAATAATCCAAGGTGTAATCCGAAAGACAGGCAAAATGGTCAGGGCAGGCAGCAAGGTTCAAAAAATGCAATACAGTCCAAGATCAAAAAAACACAAAGGCAAGGCTTGGAAACAGGAACAAAGAACAAGGAACAATGGAAACACTAAGGCTAAACAACGAACAGCAAAACAGGGGGGGAGGAGTGGCCTTATTTATCAAACACAAGGGGTCACATGACAAAACTAACCAATGGGGAACGGACACATAGAACAGGGGAACCAATGAAAACATGACACAGACAAGGGTGAAACATTGGTGGGTTGAGACAGCACAAGATACACAGAGTCCGTGCTGGAGTGCCCTCTAGTGAGGTTCATAGGCACTCCAGATAGTGACTGTAACAAAGTTATTGCTGCTAAAAGTGGATCTATAGGCATTTGACTCATAGGGTGTCCTAACTTTGTCACACATGGCCTTTTCCTCTTGGCTGTATTTTTCTTTAAATAAATAATGACACTGTGTGATATGTCATGTGATGATGTTTATCTGAGGATTTATTTTCCAAATTATAAGACCTGCCAAGGACCAGATAATTTTTCATTATGTCCTGATACAGAAAACCATGAAATTCAATAGGGTGTCCTAACTTATTCACATGACTGTATATGGATTCATATCATCATGTGACAACGATAATATCGAGGCAATTTTGCTATCGAAATACCACAATATTGCTATTATCATTACATTCTTAGATGTGAACTTTCATTTCCACGTAATCAGCAGGATTTTGTCATGATTTACCAGGACTGAATATTTAAGTGTGATCTATCTCTTTGTCTTTTACAGATACGCCTGAATCATCGTTCTCATCATCTCATCATTTTTTCAGATCGACCTAAATGAAGACTGCAGGTCTATCTCTAAACATGCCAGATAAAATATACAGTATTTCTGCACAGATGATAATTCTCAAATCGGAATCTATGAAGGTTCGGTGTGCATGTGATATAGCGATATATGATATTTGTTAATAAAAAAGATGTGAATGAATCCGTCTTATTTTCATAGCTATAATCAGCTATAAACAGTTTTACGATGACTTCCCACCTATCTTTTAGACAGGTCCCTGAGACGTTTTCTAATTATTTACCTCCTCCTGTGCCTTTTTCCTGTGGCATGCCTCAGGGTTTTATTTTAAGACCTATGTTTTTCTCACTGTATGTCTCAAATCAGTTACTCTACCAATACACATATGGCGTTATTTATGGTTCATTGCACCCTGATGTTAGCTCTTCTTATGCACATATTTCTAAGTGCCTTGAAGATTTAATGTCAATAAAAGTAAGAAGAATCATAATGTTGTCTTCGGCCTTCTTAGCAGTGATTCTTCTGGGGTCCTTCTCCAGAAATGTACACACTTTTGCAAAAATCTTGGTGTCTTTGAATCTGAGCTTAACTGAGCTTGTATGGTTTGATCGCCAAAGCCATGTGAAAAATGAAGAAAGCATGAGGTACAGTCAAAGCATTTCGCTTATATTCTTATATTGATGTATAAAAACGTGTTCGAGGAAGTGTGTGAACGAGTGAATTGATGTGCATTGCTTATCTTACTTGATTCACTTACAAGTCACTTACAAGCGAGTCTTCATACTTATCAGAACTGTACATTACATAAAGTCAATAGGATGAGATACAATAAAATAACATTAAGGCCAAGATAGGATAAGTTATTGTTTTAAAATGACATCTAAAAATGTTTTTCCTTGGCTATTAAGTTTTGTGTACAGTCAAGTCTGTCAAAATGATCCTCGTTCACACAGATCCATGAAAACGACTAAAAAACGCTGTATTATTGATGGCAGTCGGTGTAGATGTAGATAGCGATGTGACTGTAAAGAAACATTTTCAAAAATGTCCCCCAATGTAAATGTATATAAATGACCAAAAGTTGTCAAATGTTTTCAGTTTTCTGTTGAACACTGTGTTGTGTGAACACCACTTAAAAAAAACATTGACTTTTTTTTGAACAAATATTTATTAAAAATTCTGAATACAAAATTGTGTTTCTTGAAACTGGCACATATTTTTTAAACTACATTTTATACATATTTTTCGTTTTCTCTATTGTAGAGTGTTAGATGTGACTGACCATTTATCCTCTTTATTATTTATATATAAGAAGGGGAAAAAACATTTTTGAGCAATTTATAAGTTTTTTTTTTCATTTATATTTATATTTATTTATATTATATTTATGCATCTTTTTATTTATTTACATATACATTTATACATGTATTTATTTTTTATGTTGGTTAAATATGGTGTATATATTTATTCCAATATATAAATATTATATATATTTATTTTTATATTGTTTTGATTTATATAATTTTTATTTTTTTATTTATTTTTTATTTTTATGTGTTATTCTGTATATATTTGTTTTTCAAATAGCTTATATATGAATATTTTATTATATATATATTTATTTGTATATTTTTATATGATTTTATATTTATTATATACAGGGTACGATTTGTGAAAAAATCAGATGGGGGAATGCTTTTGAAAACTTTTCTTTCGCTATAGGCAGAGGACCAAAAAGTTAGTGCAATCTGTTATATGCACATTAAATACCCGTTTTTTTAGGCAAGAACCAGATGATGAGTGTCACATCATGGAATGTTTTTAATACGTTTTTAATATGAAGAAAACGTCTAACGTGATTAAAATTTAATAAAAAAAACTGTAAGTAAGGCCTAATAGTAATGATTTAATTTCGAATAACAAATAAATTTATAGAGAAAGTGAGCATTAACGGAGCTTTTTTAAACTCTGAATCAGTAAACCACTGTGTCTCAAAATGATTCACGAATGATTTCGAAGCGCTCCAATCGGATCGCGAATCATTAAAAGTGGAATTTCAAAGCGTGTACGGCAAATTGTTTGATTCGAAACATAACTTCAAAGCTCGTATGGCGAATCATTCGATTCAAAACGTAACTTCAAAGCTCGTATGGCGAATCATTTGATTCAAAACGGAACTTCAAAGCTCGTATGGCGAATCATTTGATTCAAAACGGAACTTCAAAGCCTGTTTGGCGAATCATTTGATTCAAAACGGAACTTAAAAGCCTGTTTGGCAAATCATTTGATTCAAAACGGAACTTCAAAGCTCGTATGGCGAATCATTTGAATCAAAACGGAACTTCAAAGCTCGTATGGCGAATCATTCGATTCAAAACGGAACTTCAAAGCCTGTTTGGCGAATCATTTGATTCAAAACGTAACTTCAAAGCTCGTATGGCGAATCATTTGATTCAAAACGGAACTTCAAAGCTCGTATGGCGAATCATTTGATTCAAAACGGAACTTCAAAGCCTGTTTGGCGAATCATTTGATTCAAAACGGAACTTAAAAGCCTGTTTGGCAAATCATTTGATTCAAAACGGAACTTCAAAGCCTGTTTGGCGAATCATTTGATTCAAAACGGAACTTCAAAGCTCGTATGGCGAATCATTTGATTCAAAACGGAACTTCAAAGCTCGTATGGTGAATCATTTGATTCAAAACGGAACTTCAAAGCCTGTTTGGCGAATCATTTGATTCAAATTGGAACTTCAAAGCCTGTTTGGCGAATCAATTGATTCAAAACAGAACTTCAAAGCTCGTATGGCGAATCATTTGATTCGAAACGGAACTTAAAAGCCTGTTTGGCGAATCATTTGATTCAAAACGGAACTTCAAAGCCTGTTTGGTGAATCATTTGATTCAAAACGGAACTTCAAAGCTTGTATGGCGAATCATTTGATTCAAAACGGAACTTCAAAGCTCGTATGGTGAATCATTTGATTCAAAACGGAACTTCAAAGCCTGTTTGGCGAATCATTTGATTCAAAACGGAACTTCAAAGCCTGTTTGGCGAATCATTTGATTCAAAATGGAACTTCAAAGCCTGTATGGCGAATCATTTGATTCAAAACGGAACTTCAAAGCTTGTATGGCGAATCATTTGATTCAAAACGGAACTTCAAAGCTCGTATGGCGAATCATTTGATTCAAAACGGAACTTCAAACTCGTATGGCGAATCATTTGATTCAAAACGGAACTTCAAAGCTCGTATGGCGAATCATTTGATTCAAAACGGAACTTCAAAGCTCGTATGGCGAATCATTTGATTCAAAACGGAACTTCAACGTGCGTATGGTGAATCATTTGATTCAAAACGGAACTTCAAAGCTCGTATGGCGAATCATTTGATTCAAAACGGAACTTTAAAGCCTGTATGGCGAATCATTTGATTCAAAACGGAACTTCAAAGCTCGTATAACGAATCATTTGATTCAAAACGGAACTTCAAAGCTCGTATGGCAAAACATTTGATTCAAAACGGAATTTCAAAGCTCGTATGGCGAATCATTTGATTCAAAACGGAACTTCAAAGCCTGTATGGCGATTCATTTGATTCAAAACGGAACTTCAAAGCTCGTATGGTGAATCATTTGATTCAAAACGGAACTTCAAAGCTCGTATGGTGAATCATTTGATTCAAAACGGAACTTCAAAGCCTGTTTGGCGAATCATTTGATTAAAAACGGAACTTCAAAGCTCGTATGGTGAATTATTTGATTCAAAACGGAACTTCAAAGCCTGTTTGGCGAATCATTTGATTCAAAACGGAACTTCAAAGCCCGTTTGGCGAATCATTTGATTCAAAACGGAACTTCAAAGCTCGTATGGCGAATCATTTGATTCAAAACGGAACTTCAAAGCCTGTTTGGCGAATCATTTGATTCAAAACGGAACTTCAAAGCCTGTTTGCCGAATCATTTGATTCAAAACGGAACTTCAAAGCCTGTTTGGCAAATCATTTGATTCAAAACGGAACTTCAAAGCCTGTTTGGCGAATCATTTGATTCAAAACGGAACTTCAAAGCCTGTTTGGCGAATCATTTGATTCAAAACGGAACTTCAAAGCTCGTATGGCGAATCATTTGATTCAAAACGGAACTTCAAAGCCTGTTTGGCGAATCATTTGATTCAAAACGGAACTTCAAAGCCTGTTTGGCGAATCATTTGATTCAAAACGGAACTTCAAAGCCTGTTTGGCGAATCATTTGATTCAAAACGGAACTTCAAAGCCTGTTTGGCGAATAATTTGATTCAAAACGGGACTTCAAAGCTCGTATGGCGAATCATTTGATTCAAAACGGAACTTCAAAGCTCGTATGGTGAATCATTTGATTCAAAACGGAACTTCAAAGCCTGTTTGGCGAATCATTTGATTCAAAACGGAACTTCAAAGCTCGTATGGTGAATCATTTGATTCAAAACGGAACTTCAAAGCCTGTATGGCGAATCATTTGATTCAAAACGGAACTTCAAAGCTCGTATGGCGAATCATTTGATTCAAAACGGAACTTCAAAGCTCGTATGGCGAATCATTTGATTCAAAACGGAACTTCAAAGCCTGTTTGGCGAATCATTTGATTCAAAACAGAACTTCAAAGCCTGTTTGGCGAATCATTTGATTCAAAACGGAACTTTAAAGCTCGTATGGCGAATCATTTGAATCAAAACGGAACTTCAAAGCTCGTATGACGAATCATTTGATTCAAAACGGAACTTCAAAGCCTGTTTGGCGAATCATTTGATTCAAAACGGAACTTCAAAGCCTGTTTGGCGAATCATTTGATTCAAAACGGAACTTCAAAGCCTGTTTGGCGAATCATTTGATTCAAAACGGAACTTCAAAGCTCGTATGGCGAATCATTTGATTCAAAACGGAACTTCAAAGCTCGTATGACGAATCATTTGATTCAAAACGGAACTTCAAAGCCTGTTTGGCGAATCATTTGATTCAAAACGGAACTTCAAAGCCTGTTTGGCGAATCATTTGATTCAAAACGGAACTTCAAAGCCTGTTTGGCGAATCATTTGATTCAAAACGGAACTTCAAAGCTCGTATGGCGAATCATTTGATTCAAAACAGAACTTCAAAGCTCGTATGGCGAATCATTTGATTCAAAACGGAACTTTAAAGCTTGTATGGCAAATCATTCGATTCAAAACGGAACTTCAAAGCTCGTATGGCGAATCATTTGATTCAAAACGGAACTTCAAAGCTTGTTTGGCGAATCATTTGATTCAAAACGGAACTTCAAAGCCTGTTTGGCGAATCATTTGATTCAAAACGGAACTTCAAAGCCTGTTTGGCGAATCATTTGATTCAAAACGGAACTTCAAAGCTCGTATGGCGAATCATTTGATTCAAAACGGAACTTCAAAGCCTGTATGGCGAATCATTTGATTCAAAACGGATCTTCAAAGCCCGTATGGTGAATCATTTGATTCAAAACGGAACTTCAAAGCTCGTATGGCGAATCATTCGATTCAAAACGGAATTTCAAAGCCCTTATGACGAATCGTTTGATTCAAAACGGAACTTCAAAGCTCGTATGGCGAATCATTTGATTCAAAACGGAACTTCAAAGCTCGTATGGCGAATCATTTGATTCAAAACGTAACTTTAAAGCCCGTATGGCGAATCATGTGATTCAAAACGGGACATTTAATTAAATTAATTAATTAATTAATTAAATTCAGAACAGGACTTTAAAGCGCGTATTGTGAATAATTTGATTTAGATTGGGACGTAGGAGCGGCTTCGCGGGATGTTTTATCCTCACCAAGGATAAAAGTAATTCAGCAGAGGCATGGATGCATAGACCACACCCCCTCAGGCAAATCACACCGTGATTATATATATACTGTATGTCATATAAAATCATATAAAATAGCTCTTATATATGTATATATTGTATTAATATATATATATATATATATATATATATATATATATATATATATATATATAATTTTGAATTTTTTTATAAATTTTTATATAATATTTAAATGTTTATTATATATACTGTATTATTTATATAATATATATTTATTTTATATAATTTTGATTTTTTGTAATATACTTAATTTGTATTTTTTTATTATTTGTTTTTTTAAATAGCTTATATATGTATATATTTTATATTTTAATATTTATTATATATACTGCATATTTATTTATTTTATATTATTTTGATATTCTTTTGTATTATATTCATTTTGTATTATTTTTTATTTATATTTGCTTATATTTGCATATATTTTATTATATCAATGTATATTTATATCAGTGTTATATTTATTTATTAATATTTATTGTATATACTTTGTAAATTTATTTGTTTTGTATTTTTTTCAAATAGCGTATATATATATATATATATATATATAGCTATATTTTTATATTTTGTTGTTTTTATTTTATATTTTATTATTATATATTTTTATTTTATGATAGATGTATTTATATATTATTTTTGTTGAAATAGGTCTTATATATGTATGTATATATTTATTAAATATATATTTCTGTTCAATTATATATATATTAAATTATATATATTCTACTATATATATTTTTAAATGTTATATATTATTTTTTTATAAAAATAGCTTATTTATATATGTATAGGTTTTATTATTTTTTTATTTTATATTATTTTGTTTTATGTTTATTTATATTTTTTTATATATGTATTTTTATATTCTTTGTTTTGCATATATTAATTCATATTTTATTATATATGTATTTCTATATTATTTGTTTGTTCTAATAGCTCTTATATATGTACGTATATATTTATAATGTATATTTATGTTTTATCATACATTTTTTTAGATGTTATGTTATCTGTGTTTATAAAGATAGATTTTTTATATCAATATATATTTATTTTTATATTTATTTATTAATATTTATTGTATATACTTTGTAAATTTATTTTGTTTGTTTTTTGTATTTTTTTTTTCAAATAGCTTATATATATATAGAGAGAGAGAGAGAGAGAGCTATATTTTTTAATTTTGTTTTTATTTTATATTTTATTATATATTTTTTATTAATTTGTTTTGCATATATTTATATTTTATGATATATGTATTTATATATTATTTTTGTTGAAATAGCTCTTATATATGTACGTATATATTTATTATATATATATATATTTATGGTCTATTATATATATTACATTATATATATTCCGCTATATATATTTTTTTAAATGTTATATATTATTTTTAATAAAAAATAGCTTATTTATATATGTTTAGGTTTTATTAATATTTTTATTTTATATTATTTTGTTTTATGTTTATTTATATTTTATTATATATGTATGTTTATATTCTTTGTTTTGCATATATTCATTTATATTTTATTATATATGTATTTCTATATTATTTGTTTGTTCTAATAGATCTTATATATGTACGTATATATTTATAATGTATATTTATGTTTTATCATACATTTTTTTTAGATGTTATATATTATCTGTGTTTATAAAGCTTTTTTATATGTATATATTTTATTATATATTTATTTACGTTTTATATATTTTACTATATATTTGTTTATATTCTTTCTTTTTAGATAAATATAAAAATTAAAATAATTTTTGGTTAAATCAGAAATCAGCACTAAAATTTGTCATGCCAGATTCAGAACGTAAGAATGCTAATGTCAAGCTAATCTTCAAAATATAGTTACTACCAAAGAAACAACATTTGACCAAACCCTGTTGAAAAATAACGCATATGCTGGTTAGGTAGGTTTTGATGCTGGTTTTAGCTGGTCCTTAGCTGGTTTATACTGGTCCCTAGCTGGTTTAAGCTGGTTCTTAGCTGGTTTATACTGGTCTCTAGCTGGTTTAAGCTGGTTCTTAGCTGGTTTATACTGGTCCCTAGCTGGTTTAAGCTGGTTCTTAGCTGGTTTATACTGGTCTCTAGCTGGTTTAAGATGGTTCTTAGCTGGTTTATACTGGTCCCTAGCTGGTTTAAGCTGGTTCTTAGCTGGTTTATACTGGTCCCTAGCTGGTTTAAGATGGTTCTTAGCTGGTTTATACTGGTCCCTAGCTGGTTTAAGATGATCCTTAGCTGGTTTATACTGGTCTCTAGCTGGTTTAAGCTGGTTCTTAGCTGGTTTATACTGGTCTCTAGCTGGTTTAAGCTGATTCTTAGCTGGTTTATACTGGTCCCTAGCTGGTTTAAGATGGTTCTTAGCTGGTTTATACTGGTCCCTAGCTGGTTTAAGATGATCCTTAGCTGGTTTATACTGGTCTCTAGCTGGTTTAAGCTGGTTCTTAGCTGGTTTATACTGGTCTCTAGCTGGTTTAAGCTGGTTCTTAGCTGGTTTATACTGGTCTCTAGCTGGTTTAAGCTGGTTCTTAGCTGGTTTATACTGGTCTCTAGCTGGTTTAAGCTGGTTCTTAGCTGGTTTATACTGGTCCCTAGCTGGTTTAAGATGGTTCTTAGCTGGTTTATACTGGTCCCTAGCTGGTTTAAGATGATCCTTAGCTGGTTTATACTGGTCTCTAGCTGGTTTAAGCTGGTTCTTAGCTGGTTTATACTGGTCTCTAGCTGGTTTAAGCTGGTTCTTAGCTGGTTTATACTGGTCTCTAGCTGGTTTAAGCTGGTTCTTAGCTGGTTTATACTGGTCTCTAGCTGGTTTAAGCTGGTTCTTAGCTGGTTTATACTGGTCCCTAGCTGGTTTAAGCTGGTTCTTAGCTGGTTTATACTGGTCCTTAGCTGGTTTAAGCTGGTTCTTCGCTGGTTTATACTGGTCTCTAGCTGGTTTAAGATGATCCTTAGCTGGTTTATACTGGTCCCTAGCTGGTTTAAGCTGATCCTTACCAGCACATGACCAGCTTAAACCAGCACATGACCAGCATAAAACAGCTAAGGACCAGTTTAAACCAGCTAAAACCAGCATCAAAACCTACCTTACCATCATATGTAAACCAGTTGTTGAGAGTGAGTTTCTCCAGCTCAATCCGATGCCTTGGGTCACTCTGCAGGCAACGGCAAATAAAATGACAGCATTCTGTGAAGAAAGAAGGAAGAGATGTCTGATTATTAGATTGAACTTCACACTTGATCTCTTTCTTTGTTCTGTTTTGTATGACTCACAGTTACAGCTTTACTGAAATATAGATCTCACCTTTTGACAAGCCATCTTTGCTCCAGATGTACTGATTGATCTGGTCCAGGTCTTGTCTCGTTGGAAATTGCCCAAGCAGCACTGTGAACAGGAGGATCCCGAGTGACCAAACCGTCGCTGGTTTCGCGTGGTACTCGCCGGTTATCAGATACTCGGGAGGACAGTACTGGTCTTCCCCTGGAGGAAAGACATTGTTTACATTGATATCCATTGCTATGCAAGAAATGATTCGATTTGCAGAAGTGAGTCCCATGCTGTGATGCTCTGAGAGCTCATTCGTACCAGTAAAGGACGTGTAAGCCGCGTCAGTGAGGATTTCCCCACGTTCAAAGTTGATCAGCTTGAGTGCGTGTGTCTCCGGGTTAATCAGGAAGCTTTCTGCCTTAATATCACGGTGAAACACTCCACGTCGGCAGCACTCTTGAACTGCGGTTGTTGCCTGACGCAAGATAACCCAAGCCAAATTCTCTTTAAAGTCCTCTGTTTGGCTGAGGACAAACCAGTCCAGTTTTTCAGAGGGCATGGGCCGCTCTATGACCATCACGTAGCGCTCAGGCTCCTCCTGCCAGTCCAGAAGCTGGACGATCTCGGGAATCCTGGGGCCTTGATTTGCTTGAATTAACACAGCGACCTCCAGTGGAACGGGTTCGGGATAACAGTCCTAGAAGAAAAACGGTCGTTATGATGGGTGTAGGACTTGAACAAGGACAAACTGTTGACAACTGAAAACTGAGGGAAAAATAGAGAACAAAGACTACTTACAATCCTGACGAATTTCTTGTTCTTTTTGGAGACGAATTTCACTGCGACCTGTTGTGACAAAACACAAAAAAAAAAGGATTGTTGTAAGATTTATATTGAAAGTGTTCAGAGTTCATATTTTTCAATTATTAGCCCTCCTAGTAAAAACGTAATAGATTTAAAATGCATTTATTTTAAAATAAGTATAGTTAAAGTCTATAACATATTTACTGACGTATCGCTCGAGACTTACTGATATAAAAATTGTAATTAAACTTTATTTGGAGTACTACTTGTGCACAATGCACATTTCTTAATATTAAGCCTAAATATGTTTCAATGTCACTATTAATGAGGATTTTATGATCTTTCAATAATATGTGACCCTGGACCACAAAACCAGTCATAGGGGTCCATTTGTCGAAATTGAGATTTATACATCATCTGAAATCTGTGTGTGCAAAAAAAAATCTAAATACTGAGAAAATCACTTATAAAGTTGTCCAAATGAAGTTCTTAGTAATACATATTACTAATCAAAAACTTAAGTTTTAATATATTTACGGTAGGAAGTTTACAAAACCATTTCAAAATATACCAGTTTAGTATAATAAAAATACTGCAGGGTATTTGTTCATTAAGTACATAATATGTAAATACATTTGTAGTATACTTAGCATGAAATAAATGTATTTTAAATACATTTCACTATATTTATTTTTCACTAGGGCCTGAATAGACAAGTTTTATGAATTTAAATATGATCTGATAGGTCAAGTGCTCTCAATAGTGAATATAAGACACTCTAAGATTACTTGTATGGATTAAAAGAGTACAATACAGGACAAACTACTTAATCAGATATTGCAATTATTAAAAAGTGGTACCTGAAGTCCATCGTTCAAACGGATCGCTGAATAAACCGTCCCACTGAGCTGAACACCCAGTTCATAGCTGCATGAACAGACGTCTGTTAAAAGATAAATAAAGACATAAAATATCAAGCAGTGACATCTAAAACTGATTCATTCTGATTCAGACTGAGACACTACATTTAAATAAGTGTGTTTTTATACAATCAAGCCACACTACAAGACTATTTAAGTAAACTGTAGCAGTCATAAAATGTTTAAGGTGTAAAATATACACTGTTACCTTACGGACATCTTGTTGAATGTAAAAAAAAAAACAAAGTGCATTTTTAAATAAAGCATAAAGCATTAAACTGCTGATTAAAAGCTGCTTTATGCCTGAATAAGAACAGACTTTGTCTTATAAGTATGTGTGTGTTGTGTGTTAGGCTTATGGTACCAAACTAACCAATAATTGTTGTCTCGTCCATGCCTGCCATCTGAAAATCTGGAATCTGAGGGTGCAAAAAAAATCAAAATATTGAAGAAAAAAAGCCTTTGAAGTTGTCCAAATGAAGTTCTTAGCAATGCATTTTTACTAATCAAAAATTATGTTGTAATATATTTACAGTAGGTCATTTAGAAAATATCTTCATGGAACATGAACTTTACTTAATATCCTAATGATTTTTTCGACCATCTAACATTTTGACCCATACAATGTATTTTTGGCTATTGCTACAAATATACCTGTGCTACGTAAGACTGGTTTTGTGGTCCAGGGTCACATATGATATATAATCTGATGAAATACTTCAAAATCATCAAAATGTATTTACCTTAAACCAGTTGTGGAAACTGAGTTTCTCCAATTCAAGTCGCTTTTTTGGATCACTCTGCAGACAGGAGGACATAAAATGGCAGCATTCTGAGAAAAAAAGAGACACAGTTGATTATCACCTTGAAGTTCACACCTGCTCTCCAAATGATCCAAACGACCATCTTTAATTAAGCCAAGCTATTAATAGGCTTCAGAATTGCAATTATTCAGTGTTGAAATGTAGATCTCACCTTGGGAGAAGCCCTCTTTGGTCCAGATGTAATCATTGATCCTCCCCAGCTCTAGTCTGTCTGGAAGTTTCTTGCAAAGTATGATGAACATCATGAACCCGAGAGACCACACTGTCGCTGGCTTCCCGCGGTACTGGCCGGTCTTTCTATGCTCAGGAGGACGTAACTCTAATGTGCCTGGAAGAAAGAGATTTTGTCTAATTTGTACGTTTCTATTAACACTAGATATCCATTCCCTTACGAAAAAGAAGTTTATTCAAGTGTGCATTTGGTAGAATTTTTTAAACTTTAAAATAGGAAAGTATACTTTCAGTCTACTTTTTATATACTTCTCAGAAATATACTTAAAATGACATTTAAGTATACTTGATTTATACTTAGAAAAAGTCTAAGTATTATTTGAGCTATACTTGTGCTCTGAGAATCTGTGTTTTCATTGTTATACGCTAGGGGCGCTATTACACATCTTCTTTACAGAATTTCCAAAACACAAGCGAAGAAGAAACCGAAACAACAGACGCTCCCAAATGTAATCTAACACAATCGTCAGACATAAAACAGCATCAAAACCATAGATATGTCAAACTGTGTAAAGTTATGGAATAAAATGTCTCTTTTTTTTAGCATTTTGTTAAAAATGTTTTTTCTTTTACTGAAATTTACCCACATTTAAGTGTTTATAAAAAGAATGCATGAAGCTAGAATAAAATGTTTTTGTTTACAAGCAGTTCCCCTGTCCTTTCTTTTTGTGTTTTGTATGTTCAGATAGTCATATAACAAAAACATATACAAATTAATACCTAAATATGGACATAGTAGTATACTTAAAGAATGATGTAAAGTTCACTTAAGGAAAACCTACGTGTATACTTGCAGTATAAAACTACTAAACTAGAAGTTTACTGAGACTATACGTCAAAGTACACTAAAAATGCATAAAAAAGTATTTAATTAGTAAACTATCAGTATATCTATATATATATGTATACTTCTTTTTGATAAGGGTTATCATGTAGGAAATTATCAACAAGCTGAGAGTCTGAGACCCACTAACCGTACAGCTCTGAAAGATCAAACGTACCAACAAAGACTCTGTAAGGCTCGTCGGTGAGGATTTCACCACACCCAAAGTCAATCAGTTTGACTTCGAGCGTGTCCAGGGTGATCAGAAGGTTTTCCAGCTTAATGTCGCGGTGCAACACTCCTCGTCGGCAGCACGTTTGAGCCGCAGTCGTTGCCTGCCGCATGATCATCCGTACCAAATTCTCTTCAATGGGGCCGCCGTAGCTATTTAAAAAATCTAACAAGGACTGACAGGGAACGGGCCGCTCTAGGACCATCCTGTAGTGGTCATACTGTTCGTCCCAGTCCAGAAGCTGGATGATTTCAGGAACCCTAGAGCCTTGAGTTGCTCGGATTGACAGAGCGATCTCCAGCGGAACAGGTTTGAGATATCCGTCCTAGAGGAAAAACAGTTGTTATGATTCTGTAAACTGCAGACAATGAGAAACTGTTGAAAAATCATGAGAACAAAGACTACTTACGATACTGATGGATTTCGTGTTCCATTTGGAGGCAAATTTTACTGCCACCTGGTCAACAAAACAAAAACAGATTTGTATAAGATTCACAGGTTAAATGCTCTATGATACACTACGAAGCAAGCAGATGAGAGTGAAACAATTATAATTGTACAAAAATGATTAGCTAGCTATATAAATATTGTAAAAATTGGTACCGGAAGGCCATCTTTCAAACGGGTCGCAGCATAAACGGTTCCATAGCCTCCGTCACCCAGATGATAGCTCATTTCATAGCTTTCGAAATTGATTTCTGTGAAAAGATGAATGAGAGGTATTGACATAATAGTAAAAACATAGTAAAAAAGTAATAGATTTAAAATGCACTTATTTTATAAAGTAAAGTTAAGTTCAAGTCTACTAACATTTAATATAAACTAATATAAAAATTGTAATCCAACTTTACTTGGAGTACTACTTTTGCACAATGCACTTTTGTAATATTAAGTCTACAATAAGTTTTAATATTAAACTGATTACTGGTAAGGATTTTATTATCTTTGAAAAATATCGGTCTTTAAATGCAAAATATTTAGTATAAGTGCAATAGTTCCACTTTAGCACAATCAAATGTACTTCAGTTTATCTTTAGTTGCACAATTAAAGTACATTAAGTACAAAATCAGTGTTAAATATACAATTTAACTTCAAATTTGAAATCTTGTGAAATTTTAAAAAGGTTTTCATGTTATTTAAAAACTACTAAGCCAATTTAAAGCATAAATGGTCTGTGTGTTTAGGGTTGTGTTAGAGTTTTAATAGCAAACTTACCAATAATGTTTGAATTCTTTTTCTGCAGCTGGTTGGACAGAGGTGAAACTGATGTGTCCTCTGTCTCACAGACTAGAGCTTGGGGGACAGCAACATACTTAGCACTGAATACAGCCAGAAGAGCCTCATCCTCAATTTCGGCCTCTGCATAAAATTCAGCTGGAGGAGCATCATCCTCACTTTCGGTCTTAGCACAGACTGTAGCTTGGGGGACGTCAACACTACAGTCGGGCACAAAACACACTGTAGATTCCGGGACGTCAACCATTTTTGGGACGTCAACCGTTTTTGGGACGTCAACACTACAGTCTGGCGCTGCACAGACTGTAGATTCTGGGACGTCAACCGTTTTTGGGACGTCAACACTACAGTCTGGCGTGGCACAGACTGTAGTTTCTGGGACGTCAACCATTTCTGGGACGTCAACACTACTGTCCAATGTGGCATGGACAGTCGTTTTTGGGACGTTGTTGACTCCACACTCAACAGTTGCATGGACTGGAGCTTGAGGGACGTCGACACTCAAGTCAGATGTAGCATGGACTGGAGTTGGAAGGGAGTCGTCCTTAAATTTAGACACAACACCGTCGAGAGCGTGAAGGACGTCGGCTCTCCATTCTGACAAATCACCAAGTACGTCTTGGAAGACGTTGTCACTCCAGTCATCACTGACTTGAGAGTGACTGGTGATTGGTTCTTCTGGTAAAAGGTCGACACACGGGTCACCATCATCAACTTCTCGACCTAAAGGGGAAAAGACATGAACCAAAAGATTGTATTATTCAAATAACATTTATTAAAAATTGCATTAACATATTAATAGATACTCATATTGCAGCATCAACTACTGAACTATTAGAATTTACTCTTACTTCGACAGCTGTCATCGATGTCCACACACAATATGCTCATGTTTCATTGTTTTTTGCTTGTACCACAAGGAAAAACGTATTAAGAATCCCAATATTAAGTTACATTCACTTATATTGACTCGTGTTGTTTAAATATAGTGACTAGATCTTGACATCTTCATTTTAATCATTAAATTAATTATCATTTCATTACATTGAAGTTAAACGCAAATTCAACATGTGAGCTAATGAATTTCAGTTTCTGTGTAAATGCATTTATTCATTTAAAAAATTTGAATTTTAAGCTATGTACTGTCTGGTATCATGTGTTGAGTCATGTTTCTGAATTATGTAGTAAATTTTCGTTTTTAATTCTTGCTTATGCATATGTATGTTGTTTTGTGAGTTGCAGACGTTATAAAAGTGAACTTTAGCTGTGCCTCTAAATTCTTGAATGTGTCTCCAGAAAATACATTCGACATATAAATAATTTTCGAGGGCTGTTCAGACTGCAGTGAATAAAATAAGTGTAATTTTGTCAAAACATGGACATTTCATTTACCATCAGAACTCCTCACAGGTGGAGCATCACTCTGGTGCACTTTTTCATCTTGACCTGAGTGGGTGTTGTTTTTTCTCCTTTCCCTCTGAATCAGAGCAATTACTCCGAGTAAAGTAAACAGTACCATTTTTAAAAATTAATGGTAGACTGCAATAAGAGAAAAGTTAGAAACAATAAAACGAGCAACTAACTGCAAGCGATCTAGCGATTATGCAAAGCGAGTCGTCCTTCGAGTATATTACTGTGACGTTATAATCTCGTTAACATTCCACTGTTGCTATAGTAGCGTTGGTCAGCTGACACGTGAGTGGTCCGTTTCGCGTGATGGGCGGGGCTTCTGCGCGTTCGATTAATAACTGGTAGCTTTACTGCAGGAAGAGCAGAAATAAAACAGATTATTTAGGAAATTATCATAAAATGTGGTCTGTTTGGTGAATAAATGCTTTGCTATTATTCCTTGCTGATTTCCGTCGTTTACAGGTAAAGCTGGTCTAATATTTATTTACGAATTAACATGCACTTTACTGATCGCCACTTCTATTCTCATTAAAAACCTCATAGATTGAACATAAAATGTGAAGATATAGTGTAAAAAATATGATCTTTTTCTATTTTTTTAAGGTTATTTACCATAGAAATGGTGTTTTTGAAGCCTTTTAAACTGTTGTAGAGCCACCTATGGTCCGACCTCCATTAAACTTTGCATGCTTGTTTAGAATCATCTGTTGCATGTGCTATTTTTGCTGCACCGCTTACGCTGGATTAAAGACACAGCGCATTGTTCTTCATGAAAATTGACCCGATTAACATAAAAAATAACAATTTCGTGTATCATATGCACCACAATCGCGGCTTAAAAGACTCGCCAGCACAAAATAATGTTTTTGTGGGGTTTTATAAATGTAGTTACACTTGTTCAAAACAATCACGTTAGCAATGTTTGTACTATTTTCTGCTTATTTTGATAAATACAAGAATCAAAAAATAAATACATATAGGCTACTGTCATTAAAATGTTAATATAAAACGTAATTTAAAATATAGAAATAAAATCATTTTAAAAGTGAAATTTCTGAAAGTAACGTTACTGAAGGAGATCCTATAATAATTTAATATAGATTTACAGTAGTAACAACAAATTATATTTGTATATGATATGTCTTATCATGTTTTTAAATATAATGGTTTCATTATAAACCTGATGATTATCTTTGGTGGACAACTACCATAATAAAATATGATATATTCACTATCTGAATCGAACCATGTGATGTCAACAAATTGAAAAGTCAGTCATCTATTAATTATCTCAGGGCTCTCAAGTTTTGGAAAAAGTTTGGAGTGAGATTTTATCTGTTAGGGGAGGAGCTACTCAAATATTTGCAGCAGTGGCCCCTCGGCCCCACGCAATTCTCTCCAGTTTTTGGTAAAAGTTCAACTATCTATTGTTCATAATTAACCAGCACAAAATAAAAAATATAACAACTGGTAGATCTGATAAGTCAAATTCATAAAAATAAAATGTTTTAAAATTTTCAAAAATGCATATGTATCAAAAGTAAAAAAAGAAATTTGGCCCCAAACGAGCAAACTAAACAGCAGTGCTCAATGCACATACTGTAAACATACAGGAGGATTGCAGAACCTGCTCATAGCATGTATGTCAATCTGTGTGTGTGTGTGTGTGTTTGTGAAAGAGAGGGTACATATTTCAGCTTACTAATGTAATTTTGTATTTCAAGTGTTTATTGCACACTTTGATGCCTTGATGACAGTGGTAGGGGCTTGAACTTAGCTAGAGTAATTTGTTACATGTAATTGAATTATGTAATTTAATTAAAAACGACATTTAACTAATTTGTTACAGTTACTGAGAAATAACAAATATAGTTAAATTACAGTTACTTTTAAAAATGTTTACAATTACAAAGTGGGTTACATGTAAATATTTTGATTTATTTATTTCCCAAATCGCACTGACTGCTTTAAAATAAGAGACACCAATGTTTCAGGAGTTAAACAGAGGTGCTAAAGATTTTGTGGTGGCTGTGCGTTAAAATTAAATTATTATAATCTTAAATCAAGTGATGAAGGATTTTGTAAAAGTAATTAGTGTTGAGTGCTACTGTAAGGTAAACCTGCCTGCTTAAAAAGTTTTTAAAAGGATTAACAGTTGAAAACATTCCTTAGAAATTTAGTAATCAAATGTAATGTTACATTACCTCTAAAGCAATTGAAATAGTTACACTACTTTTAAATTACATTTTAAATAGGGAAATTTAATCTGTAGCCTATTACAGCCTATTTCCAAAATAACCTTCCCAACAATGTTGATACATTTGTGTTTTGAAATATAAAACTATTTATTTTATTTGGATGAATTTGTCTGTCTTTTTTTAGCAGATTTACCAATTATCATGTCTTTTCCTTAATTTCAGGCCCACAATTAGTTAAAGCTGTTGAAGAACTAATAGTTTTGCACAAATTTGGCTATAATCCCCAACATCAGTTCTCACTATCTTTGATCACAGGCAAGTGATTTTGTCTAGGAATCGTAAAATGGAAAAAATAAATAAATAAATAAATAAAAATATGAAAACCCTGCTGCATTTATTTATTTTCTAGTAAATACAAATGGCAACGTCCGCTCCGAGACCGCAACGCGACCACCTCCTCAACTGTACTAAACGCTTCCACTGCGAGAGAAAGCCGCAGCCCCGCAACGATTCCACCGCTGGCCTTGTCCCGTGTGTGCGCGTCTACGTTTCCTAGAGACGAACGTGATTGTAGCGGCCGGGATCACGTAATATACCAGAAAACAGCTAATTCTAATTTTTTGGCTGGTAGGTGCCATTTAACTCTCAAGACAGCTATGAGCTTGGCAGAGTACTTCTCTCTGCAAAGCCTGCACCTCGTCCATTTACACCATATAGCGGGACAAGTTATCCCTTACTTTTCAGCGTGAGAAATACAAGGTGTGGCGTGAGAGCGTGTGAACTGATTGAAATGCGTGTGTCTCACGGTGAATGCGTGAGACTTGAGAGCCCTGATTATCTTGTAAATTATTGTGTCTTTAGCCCCAACAGCAGGGGCGACTTTTACCCCAAATACCATAGTTTTACATATTCTTTTCGATATTTAAAAACGGTTGCTTTAATTATCTTAAACCAAACTGGGAATCATTAGGACGACCTTTGTCTGAAAAATTATTAAATAATTTAGCGTTTCTCATTTGTTACTTAAATCTACAACATAAAAAAGAGAAATATATATTTTTTTATCTTGTAAACCAGTGTTTCCCAAACTTTTTTTCTGGGGACCCACATTTTAAAGTCGATAAATCCTTGTGACCCAATAAACATTAAGCCCATATAGTTCATATATCACGAAGAGAATTTATGCATTAACAAAATATGTGTGACCATTTTTAAGGTCATGCTTCCACTTAACTATTTAAAAGAGATACAGATATTTGACAAAGCACATTTTTTTTATTTAAGTAAAATGCAGATTTGCAGAAAATGCTGTTTACCACAAACACAATATTTATCCGTTATTTTGATTTCAAATCCACAAGTGCTTTTTCAGCATTGTGATCCTCTTTTATCACAGTACACTAATACAGTAACAGACATATTCACGTTTAAACTCAATAAAAAACAACATATTATTCAATGCACTTGACTTCTAGATTTGTATATTAAGTTGCTCAAGCAAGTTGCAAAACATTTAAACACAACATAGGGCGGCTATAGCTTCCTTTTCTAATTGAAATTGGGCTATCAAAAAATATTTTAATTAAAACTTACCACAGACAGAAACAGTCGGCTCTCATGCTTTTCTTTCGCATTAAATCTTTATTAAAAACAATGCTTTAAAGAACTTTTCTGCCTGGACAAGTGCACGTATTATGTTGCCTTTTTCTTTAAAACTGCACTTTTCCTTATTTTAAACCTAGCCAAAAAGCCACGTGTTGACTGTGAAAAAGTGGACTTCATTTATATGCATTTATGGGACATTTTCGTGTCAATCCATGTTCATTTTTACAGCGAACAATGCGCTGTCACTTTAATTCAGCACATGCAGCGCTTGCAGCACAGCAAAAAATAGACTCTGCCGAAATGATCGCTGCTCTGCTTCTGGGACGCACTGCTGGACTGCAACCGCGTGCAGTGTGAACGCTCCAATCCGTTAACATGGGTGCGGAAAAAAATACGCAACGCATACGCACTGCAGACGGAGTATGAAACAGGCGATGCAGAGCGCAGCTAAAGAACAACAACAAAAAAAAAAGAAAGCAGAAGAAGAAAACAACGAGCTCCCTCGTGCGGCTAATAGGTGAACTACACATATAAATTTTAATCAAGAGTATATAGCGCACTGAAAAATAGTGCTCGACTTGGCGACCTATACAATATTTCCCGCGACCTACTTGTGGGTCGGGACCGAGCGTGCCGTGGGTGTCCTGAAAAGTGAAGCCGAAAGTTTTCGATCGCCCCCCGGTGGCTGGCTGCAGTATAGGTCATAAACCCCGCCCTCTCCATGTAATCTAATGGGACGTGAGCCAAACTAAATAATCGAATTACACTTCAAATAATTTTTTTCCAAAGATGATTTCCATCGTGTGAGGTAGTTATTATAATGCTGATTCATGCTCAGGTGTTCGTTTTTCTAATAAGTTCGCTTTTAAGTAGTTATTTGATGCTATAAAAACGGGGTGTGGTGTCATGATTGTGATCGTGCGATTGGATCTGCGGGAGTTTGGGCGGGACTTTGACACCGCGGCTCCGCCTCACGACACTACTGCGCATGCTCTGGCTCCAAACGAACCTCTACTGCGCATGCTCTGGCTCCAAATGACGTAATTTCCCCCAAGATGGTAGCGGCCATATTGAGTTGTTTTGGCTTCACTTTTCTATAGTGGAAAGAAGCGGAGACGCGTTGTCCATCTTTTTTACAGTCTATGGTCGGGACCCCGCCTTTGGGAATGACTGTTGTAAACTATACAGCATGTTAGCCTGTGTATGTGGGACAGAGGGGAACACGTCCGCATCACAGCATGCTGCCCATATCATAAATAAAATCACATGACCAATAATTGTCGGACAACACCTGAAATCCGAAATGAATGAACGATACTCGTGTGTAATTGAAGTTCACAACCTGCGGGTTCAGCTGCGCGTGACAAACGCTGCCAGTGTGAAAGCACAATGGGCGCGCGCTGCGTCTGCGCTGCCTCTGCTCTTCTTGCGCTTCCAGTGTGAAACCGGCCTAAGGCATTGACCATTTAAAATTTAAAACTGCTTAGTAGGTAGCCGATGGGCCTGTTTCACTTGATGCAAAGGTTCGTTTTTGTGATTAAAATAAATGTAAAATATTACCCCAAATCTAGTCTCAGCCTCAGACGTCACGCCCATGGAACGTTGGCTAAACGTCTGATGCATATGGTACACTAATGGTGCGTTCACACTACAGCGTCAAATATGCGCTCAGTGCCGCTGGCAACGCTACAACGCCACTGCTTTGGGGAGTGTCAAATTTAGAACAGAGCACGCCTATGGAAAAACAATGTTTACACCCTGTTTGCGTTTCATTTGTCTTTTTTAACGGCAGTTCACAAAATAAACTGTAGCATTTAATGAAAACATGCAAAGTACATTTACTTTTGCGTGACTTTTTCAATAATATGTGATTTCAGCTCAGTTATCCACCAGTTTTGGACACGCGCGACATAATCTTGCCTTCTCTCAGCGATTGGTTGTCGCCCGGCATTTTGCGCTCGAGATTTGCATAAAGTTGAGCTCTCTGCTGCTCTCAACGCTTTCTCCGCGCCGCTTCCAATCCCAAAATGCACCACACGACCGTTTACGCTCAACTTCCACATGAATGAATTGAAAACACTCGCTTCGCCCCGCTCGCTACGTGCCAGTGTGAACGCACCGTTAGGCCCCGATCACACCGAACACGTCTTTTAGTTCTAAAAACGCGAGGCGCACAGCACTGCCTTTTTTGGTGACTTTTAATAAAAGAGCAGTGTGCTGCGGTTTTTTATGTTGCTAAGCAACGACCAAAACAGCTGTCCTGTCAGTCAAATCAAAGGATTATAGCGCGAACGCTCTAAAGTCTTAGTTTTTTTGCTGTTAAGTAAACTGTCATATTAGCAGAAACCCACGATAGACACCAAAGGTTTCTCCTCCATTTCTGCAGTCTCCGGACTTTTTAAGCAACGGTAAACTTTCGTCACCACAACAGAAGGCCCGCCTCTCCATTCATTCAATTGGACAATGGAAAAGAACGCGAATGACGTCGGGCGTTTTTCCGCTCAGAGTTGATTTTTTTTCAACTTCAGGCGCTCAGAGCGCTCCTGCAAAAACGCGAGGCGCAGCAGGCGGCGAAAAAACACGAGGTGCCCGGTGCGCATAAGCAGCGCGCAGAACGCTCACTGCCAACAGAAAACCATTCAAAAGAGGCGCCTCCAACTGCAAAAACGTCTTCAGTGTGATCGGGGCCTAAACACTTCAGGAACGTCGAAGTCGTCATCTGATTAGTTGAATTTGATCGGATTTCCCATAGATATATATATACACGTAGATGCCTCATTAGCGACTGTTTCTATAAACATTTTTCCTGAACACAGAAGTAAGTCCGACTCTTAACTGAAAGCAGTGGCGGCTCCTGACAAATATCTCTGGGGGGGCAACTGTTCCGATGATGGTAAAGATAACCGCTTTAATGGGTAAAATTATGATAAAATTCAGATAGCCAACTTTACAGCATTACATTACATTGTTTGATTTGGTTTCCCTGTTCCTAGATGGCAGCATCAGGCATGAATTGTACAAACTGTACAGTATTTTGAATAGCTATGTTACATTTTTCGCAATGGTCTCAAATACACTGAAACACTTCCACCATGGCCATCAAGAGACACATTGTCATCAACTAGTTTGCCCTCTAGTAAAAAAAAAAAAAGCAACAAAAAAAAGCAATACTGCTTTACAATTAAAGACTTTTTATTTCTCATATTAAAACTGTAATTAATCAAATCTTTTCAGAACATATTCAGTATAAATTTGGCTGCCAATATGCAATCAATACAACTATTTACAATTCAACATTTGAAGAATACAACAGTAAACAGGGTTTGAAAATTAGTGAGGTCCGAAGTAAGGTGTTAAGAATTGTGCTATAATAACACCCACAAATGCACTACGTATAGCCTAAACTTCAAAATAGACAGACATGTAGATGATTGTGAAAGATTTTTTATTCAGTATAATGTTTTACATGGAAAGTTCGGGTTTTTTTTTTTTAGCTAAGGGAATTTTTATTTTATAACAAGTTATAAAAATAACGTTAGAATAATGACACTGGCATAAAACTAACGTTCAACTTTCCACTTTATAAACGTCCCAAAGTGTCACTAAATTGGACAAACGAGTCAAAAAACATGTATATTAGGTGGATCTGGCAACAAACGGAGGCTACTGCACCCGCGCTCTCACTCAATAGCTGGCTACGACCGTGATAACATAAACAATGCACCATTTAATAACACACATCACTTGTATTGAAATTTTGCTCGCCTCTCTTTTAAGCAGGCAAAGTGATCAATTACCCTCTCATTAAAATCAGGCATGTTCCTGACAAGTTCCCTCTCCATTGAAAGCATGGCCAATGCATTCAGACGTCTCGCTACGCGTGCGTGCTGTACATCTTCGAGCACACATCAGTGCGTATTACGAAATCACGTTGGGGCGAGCCCTCCCGGTGCCCATTGAAATGCATTGTAAGGTTCAAAATGTGAAAAAAAAAAATCTCACAATATAACTCTATGAGACCGGCTGGGGCGATTTTCAATCTGACTGAGATCGCCCCAAGGGGGCGGGGTTTTAGGTTGGAAAGTGACATTCAGGCTGTTGATTGTACGGTAATATGCAGACTAGGACCAGCAAAATAAGACTCCTTTTCACCTCTCTTTTTTCGTGTGGCTCAAGGAGGGCGATGCACTATCGCCCACCATGGGCCAGCCGCCCCTGAAAGAATGCTTTGCATTTCCGGTCTGCATTGTTTCTAGTCAAATTAGGGTATATTCCGAGCTAATAAACTAATGTTAAACCTATTAAAATGTTTTTAAAAAGCACATGGCTCCATAGCGGCATCACTTGGCAATGTCGCAATGACCGTCATTTGTCAGTGCCTCACTTTAATGAGTGTAGATGACACGAAGCAGCGGACGTTAGCTACATTAAAAACAGATGGACGCTATTTGAATGGGTTCCTATGGAAACCGGAACAGAAAGCATTCAATCTTACGTTAGAATTCGTAATGGCGGCGCTCATCGTTTACTCAGGAAAAAGGTCTATTTTGCTGCGGTCCACTTGGCGTCATTCACCCATAGATCTATGTAATTGACCATAGTAATCACTGAATATTTGTAATGCCACAGTCCTGCACAGCCGTTGGTCTGCGAACCTACAGTATGGTGAATGTCAAGTGGACCGTTCCAATATGGCGGACGCATCTACGTGCTTGGAGCATTCCAATGGGGTATCTACGTATATATATCTATGGGATTTCAGGGAGACGCGAGTGTCGCGTTTATTTTCGGTCTGCCGGGAAACAAAGCGCAGTCTGATTTACTCAGCGTTTTGCTAAAAGGTGCTTATGCAGACGCCATTGTTTTTATGCACTTTTGCAACGTTCGCGAACAAATTACTGACTTACTGCTTGTTCTCCCTCTTCTTATTTAACTTTCAATGTGTCAAACTAGCCAGGACAACGAAAGACGTGCGTAATCCGAACGCCTTCCTACAGTTGCTTAATAAAAGCGGGCTTTCCACACAAAAAAGTGCATGTGTCATTAGTATGAGAAAAAAATGTGATTTTAACTGTATCGGGCTGGGATCGGGATCGGGATCGGACGTAATTATCTTAATGCCTGTCGGGCTCGGGTCGGGTTCGGTTACTGCTCTGTCGGGCTCGGACAGAAAAATGCGGCCCGATCCGCACTCTATTCCCTTACCAAAAAGAAGTATACTTCAAGTTTATTTTATTAAGTTCAAGTAAAATTTTAAGTATACTTCATGTAGTAAGTATACAAATATCAGTGTATAAAAGTATACTTTTAGGTATGCCTTGGTTCTTAAGTATAACAGTAGTAAACTTTGAGTACGCAACTAGTTTAGATCTATGTTTTCAGTTTGTACTGCAAGTATACTAAAAGTAAACTTACATGTATACTAATAGTTTACTAATTAAATACTTTTTATGCATTTTTAGTACACATTGAAGTATAGTCTCAGTAAACTACTCGTTTAGTAGTTTTAGTAAGTATACTTATAGATTTTCTTTATGTGAACTTTACATCATACTTTAAGTCTACTACTATTTCCCTATTTAGGTATTAATTTGTATATATTTTGAATATGAATATCTGAACATACAAAACATTAAAAGAAAGAACAGTTTATCTGCTTGTAAACAAAAATGCATGCATTCTTTTTTTATAAACACTTGAATGTGGATAAGTTTCATAAATAATAATAATAATAAAAAACATTTTGAACAAAAAGACTTCGATCAATACCCCAAAGCTTGACAGTCATTATTACCTCTTCATGGGGCGATATTTTATTCCATAACGTTACACAGTTCTACATATCTATAGTTTTGATGCTGTTTAATGTCTGACGACAACAGTGTTAGATAACAGGTGGAAGCATCTGTTGTTTCGGTTTCTTCTTCAATTCTGTTTTGAGCACAGAGCACAAGTAGAGCTCAAATATACTGAGACTTAATTGTCATTGTATATTTCTGAGGAGTATATTAAGCACATTTCTACATAAAAATTCTAATGAAAGTATACTTTTCTATTTTAATTTAAAAGAAGTATACTAATAGCACACTTGAATAAACTTCTTTTTCCGTAAGGGTTGGACCCACCTACTTTTCCAAACAACCCTGTTATAGCTATGTGAAAAGGAAAGTTCAACATTTATGATTAATTATTGATCTAGAGAGTCCAAAAAATGTGATGCATTGGTTTAATTGAGGTTGAGCTGAAAAATACAGGACTAGTTTGCAAAATCTTCAAGAATATTTAAATAATATGAAATGTAATTACAGATAAAACTCGTTGGCAGCACCTAATGGCTGATGTCTTTCCTAATTCTTACAGACCTCTAGGGCCGTGAGTCGAACATGCCCACCAAGTTTCGTTTCAATCTTAGATTGAGCTCATACATGTTCCGAGTCTGTGAAAATATCTCTTTCCATTCAAGAGTTATAGGCATTTTAGTAAAAGCAGTGAGTTGAAAGTTTTTGATAATTATTAATACTCACTCTCTAGAGAATCTTTCAAATCGGGGGCGAAAAACCCAGGACTAGTTTCCAAATATAGATTTTTTCAAAAAAAAAAAAAAAAAGGCAAAATACCCAGAAAATTTGCAAAGTGACGATTGAATCCCACTCATGGGTTTTGTCTGTCATGAGCCAGGGATTCCAGCAATATGAGACGATAAAACAGAGTAGGAGTTATAAGCGATTTTGCACTTTTGATCAGGCCGATTGGGCCGAGCTTTGGTGACGTTGTAGACGGTGTGAGTACTACCATCCCTTTAAGTTTCAAGTCTCTATGACTTACAGTTTGGTCTGCCTGATCACTTTTAAACAGAGAATGCTAATCCTTGGCCATTCTAACAATTACAAAAGGGTTTTAGCACTACATGCTTGAACTTCAGCTACTGATTACAAAATATTTATGAAGTCTGTAAATGTGTCCATCAGAGAATGCCCTTTAAGGACATTCAGGGACACCCTTGTTTTTTGAATTGTAAGAGTAGTCACATTGTAGGAGCGTCACCCAATTTTTCTGAAATGGACAGGATTTTGTCAGAGGCTAAGGAAAGCGGTTAGTGGTTAGTTTTGCTTTTATTGTCAAGACAGTTTCTTTTTTCTCTTCCACAGACACTGTGATAAAGCAGAAATTCATTCACGGAAAATGCAACGAGTCGCACTCAAACGAAAGCGACCCTCCACTCGAAGAATGAAGATGATGACATTCTGTCTGGTTTTCAACCATTTGCAAGCAAGTTGATTTATTCACTTCTACACTTTTTAATGCACACAAGGAATTTATTTTTTTGTAATGAACACAAGAAGAGAGTGTGTATGTTTAAAATTTTTTTGTACTTTGCATTTTGCACTGTATATTTAATAAAGTAATACATTACTGTCATATTTGCACTAACATTTTAAATGAAATTTAAAGAAGCACAATTAATTAAAGCTACTAGAAAGTGATGTTATTATATAACATCTAAGTATATTAAAATATACTGCATTTGTCACACTACAGGACTATTTAAATTTCACTTAAATATATCTCAGTTGAAATTAAATCTTGTTGAATATTAAAATAAGTTAATAAACTTTCTCTAAGTCCTATTTGAGCTACTTTTTCCTTTTTAAACCCCTTATATTTGGCATTCAGTGCCAGATTAGATTGACTTCAAGCTGTCTAGCTCACAGAGTGATTCTCAGCTCTGTCTGTTTTCTCTTTAACATGTTTTGTTTGTGCTGTGGTTCACACAAGACGTATTCTCCTCATCGTTTTCTCCAGCAGGACTCCCAGATCTCTTCTTTCTGTGTTCAGCTCCTCACAGACTCTTCTGGTCATCTCCGTCCTGCAAGTGCTTTACTTCATTCCAGGACCATATGTGGGCTTCGCCTCTTCAGCTTTGTCCGTCTGCCCTCTACAGCGCCCCCTGGGTGGTTTTACAGCTTTACTGCCTGGCTTTTGCATCTTGGTTATCAATGAACTGGTTGACTTGAATCTCTCAATCTCTGGCTTCTCATTTAGACACTGGACAGTCTTGTCTCTCCTCCCTAATACACCCAAAGTCGGGCCAGCCCAAGCCAGTAAGGACAGTCTGCCTCTTTCAGGGGAGGGAGAGAAAGGATCTGCTGGAGGAGTTTACAGGGGTTTGGCTCTCTGATGAAGCTGCCTATGTAAACGTTCACAAATGTGGCCATGAGAAACTGGCAGTCAAAGCGGTCCATGAAACCACCGTGTCCTGGAATGGTGTTAGCGAAGTCCTTAATTCGAAAGGCCCTTTAGAAGCCACTGGCGAAAAAGCCACCAAATGGTCCCATGATGGAGGCAAAGCTGGACAGAGCGAAGCTGTGGATCTGGAATGGATACAGCGTCACTGTGGTCCAGCCCGTAATAGACTGGAGTGCCAATGGCAGCTCATTGTCCTGAAGCTGGAAGAGTTCAGACGGCTCACAGTCCATCGTGAAACTGCTGGAGAGGTTATTAAACTCCACTGGACACACGAAGTAGACCAAAACACAACGGTGGAGAAGAAGCCACCGATAAACCCCTCCCATGTGTTCTTCGGAGACAACTTGATGAGAGGAGTGTGGCCGAAAAAGAAGCCAAACACGTAAGCCATCATATCATTACAAATAACGCAGGAGATGGGCACTATAAACCAGATCATCCCCTCAAATAGGTTACGAATGAGTAACTTTCGCGCATCCCGGAGTCGCTATCAAATATTACGGTGTGAATAAAATGAGTGACATTTTGTCCACTGTTGCCAGTAGGGCTGGGAATCGATTCCAAAAAGATTCCTCGATTCCGAGGCATTGGGAATCGAGAGTCGATCCTCTCAAGGGGAATCAACTCCTCATTCAGAGCCGTTTTCAGTTCAACAAAACTTACCTCTTAAACGGAAGGCTGCATGAAGGCTGCATATTTCGGCTGCAAGTCATCAAACGTCGATTGACGAAAATAACGTAATAAAAACGACTCGTTACTAAACTCGTCTGAGTTTAAGGATGCAGCCTTCAGTTTGAGAAGCATCCATTAATTTGCCTCTTGCTCGCTAATAGTTATTATAGTCTGATACATTTCCACGAAAAGATAGATCATTTAAATGAACCAGTTCAAAAATCGATTCAGATGTTATTTTACGGGAGAACTGGCTCATGATGTCCACAATTTTGAGCGCTGCACGACAGAATAGATCATGACGTGTCTTGATCTTATTTACATCTTAAATAAATGCTATTTTTAATCTTTCTATCAGCCAACGATAACTCTGAAAGAAAACGCAGAGAGCACGTATCAGTGGCCGAGAGCATCTGATTAACAGCTACGCCACGAGCTCTTATATCATCCTGCAGTTATTGCGAAATTATAGCTCTTATATCAGTGTTGTTGTTAAAGTTCTGTTTATTTTGTTTCACTGTATAGTTTGGTAATTTTGTCATTTTATACACGTCACATCTTGTTTTATTCATGCAATAAATGCATGTCCACTGCTGAGCTGTGGGTTATGACTAATTTCCTGGGCAATGAATTACAATTTGAAATCAGTCAGAGCTACAGAAAAATTGTATATATATATTTTTTTTTTAATTTATTTTTTTTTTTTTACAAATGAAGCTTCATATTATGAGAAGGTAACTTTATACGACCTTTACATCCTGCATTTATTGTGAAATTAGCTTACTCCAATCTAAAAAACAAGAATCGAAAAAGAATCGAAACAACAGTGAGGAATCGATTCTGGAATCAAATCCAATCGATTCCAGAATCGGAATCGTTTCCAAAATTTTCGGAATCGAACAGCCCTAGTTGCCAGAGCACCGTTGACCAGCTGCTGCGTGATTGGTCCATTTTCCGTGATGGGCGGGGCTTCTGCGTATTCAATGAATAACGCGTAGTGCTTGGAGCAGAATAAAACCCATTTTATTTAGTAAATCAAAACAAAATGAGGTCTGTTTGGCGAATAAATGCTTTGTTATTATTCTGTTTGTTATTATTCTATTATTCTGATTTATGTAGTTTACAAGTGAAAGTGGTTTAACAGTGTTATGTATTTTGCGCTTTAAATGTAAATTGTTATGACTCACGTATTAATTAATGCGCACTTTATTGATTGATTGTGCACCTCTATTCTCATTAAAGATTTTTTTATTCTTCAATAAGAGTAACTTTAGGTATTTACTTGAAGCTTTATAAGCTCTGTCGTTTTTGCAGTGTTGTAATTGTGTTTCTGATCATATCTAGCTTGTTCATTTATTGAAGAGCATACAAAACATGACTATTTCTCCATAAATAACACTATTGTCAGTGCAGTATCACTGCTTTCACTGTCAAACAGCATATATTTTAATTTGCCCAGATGTATTGGCCAATAAGTAAACTGTATTAGCAATGGTGTGAGGCTGCATAATCGTCAAAACCATCGACTGATTACTCGATTGCCAAAATAATTGCTAGTGACAGCCCTAATATATGTGTGTGGTGTAAAACGTGTGTGTACGTATTTCTAAATGTGTGTTTAGTTTTCTGTTAGATTTAGATGATATTGTTTATAATTAGCTGTATATAAAAAAAAGAAGTCTATGGAGAGTTCCGTTTAAAAAGCTAAGTAAGCCTATTTGGATAAGAATTAAATGTTGTTCTGCAGTTATTAATGGAATGATGCAAGTACACTTTTACTGATATTCCATCAAATAATGATTTTAACATTTTTGGTTTTAATTAAGATAAATTCTTTTTTAATCATGGTTTGGAACAAAATTCCTTTTAATATTTAATTTCACTGGAATTGCTGAGAGATGGCATCCACATACATGTATGTATATAAAGTGCATATATGTGTATTTCATGTTTAAAGCACAGTAATCAAAACTCCTGTTAAGTATTAGGTGTTTCCAAATACAATTATTAGGTTTAATATGTTGTAGTAATATTAATATTAGAGTATAAACGTTTACATGAAATTATAATGCCATGGGTAGTATATGAGTTTAACATCTAAGATAAAACATCTGTAAAAAGACGCAAGTCGGCTGTCTCAATTTGTTTTTAATAAAACTGCAAAACAGTCGTCAGATTTACAGTACAATCTCAATTTTTGCGACAGTACACAGATTTGCATAAAAAAAACGAGTTTTAGAGCAAGCCTTCAAATGTTCGTGAAGCCATATGCAAGACTGCTCAAAACACACTTACTAACAGAACGATAGCTGACTGAGACTGTGATTTAAACAAAAATATGATTATAAAAATAACGAATTCCCTTTATTGTAGCCTGGCCTTTTTTATTTTTTACACATCAGATCCTGTTTCCTTTGCCCCATTATCTGAAAAGATAAAGTCTTTAACATGTACAATAAAGACAGGCAGCGTTATGAAACAAAAAGATTTAATCGTTAATTTCCAATTAAAAGCCAAATACTAAATCAAATGGAACAGTTTAAATAAAAATTCATTGCAACTCTTTTATCATGTTACCTTGTTGCCATATCCAAACTTCATCCGCAGAAATGTTGTCATAACGTAAATCCCAAAATCTAAATTGAAATGCAGAGGAGTTGCGATAATCGTAAACATCATTTGTCTTAAAAATCATAGAACTTAATGCCAAATGAATAGCATAACTTAAGCACGGTGCACTGGAAATAAGCTTGCCGCTATTCTTCACTAAAGCATAAGACACGCATTTCATTTTACGAAGCTAATTTAGCATTAAAACTGGAGACATGAAAGGGGAAAGCCCTATTGCACTCTGCTCTGTCATGATTACAAATATGTAATAACAACATTAAAATACATAAAACAACAAAAACATGGCTGTAAACCAGATCTATTATGACTGGCCATATATATGCACAACTGGTCCTGGAATGATGGCTTGAAGGGGTTTGAGAATACTAGTTGGTTGGTTTTACAGACAGTGGATATCAAACACCCAGTTTGTTGGCTTGAGTCAGCACCACCTTCAGGACGGGCATGAAGGCGGACGTCTCGCTGAAGTTGTTGTTGCTCACGATGTGTGTGTGGATGTTGAGCCCGTCGCTGTAGGAGCGGCACTCGATGCTGCGGACCATACTGTGAAGACCACCCACAATAGCTGGAGACAGCTGGAGAGAAATAAAAAACACGTTTGAGTTTGATTGGAAAATTGTCAACACCAGCAGTGTTTTGAGACTTCGACATGGTATTACCGCTGGATTAAATGAAAGTGAGTGGGACTGTTACGATTTTTTTAATTCAATTTAAGTGCTCGATTGCATTTTCCACAGATGAGAATCCATGAAATGCATTATTAGACTGTTTTCCAAGGCTGCATGATATATTAAACCTATTTAAAAATTACAAAGCATAATGCTACTGTGAACTCACAAATGCTCCAATTCAATTAAATAAATATATGCACAGAAAAAAAAAATCATCAATGTCTTACTCAATATGCTAATTGTACATTGTGATTTAAAAAAAGGTTAAATCCTCACTCTTGAGTTTATGATTTGATGTCCACATTTCCAAGAAATTACAGTAGCTATAGCATTTCTGTTGCTAAGAAATATTAGGGATGCACCAAAATGAAAACTCTTGGTTGAAGACCAAACGCAGTATTTCGTCTTTTCCCCTATGTAATCTGCTTTTTACAGTTTTGTCTTGCTTTTCAAAAAAAAAAAAATCAAATCAAATACAAAACAACAATTTAAAAATATTTACTTAACATTTTTAACGTTCTAGTAGACATTATAGCCCACCAACAAAGCAGAATTCAACTTAAAATTAATAAGTTAGTAAAATAATATTCTTTGGCCATTTTTAAGACCCCCTTCTTGAATCAGGCATGTGTTTTAATGTACAAATAAATGCAGGCTTGCTGAGGAGAATCTTATAATAAACGTATTAATAAAACGGTTATTATTTTTGTCTTACTTTATTTTATTTTACAGAACAACAATAAAATTACAATACAAACATTTATGAATGTTGACTTTTATTTTGGCGGAAACCCGCAAGAAGACCTCAGTACTATTGCTGACAGCAGCAGATTTATGAATGATTCTCATGCAGCGCTGTCAGAATAAATACAATTGGTTCATGTATTAGACAACATAACGTTCAGTAGTTTATTTACTAATGGTTTAAGGCCATTTGGTGATTTCAGTCATCATACAGTAAACAGCAACAACCAGCCCTTTCTCTTCTCATGGAAGACAAGCGATGTGACACTAAACAGTCTCTCGCTGTCGGTGCTTGTAATGATTTTGTCTTTCTCTGACAGTTTTAATGCTTCCACACTGCCCACGTTTGCTGCATTAGTGCACGCCTCTATTTGATCGCGCCACGTCATTGTGCGGTAGAATTTATTCAGCCTTTTCTCTTATTCGTCGAAACATTTCAATTGCCGAAACATTCAGAGCATTCCTACCGAATATTAAACATTAAGTGGACATTTAAATTAAATGTTGTTAAGTCAATATTAAACAAGGATTAGAACGAGCAGCAAAGTGTAAAAACAATCATCTGGCTGTTGGCCTATTTGTACATTAGCTCTAATGTTTATAATACATTATATATTTTAACAGTTTTGTTTGATAAAATCATACAATTACTTGCTTTTGCTATTTGAACTAACTATTATTGCCCAATTACTATTATACATGTAATTTAAGTAATTTTAAAAGCTTTGCTTAGGTCTATTTTTATTACCACAAAAAAAAGTAAAATTTTCAGATTACTCCATTAATCGTCAGAATAATCGACAGATTACTCGATTACCAAAATAATTATTAGTGAAAGTGTTTATTAATGGTAAAATACTCACTGTTTGTTCTCTCAGCTTGTCATAGAGAAGCTCAAGCCTCTTATGAGCATCATCCAGCTTCCTTTTGGTTTGCTGTTAAGATGAAAGAGGGAAAAACTTTATTTGAAATGCTGGGAAATTTGAAACAGGATACAGACAGTAGTCGCACAAGTTTATGCAAACAATCATTTTTAGTAGTAGTATTTTGTATGGGTGATGAATAATGAATAAAACTAAAATAACTAAAATAAGAAAAGCACGTGGAAGGACCCTTGCTGTCTATGCTGACAAATGAATTTCTTACGACTTCGAAACGTCATGTGGGTGAGTAATTAAAGAAAGAATTCTCATTTTTGGGGGAACTATCCCTTTAAATAAGAGATTGCTTTAGTGATTTCATTGCAAACAAACCGGGTCTGAAGCAGCAGCCAAGCATTTCTGGATCAGTCCCTCAAAAGTGGTCTTCAAAATCATGTGCTCCTCTGGGATTGGCTTCTTAGTGATCTTCTCAGTCGGTATGGACTGAAGCGGCTGAGAGAGACCACAGAATAGAGCCAAACTCAAGGTGTACGATCACTAACATGCATCCAACAAACACTTCTTTTATTGTACATGAAGTAATACCTTTATGACGTCTCCAATTGGAGCTCCAGGCGCACCTTCCATGTGGACCTGAGGCATGTTGGGGTTTCTGCCCGGGGGTCCCAGTGTCTGCTGCTGGATGGGGGTGAAGGTGGCTGGACCCACAGACTGATCTGGAACCTGTTGTTGAGGTTGAAGGCTCTGCATGGTTTGGCCAGCAGGGAACTGAGGGTCTCCTAAAGGGGCCATGATGGGCGCTGTAATGGGTGCTGGTGGAGTGAAGTTTTCTGGCATCTGGAGACCAAAAACACAGGATGAATTTAAGAAAGCGAGTCTAAACCTTGTAGATTATGAGCAAGCAGACGATTTTCAAACTCACCTTCTTCTTTTTGGGTACTCTGTTGAGTGATGGAGGATCGTTCCAGCCGTTCTGAGGTCCTGCAGAGGAACAGAAGAGATCATCTCAGTTTGGATTTCGATTGGTGGAACTGCAGGGTCTGAGAGGTTAATGCCAGGTGGACATTAGTTGAACTCTCAAAATGGATAGCGCAGACTTGTTACTGAATGTTATATCATGCTGATTAGAAGTTTGTTTTTAATCACACCTATGCAAGACTCAGTAGTTACAGATTTGTTCTGCATTCACCAATAAACACAAAATAATTGCTCATGTTCTTGAATATATTTTCAGCCAACACCTGATCTAAATGAGTGATTAATGCATTTTAAAATAAATTCAGAAAAACAAAATCACTGCACAAAATTCTTGTGAATTTCACTGATTTGTGATATTCATTAATAATCCAAGATGGACAATTACAGTCCACTATGTTACATTCTTATAACTCTCTTATAAATTCACCTTCCAAACACCAGGCAAAGTCTTGATCTAATCCTCCTGTAAATACATAAGGTAGTTTTATCATTTCTAAATGTTTTGAGAACAATTTCTAAATGTTTTGAGAATAACGGCGAAATGTTTCGAGAATAAAGTCGCAATGTTTCAAGAATAAAGTTACATTCCTTCAAATTGTTAAAATGCTTTGAGAATAAAGTCAAAATGATTCGAGAATAAAGTGGAAACATTTCAAGAATAAAGTCGAAAATTTTGAGAATAAAGTCGAAAATTTAGAAAGAATGTGACTTCATTCTCAAAACATTACAACTTTATTCCCTAAACATTCCGATGTTATTCTCAAAACATTTCGATGTTATTCTTGAAACATTGATTTTATTTTCTAAAACAATCCAACATTATTCTCGAAAAATTTCGGCGTTATTCTTGCAACATTCCGTCGTTATTCTTGAAACATTGATTTTATTTTCTAATCATTCCAACATTATTCTCAAACCATTCCGACAGTATGCTCGAAACATTCCGACGTTATTCTCAAAAACTTCCAACATTGTTCTCTAAACATTCCAACTTCACTCTCGAAACATTCCGACGTTATTCTCGAAACATTCCAACGGTACTCTCAAAACATTCTGACGATATTCTCAAAACATTCCGATGATATTCTCGAAACATTACGACATTATTCTCAAAACATTCCGTTATTCTCAAAACATTTCTAAAAAATGTAACGATTCTTGAAACATTATGACTTTATTCTCAAAACATTACGACTTTATTCCCAGAACATTTCAACATTTTGAAAAAAATGTGACTATTCTCGAAACATTACGACTTTATTCTCAAAATTTGCTTTATTTTATTTTAACATGGCACTAAAATGCTGTTGTAAAATAGAAAACAGTTACTATAAATTGTAATATTTCACAAAATTATTGTCTTTTTTTGTTTGTTTGCCGGGCAAAAAGAAAAGGCTTTTGACCAGTAGTGCGTCTATAATATATATATGAAACACTTGATGATTTCCATCAGTTACGGCTTATGTGTGTGCAGACCTGTTCTCTGGGAGGCTGGAATCAGTGCGGGTTCATTCTGAGTACCTGGAGCTCTGCCGACTGGAGGAGGAAGATAAGCCGTGGGCGACCCCGGCCCACCATGCTGGAAAGACATGCCAGAAGACAGGGGTGGAGGAGAGAAAGGCTGACCTCCCTGAGGAGGTCCAGAAAGCATAGGAGGAGATGCCGGCTGAGAGGAGGCAGGATGCATGAACTGTGGAGGATAGACAGCAGCAGAAGAGGAGGAAGGTGGAGGAGGAAGAGGAGAGGCCGTAGAAGAAGAGTATGAAAGAGGCTGATAGATGCCAGGAGTCCCAGCGGCAGGTGTGAACTGCTGGACAGGAGCATAGTCTGAAGTTCATGAGGAGAGGAGACAACATTTATAGAGTTATTTCACATTACAGCCACAGTTAAGAGCATGCAATTATTAATAAACGGCTCTAGTGAAATGATCTATAAAGGATTAGTTCACTTCCATAAAAAATTTGACAGATAATGCACTCACCTCCTTGTCATCCGAGATGTTCATGTCTTTCTTTCTTCAGTCGTAAAGAAATTATCTTTTTTGAGGAAAACATTTCAGGATTTTTCTCCATATAGTGGACTTCTATGGTGCCCCCGAATTTGAACTTACAAAATGCAGCTTAAATGCAGCTTTAAAGGTCTCAAAATGATCCCAGCTGAGGAAGAAGTGTCTTATCTAGCAAAACAATTGGTTATTTTCTACAAAAAAATAACAATTTATATACTTTTTAACCTCTAATGCTTATATTGTCTAGCTCTGCGTAAACTCTGTGTATTCCGGTTCAAGACAGTTGGGTATGTCGAAAAACTCCCATCTAATATTGTCTTCCAACTTCAAAATCATCCTATATTGCCGCTTTACCTTTTTTGTAAAGGGCATTTGATCATCTTTGCATGTTCACTTTGCAAAAACTTCTGCAGTGATGTAGGATGATTTTGAAGCTGGAGAAGAAAATGAGATGGGAGTTTTCCGACATACCCAACTGTCTTGAACCGGAATACACAGAGTTCATGCAGTGCAAGACAAGATGAGCATTTAAGGTTAAAAAGTAGACAAACTGTCAATTTTTGTTTAAGAAAACCAATCGTTTCGCTAGATAAGACCCTTCTTCCTCGACTGGGATCGTTTAGAGCCCTTTAAAGCTGCATTTTGGAAGTTCAAACTCAGGGCACCATAGAAGTCCACTATATGGAGAGAAATCCTGAAATGTTTATTTCTAAAAAAAACTTCTTTATGACTGAAGAAAAAAAGACATGAACGTCTTGGATGAAAAGGGGTAAGTGGTAAAGTAAATTATCAGTAAATTTTTGTTCTGGAAGTGAACATCTCCTTTAAGTGTTAATACACATATGAGTACATACTAAGCACTAAGTTCAGGCAGATTTTACAGCAGCCAGCATCCATACAAAAATGCATGCATTGCTTAAGTTTAAACTTATAGATGAAGTCTGTTTGAAACCAAACAGACTTAAAAATAACAAGAGTGATGTGGGTTATCAGGGGTTTTTAATGTATAAAAGCACATCAGAAGCATTTCAGTGTGTAACTTTAAAGCTTTTTTAGTGAACAAAACAAACCTTTTTCTAACTTTTAGTGGTACAAGGACCGCAGTCAGGTGATTTCTGTGATTGTACACTTACTCTGGTACTGCTGGGAGTACATGAACGGAGTAGAGGCAGGAACGGATGCGGTCGCCGGAGACTGAAGGCCAAAAGCTGGAGGTGTGGACTCCACCTGAGGACAGAGGCGACAGAAATGTATTTAAAGTGACTTCTGACATGTTATGCGTTGAGGGGGACACAGCGTAATCCAGCCTGAGAGATGTGCAAAACTACATCCGTGTTATTACACTAGTACTATATCACTCAAACGTTTGGGGTCAGTAAGATTTTTTTATATTTTTGATAGAAGTTTCTTCTGCTCACTAAGACGATCAAAAATGCAGTAAAAACAGTCATATTATGAAATATTATTAGAATTTCAAACAGCTGTTTTCTACGTGAATATCTGTTAAAATGTATTTTTTTCCTGTGAAGTAAAGCTGATTTTGTCAGCATCATTACTCCAGTCTTCAGTGTCACATGATCCAAGAAACATTGCTCAAGAAACATTATTCTCAGTGTTGAAAACAGTTGCACTGCTTCATAGTTTTGTTGAAATGGTGATATATTTTGTTTTTTAGGATTCTCTGATGAATAGAAAGTTCAAAAGAACAGCATTTATTTAAAAAACAAATCCTTTGCAGGCACTTCTGACAGTTTATTCCTTGCTGGATAAAAATATTATTACCCCGACCCCAAATTTTTGTACAGAAGTGCACATATCAGACTATGTTTTTATACAAAATGCACATAGTATGTTTCTCTTTACACTACGGTGCATCTGCCAGCTAAATATTACTTACCATCTACAGCATTTACATAAAACTCCCAAACAACAAGGGCCCTTTTGTTATGAACATGGCATATGTTGATTTTGATGCACTATCATTACAATCCATCAGCTTAGTCAAAACAGCATCCTCTGATATATGACTCTGGCTTTATGAAGTACACAACAAAACACCTTCAGCATAAGCATCAGCATATCTACAATAATCATATAAATAGATGAGAAGGGTTGAACAATTATTGTCTTTGGGAGGAAAAGAAAACAACGCTTGAGAATCTGTCCAGCTGCTAATGAAATACAGTGTGTGGTTAAGGACAAAGACAAGCATGCAGGACACAGACTGCAGTTTAAAGTTTGGATGGAGTGTGTGTTAATGAAATCCTCGCACAAGTGCACTGTGTCAGGGACAACAAAAGAGATTTGAACTTATTAGACACATAAACACTGGAGTAACATCATACCACAAGAGCAAGTGAGACTGTTAGCAGAAGGCAGAGAGTGGTGGGCATTCAGTGGTACCGTATTTCACAGAATTTAATTTGTGTTTTATCATTTTTTTGTTACTCTGGACCACAAAACCTGTCACAAGGGTCAATTTTTTGAAATTGAGATTTATACAATTATAAAAAATAAGCTGTCCATTGATGTGTGGTTTGTTATGATAGGACAATATTTGAAAATCTGGAATCCAAGGGTGCAAAAAAAATCTAAATATTAAGAAAATTGCCTTTAAAGTTATTCAAATGAAATTATTTGCAATGCATATATATCAAAACTTCATTTTTGGATTAGTAATGACCACAAAACCAACAGGTATATTTATAGCAATAGCCAAAAATACAATGTAAATTTTTCTTATTTCTTATTATATTTTTCTTATCATTAGGATATTAACTAAATATCATGTAAATTTTCTACTTTAAATATATCAAAACTTAATTTTTGATTAGTAATATGCATTGCTAATAATTTAATTTGAACAATAGCAAAGGTGATTTTTTTTGCAGATTCCAGATTTTCAAATAGTTGTATCTCGAATATTGTCCTATCATAACACAGCTTGCTTATTTAGCTTTCAGATTGTGAGATTGTTTTCAGATTGATAGCATTATGTACTTAAATAATGCTGTATTTTACATTCTTTCTGAATGTAAATATAAAATGTGATTTGCACACCAATGCAATTTGTATTTTTTTTTCTCTCTAAAATACAAGTTTGACTTGGTGTGACTAATTTTCTAGAAAATACGGTAGGTGAACGTCTACAGTAGATGTTAATAACATAAAAAGGTGAAAGAAACTGATTATTTATAACACAACAAGCATTCATGAATAAAAGGAGGGAAGCCACAGAAAACCAGAAAACTTCACACCTGCAAACTCAAGAATACAAGTAATTCTTATTAATACTCTGTGAATTCTTCTAAAAATGACTAGAATTTATTGGATTCAGCCTATTTTGATATTAGAATAGAAATAGAAAGAATCTTTTTAGAATGAAGCATGGTTTTGAAACTAACTCTACAAGGATAGAACCATACAAAAACACAATTTATTTGATCAAAAATACAGAAAAAAAAACAGTAATATTGAAAAATGTTATTGCAATTTCAAATAACAGTTTTCAATTTTAATATACTTTAAAACATAACTTATTCCGTGACACAAAGCTGAAATGTTAGCATAATTACTCCAGTCTTCAGTGTCACATGATGCTTCAGAAATCATTTTGATGTGGATTTATTATTGATGTTGGAAACAAACAAACAACAACAAAAAAAAAAAACATTTTTTCCAACATTGATAAATCAGCATATTAGAATGATTTCTGAAGGATCATGTGACACTGAAGACGGGAGTAATGATGCTGAAAAATGTGGCTTTGCAAAACAGGAATAAATTACACTTTAATATGTATTCGAAATCAGTTATTTCCATTTATAATAATATTTCACAATATTACTGCTTTTTCCTCTACTTTTGATTAAAAAAAAATATATGTATATATACACATACACACAGTGCCCTCCACTATTATAGGCACCCTTAGTAAATAAGAGCAAAGGTGACTGTGAAAATACATCTGCATCGTTTATCCTTTAGATCTGCTTGAAAATTCACAAAATTCTAACCTTTCATCGACGTAAAACGATGGAAAATGGGGAGATATCTCATTATGAAATAAATTTTTTCTCTAGTTCACGTTGGCCAAAATTTTTGGCACCCTAAAAATTTGTCTAAGTAAAATATCAATAAAGTATATTCCCATTAATATTACAATTGTTTTAGCACATCAGGGTGGCTAGGAGTATAAAATTGTCCAGTCATGACTTGCTGTTCCACAGGATTATAAATATGAGGAACACAAAAGCCAAATTCCCTTAATCATCCATCACAAGTAAAACCAAAGAATGTAGTTCTGATGTGCAGAACAAGTTTGTTGAGCTTCACAAAATCGAAATTGGCTGTAATAAAAGAGCTAAAGCATTGAAAATCCCCATTCCCACCATCAGGGCAATAATTAAGAAGTTCCAATCAACTAAAGATGTTACAAATCTGCCTAGAAGAGGACGTGTGTCTGTATCACCCTAATGCACGATAAGGAGGACAGTTTGAGTGGCCAAAGACTCTCCAAGGTTCACAGTTGGAGAATTGCAAAGAATTGTTGAGTCTTGGGGTCAGAAAGCCTAAAATAAAATGATCAAACAGCCCTGACATTATTATATGTTGTTTAAGAGGGTTTCAAGAAAAATCCTCCTGGCTCATCCGAAAACAAACTCCAGCATATTCAGTTGTCAGACATGATTGGAACTTCACACAGGACTGTTTTCTATGGTCAGATGAAACTAAAAATGAGCTTTTTGGCAGCTAACCCTCCAGATAGTTTTGGTGCAGACAGGGATAAAAAAGTTCCCCATGTCCACGGTTAAAAACACTGCTGGGTCTTTAATGTTGTGGACCTATTTTTCTGCCGGAGGTCCTGGACATCTTGTTTAGACACATGGCGTCATGGATTCTATCAAATACCAGCAGATAAAAAATCCAAACCTGACTGCCTCTGTTGGAAATCTTATAATGGGTCATGGTTGCATCTTCCAGCAGGACGATTATCCAAAACTAACATCAAAATCAACACAAAAATTGTGTCACTGATCACAGAATGAAGCTTCTACCATGGCCGTCCCATATCCCTGACCTGAACTCTGTAGAAACTGAAGAGAAGAAGCTTCAACATGAAGCTGGGAAGAGAGAGATTCTGGAGAATCTAGAGAGATTCTGTCTGAAGGAATTGTCTCTGATCTCTTCAGGTGTTCTCCAAACTCATTAGACATTGTTGGAGAAAACTCAGAACTGTTATCTTGGGAAAAGGACGTCGCAAAGACTGGGTGCCAATAATAGTGGCCAACGTGAACTAGAGAAAAACATTTATTTCATAATGAGATTTCCCCCCCTCCCCACGGTTTATTGCTTTACTTCAATGACAGGTTAGAATTTTGTGAATTTTTTGAATAAAAGCTCAAAAGGATAGATTATGCAGATTTATTTTCACATCCACCTTTGCTCTTATTTACCAAGGGTGCCAATATTAGTGGAGGGCACAGTATAGAGAGAGAGAGAGACGAGTTTGCAGGTATGAATCTTGTTCCTCAGTTTAGAAAAGCAAACAAAAATGTGACTGGAGTTAAACGCGCCGACAATGAAAGTCACTGAAGTAAGCAAAAAAGGAATGATTAGTCCCAAATAAATCTCACACAGAGCAAACCCCACCTAAAAAAAAAATTCAACCAATAAAACAAGTCGAAATAAGTTATTAAATGAGCAGTTTATGCGTTTGCTCATGCGGTATGTGGCGCTTGTATCTGTCAGTGTGAGCAGCGCGGCACAGCTCTGTCTGTCTGTACCTGCGGGTCAGCGGCAGGCACTAGCGGGCGAGGGACACTGGGCAGAGCTGTAGGGGTTTGGTTACTCCAGGACGTGACAGTAGTGGCAGATCTACCCTGAACACAACACAAACACAAACACACGCTGGTATCGGCCGCCGCCGGCCACTGGTGACTCAAATAATGAACCCGCGGGTGTCACTGTGAGCGTATCTGGTACCTGTTGGTAATACTGAGGCGGTGCAGAGGGTGCGGTGGGCTGCGCGGGGACCTGTGGAGGTTGAGGTTGTGTGTATGTCTGCATTGATACAGCAGCGGGAAATGTCTGGCGCATGTTCTGCATTCTAGTCACTCCAGGCTGCTGCTGCTGCTGCTGTTGTTGATGCTGCTGACCAAGAGCTCTGCTCAGACGATCACGCAACTGCTGCACAGCAACCTACAGAAAACAAATCAAATGCACAGAGCTGACATTACACCTTAAAGACAATTAAAAATTAAAAATCGCAAAGACTCGAGACCCAAATTTGATGACTTGTGACTTGACATAATCAAAGAAGACTTGCGACTGGACTTAGACTTTGACAGCAATGACTCGAGACTTGACTTGGACTTGAACCCTGTGACTCGGCAAGTCTTTATGGCCTACCTTCCAAAAAAATAAAACAGTTCTGATCAATATAGGCTGGTTTCTGAAGCATATGATCACACTGGGATGATTAGCACAGATTTTGGCACTGAACAAGAGAGCAACTGTTTTGTTTTTATCCACATAATGTTTAGGATATTTAATGTTTTAGACATTTAAGTTCCAGATGTATATTGAAACAGAAGTAGCCTAATAATTGGTTAAACCTTTCAAACATAATTAGATTTTTTTTTTTTTTTTATGTCAGAGTCATATGTAGCCTAGATATAAAAGTCATTCTATTCTTCCTGTTTATCAGCCACTCATTTTCATGTCTTTTTAAGAAATGGATTAATTCACGATAAATTAACGTCTGTATTACCTATAAGCAAGTTATTAAATATTTGACTCAACTGATGAACAAATGAAACAGTGGGCTTAAAATAAATTATTCATTCAATTAGGCTATATTTGTTCACTAACAATGAATAATTCGTTAATGAAACACCACTAACTATTATAGCCCATCTTTTATAATTATACCTAATATGTGACCCTGGACCACAAAACCAGTCTTAAGTCGCTGGGGTATGTTTGTAGCAATAGCCAAAAATACATTGCATGGGTCAAAATTATTGATTTTTCTTTTATGCCAAAAATCATTAAGAAATTAAGTAAAGTTCATGTTCCATGAAGATTTTTTGTAAAATTCCTACTGTAAACATATCAAAATGTATTTTTTGATTTGTAATATGCATCGTTAAGAACCTAATTTGGACAACTTTAAAGGTGATTTTCTCAGTCTTTTTGATTTTTTTGCATCCTCAGATTTCTGATTTCAAATAGATGTATCTCAGTCAAATATTGTCCTATCCTAACAAACCATACATCAATAGAACGCTTATTTATTGAGCTTTCATATGATGTATAAATCTCAGTTTTGTCAAATTTAACCTTATGACTGGTTTTGTGGTCCAGGGTCACATATAGACTATTATTGACTTTAAATTTAATACAGAGACACTAATTTGGACAAACAGCACTAATGACTTGTTTAGGACTTAAAGCTTAAAGTTGAGGACTTGCAACTCGACTTGGACTTGACTTGGAAATTGACTCGAGACTTGAACGCAAAGACTCGAGACTTCCTTGTGACTTGCAAAACAATGACTTGGTCCCACCTCTGGCGCAAATAGAGAGATTTAGTTTGTGAGACTCAAATTTTGATAAATGTGAGACAAATTTCTGGAATTTTCATTATCACTGTTATTAAAATTAACAATGAATTTTTGCAGGTAGCTTATTTTAATTATTAATAACTAATCAATAATTAACATCGATTTTAATACATAGTTAATATGTTTATTTTATTTTATTTAAATAATAAATATACTGCAGAAATGTACTTGTATTTCAACATTTATACATTTTCAGTCCAAAATATTACTGAATTTTTTTATTATTATTTAATAATAATCATAAAAGTGCATTCAAATCAAGTAACCCTGCTTAGTTTTATAACTGTCAATAAAATCCTTGTAATACATGTAGAATATTTAATGCTGTGTTATTTTAATCATATTTATATACTACTGCAGTATTTGTTCATATTTTAAATTAGCTTTTATTTTATATTTGCAGGTTTTGTCAGTTTTATGTGTCATTATCTTTTATATACAGTGCCTTGCAAAAGTATTCATACCCCTTCATTTTTTTCACATTTTGTTTTGATGCAGCATTATGTTAAACTGCTTTAAATTTGTTTTTTTCCACATCAATCTTCATCGTACACCTTAATGACAAAGCACAAAACAACTTTGCAAATTTATTAGAAATAAAAAACTGAAAAGATCCCGTTGCATAAGTATTCATACCCTTTTCTGGGACACTCGAAATTTAGCTCAGGATCATTCATATTGCTTCTAGATGTTACTACACTTGGAGTGGAGTTAAACTGTGGCAAATTCATTTGAATGAGTCTGATTTAGAAAGGCACACACCTCTCAGAAAAGGTCTAACAGCTGAAAATGCATATCAGAGCAAAAACCAAGTCCTGAGGTCAAGATAACTGCCTGTAGAGCTCAGTGACAGACTTGTGTTAAGGCGATGATCTAGGGAAGAGTTCAGAAAAAAATCTGCTGCATTGAAGGTTGACAGAAGCATTATCCATAATGGAAGACGACTGGAACAACTAGGACTCTAGAAAATGTCCAAAGAATGGCAAATGCAGATGTGCAAAGCTTATCACATCATACCCAGAAAGACTTGAGGCTGTAAAGGTGCTTCAACTATGTACTGAGTTAAGGGTATGAATACTTATGCAATGTACTTATTTCAGTGTTTTATTTTAAATAAATTTGTAAAATTTGCTAATCTGGTTTTTGCTTTGTCATTATTATGGTGTATGGAGTGTAAATTGATGTGGGGAAAAACTAAAAACCAGTCATAATGGTACATTTTTTGAAATTAAGATTAATACATCATCTGAAAATTGAATAAACAAGCTTCCCATTGATGTATGGTTTGTTAAGATATAACTATTTGTTTCCTGGAATCTGAGGGTGCAAAAAAATCTAAATATTGAGAAAATTGCCTTTAAAGTTGTACAAATAAAAATTAAGTTTTGATATATTTACAGTAGGAAATTTACTAAATATTTTCAAGGAACATGATCTTTACTGCATATCCTAATGATTTTTGGCATAAAAGAAAAATCAACAATTTTGACCCATACAATGTATTTTTGGCTACTTCTACAAATACCCCTGTGCTACTTAAGACTGGTTTTGTGGTACAGAGTCAAATTTGATATAGAGGTATTCAAATGAATGAGAAGGTGTGTCCAAACTTTTGGTCTGTACTGTATATTTTTCTGTTTATTAAAGTTTTTACTCTACATTTGTGCAGTTTTCAGTGGGTTAGTGATATTTTTAAATATATATAAATTAACAAATACATTTTTTTTAAATGGCTTTTTATACAAAAACTGCTTTTATGTAAAATTCACTTTATAAAAGACCCACATTTCTAACTTTAATTCATGGGGATAACATGGATAATTTCACATGGTTTAGTGTAAGATTTTTGCCCATCTTTTGGAAAATCCAGTTTTAAAAGTAAAAAAAAAAACCTACAAATAACTTTTACCAGTAGGTGGCTGCAGAGCTCCACTATTTGCTATTTGACCACCTGAAAGATATTTTTTCACAAGTTTTTTCAGTTGAATTCATATCTACAGTACAGACCAAAAGTTTGGACACACCTGAATGAGAAGGTGTGTCCAAACTTGGTCTGTACTGTATATTTTTCTGTTTATTTAAGTTTTTACTCTACATTTGTGCAGTTTTCAGTGGGTTAGTGATATTTTTAAATATATATAAATTAACAAATACATTTTTTTAAATGGCTTTTTATACAAAAACTGCTTTTATGTAAAATTCACTTTATAAAAGACCCACATTTCTAACTTTAATTCATGGGGATAACATGGATAATTTCACATGGTTTAGTGTAAGATTTTTGCCCATCTTTTGGAAAATCCAGTTTTAAAAGTAAAAAAAAAAACCTACAAATAACTTTTACCAGTAGGTGGCTGCAGAGCTCCACTATTTGCTATTTGCTATTTGACCACCTGAAAGATATTTTTTCACAAGTTTTTTCAGTTGAATTCATATCTACAGTACAGACCAAAAGTTTGGACACACCTGAATGAGAAGGTGTGTCCAAACTTGGTCTGTACTGTATATTTTTCTGTTTATTTAAGTTTTTACTCTACATTTGTGCAGTTTTCAGTGGGTTAGTGATATTTTTAAATATATATAAATTAACAAATACATTTTTTTAAATGGCTTTTTATACAAAAACTGCTTTTATGTAAAATTCACTTTATAAAAGACCCACATTTCTAACTTTAATTCATGGGGATAACATGGATAATTTCACATGGTTTAGTGTAAGATTTTTGCCCATCTTTTGGAAAATCCAGTTTTAAAAGTAAAAAAAAAAACCTACAAATAACTTTTACCAGTAGGTGGCTGCAGAGCTCCACTATTTGCTATTTGACCACCTGAAAGATATTTTTTCACAAGTTTTTTCAGTTGAATTCATATCTACAGTACAGACCAAAAGTTTGGACACACCTGAATGAGAAGGTGTGTCCAAACTTGGTCTGTACTGTATATTTAATTTTTAATTTGTAAATCAATAGTAGTTCACCATTAGTAGTTCATCTACATAACTTCAGGCACAATTTGTGATGGTCACCTGTTGAGTGTTGGTGGGCAGGTAGGATATAGCCGTCTGTAAGTTGCCCTGTGATGCCAGCAGACTGGCGTACTGACTCATCTTCTCTGCTAGTAGTGCACCCATATCAGGAGAAACACCACCCTGAGCTTTCACCACAGCTCTCTGCAGAACCACCACCTTCTCAACCAGCTCCTACAAACACACACAAAGCAAAAAACACCAAATCACAATCAAGCAAAAAAACATGGACTGCCGTCTTGGACCAGTGGTTTGCTGGAGTCCCGTCTCACCTGCAGAGACAGTGGGTTGCAGGAGTCCTGAGCTTTGGCCCAGTAGGCGACCAGCTGCTCTGCTGTGCCTGCGCAGATGTAGCAGAGACAGGCCTGAGCCTGCAGTGCTGTGTCTTCAGCAGCCTCCAGCCTGGAGCCCAGCAGACCTGCAGAAATGCATCAGAGACTTGCAATCAATCAAACATTCATGCATGTAACTGCCCTTGAAAGTATCTGAATGGCGTCATCAAAAACAGGGCTGGGCAATGCAGCAAGCTAAAAAAATTTTTTATATATATTTATTCGCTTTAAATGTCAAATTCTACAGTATTTAATACAGTACGTGAACCAAATGCAAATTCTGCAGTCCTTTTCTCCCCCCCAAAAAAGAAAATAAATGAAAGAAGAAATAAAAGTTATTGTTTTCTGGATACTCGACTCACCACATAGTGAGGAGAACTCTTCTGGCTTGGCGTAAGTCATTACTGCAGCCAGAGCTTCCTTCCAGTTCTGCAGATCACATGTCTCCAAAATGTCCAACCAGTCCTTCATTACCACAGCGCTAATGAGCTAAAACACATTAAGATCTGACGTTAGATTCTGAGAAGTTCCATATGTTTTTGGAAGTCTGCATACATTTTTTTTCTATAAATCTTTAACTATAAAAATGGAAACAGGATTGGCTCTTGGTCGGGTCCAAAGAAAAGATAAACATACAGTGCACAGCATAAATGAGCACACCCCCTCTGATTAAATATAAAAGATGCATTTTCTTAATGATCACTAATATAATTCATAGAAAGATGGCAAAATCGAAATGTATTAAACACATTCTTCATGAAAAAAGAGAAACATATGCCATTAATAACTGTAAAATAACCTAGCCAGTTTTGTTTAAGGGGAGACAAAAACACCTGTCAAGATTGAGATTTTGGGCTTTTTGGTTTTTCATAAAGTGTTTTTTTCAGACTAGTAGAAAGAAAACATCCAAAAGACACCGTTAAGTGTTTCTTTTGTAGCACTTTATCTATTTCTGTCAATAGATTTCAATTACAATCCATATTTTTTAAGAACGGTTTCTCAACAACAACAAAAAAAAGTTCTCCTACACTGAGCCATAAATCTCAACTTCATTATTCTTGTCTATATCCTAAAGGTTTTTACAGAGGAATTTGTTCATGTATAATTTGCTTGATTTTATACATCATTTTATTTTATATTTTATTATCATTTTCTCTCTGCTCTAAGTATTTCTGAATTATGGAGTGACAAAATGAGATACCCAAAATTCCCTCTGTAAAAACAACTTTGTACTAGAAATGTATGCAAATTAGCACATGAGCCACATACAATCGAGTCCGTGTCAGAGCCAGATCAATTTTAGTTCTAGATAAAGTTTAAAGTCTTGTAGAATTGTGCTTCAAATAAAGAATTTTATGTTGACTAGATTGTCAATATTGGACGGCAATTAAAAAAAAAAAACTTGTGAAACTGTTTTTTTAAAGGTGATGCAGTTGAAAATTTGGGTGCACCTAATTTTCGTGCTGGTGCACTTAAGAAAAAAATGAAGGCACACCAGTGCAACCAGTGCAAAAAGTCTAGAGCCAAGAGCTCTGAAGTCTCTAATTTAAAATAACTGCTATAATAGATGACACAGTAATAACAACACATTAGAAGCATGTCTCCTGTGTGGTACTAAATGACCTCACCTTGGAGATTTTGCTTTGAGTTTTGCTCAAGTATTTCTTTTGAGTCTTTGTCAGAAGTTCAGGACCGCCAGCAATAGCCAGGATGATACCATCAGCCATACGGTTATCATGCAGACAGAGGTTAACAGCAGCTTCGAAATCCCCAGTCAGCAGTGCTTGGGTGATCAGCCCGTCAATATCTGAAACAAAAATCAAGCAAGAAATCATTAGACTCCCAATTTTATCTGATCAATTAACCTTCATATATCACTGAACGTTCATATGTGATGAGCATCCAAAAGGAAACTTGCCCTGGCTAACTTTGAGATTAACAGTGTCTGAAGTAGGAGCTGGAGTAACTTCTGTGTCAGACAAGTCCTCAGCAGCAGGTTCTTCATCTTCAAAAGGAATCTCATCGAGGTCCAACGTCTCAGTGGCAAGCGGTTCTTCTTCTTCCTCTACAGGGCTTTTCTTCTCAACCTTGATAAGAAAAATATTTATGTGAAAGAAAACATGAGTTCTGCTTACTCTTCCTGGCTAATTTAAAGAACAATTTTAAAACTAGAATTTTAATTCAAGTAATTTCTTACTGTTCTCCAGGATATCCATAATTACTCAAACAATACTCTATTCTGCTATTTTATGCATTATTAATAAAATGATGTGAATGAGTGAAAAACATGAGTACTGCTTAATCTTCCTGGTTAATTTAAATAATTTAAAACTTGAATATTAATTCAAGCAATTTCTTACTTTGATTATTGGTGTGCTTACTGTTTTTTAAGTGTTTGCAAGTAGGCAATTCCATTGTTGGTTTGTTAACGTTTCATTTTGTGTATTATTTAAAATGTTTGTTTTTTGCTTTTAGTTTATTCGTTTTTTCTGTTTTAATTAATTTTTTTGCTGTTTTAACATAGTCATGCCATATACAAATCACTTTCAATCTTATTTGTATAGCATTTTTATATATTTAGCTAAAAATACAGTGGTTTCTACCATCTTTTTGAAATCACTATTCGTGTCCCAAAGTACAACCCAAAATAATCAATGGCAATAAGCCTATTTATCATATTTTTTCTTGTTTAAATTGCAAACGGTTCTCCAGGGTAGTGCTGGGCGATATGGAAAAATCATGTATCACGATATGGATTATTTTATATCACGATAACGATATATATCACGATATACCAAAATAAAGTACGTTTTCAGTTATTCTCTGAAAAGTTTGACAAAAATATCATTGCATAATTTTTTTGCAACTTTATTTTTATTCGTTATTTGAAGTGACATTTAACTGAACTGTCACAAATGAGAAAAATACATTTTAGTGCAGCAATATAAATGTATCAAATGACAACAGATGTGGTGGAGGTAGAGCTACAGTAGCCTTCACATTTTTTATCCACATCATAGTTAAATAGTATTATCAAAATAAACTATTTTTTTATTAAAGTGCACAGCCATTTCAAGTTTCTGAGCAGAAAAGCACTCAATTATAAAAAATAAACAAAACATTTTTCAACCTTGTAGTGCAAAGTTTGCAAACCAAAATAAAGTATCACGCCTGTTTCACACATACTCCGTCTGCAGTGTGTATACAGTCCGTGTGCGTTACGTATGCGGTGCAGAGGCAGCACAGACTCGTTTTGCTTCCACACAGAACGCGTTTGCAGTCCGTTCCTGATCCGCGGGTGTTTACCACAAACACACCATTTATCCGTTATTTTAATTTCAAATCCAAACGTGCTTTTTCAGCATTGGGATACTCTTTTATCACAGTACACTAATACAATAATACTAGACATATTCACGTTTAAACTCAACGTATTATAAACAACGTAGGCTATTATTCAATGCACTTGACTTCTAGATTTGTATATTAAGTTGCTCAAGCAAGTTGCAACACATTTAAACACAGCATAGGTAGGCTATAGCTTCCTTTTCATATTGAAATTGGGCTATCACAAATATTTTAAATTAAAACTTACCACAGACAAGCAGTCGGCTCTCTGTGCCTTTCTTTCGTATTAAATCTTTATTAAAAACCATATTTTAAAGAACTTTTCTACCTGGACAAGTGCATCTATTATGTTGCCTTGTTTATTTAAAACTGCACTATTTTAAACCTAGCCAAAAAGCCACGTGTTGACTGTGAAACACAGTAGACTGCATTTATATGCATTTATGGTACATTTCCGTGTCAATCCATGTTCATTTTTACAGCGAACAATGCGCTGTCACTTTAATTCAGCGCATGCAGCGCAGCAAAAACAGACTCTGTGCCGAAAGGATCGCTCCACTGCTGCAAACGCACCGCTTCTGGAACGCACTACCGGACAGCAACCGCGTGCAGTGTGAACGATCTGATCCGTTAACATGGGTGCGGAAAAAAATACGCAACGCATACGCACTGCAGACGAATTGACAGGCGTGAAACAGGCGTCAGCGTCGGGCGCGGAAACAGTCTTTTGGCAGAGTTTGCACATGACTGTCTTCTGCTCCGTGTCGGAGCTCTTGAAGCCAAAATGCAACAAAATCACTGACGTACCCCCACGTGTCGGTAAAAGTACTTCTTGTCTGCTGCCTGCGTAGCAGTTTCAGTTTGTTGCGACTCGATCCGGGCATTCATCTTCAACCTCTTGCGTCTCCATCTTTAGTCACTCACGAGTTAAAGCATGTCGCACAAGACGGAGTTTCTTTGTGAAAAAGTTCGTTTTTATTCTTGATTATCACTTATAGGGTAGAGTATGCATTGCACAGCAACAAGACACTATAATACATTTGTCATAGCCTATTTAATGCAATATTTTCTTTAGTAATTGATAAAATTAGGTTAGAGACGATAGAAACGATAGAAGAGAAATAGGACGATAGACACTTTTCTATCGTCCCCACGATATATATCGTCATATCGCCCAGCACTACTCCAGGGTATCCATAATTTCTCAGAAACATGCCTAAAATGCCTCTATTCTGCTATTTTATGCATTATTAATAAAATGAGAATGTTGTGAATGACAGTAAAAAACATGATTACTGCTTAATCTTCCTGGTTAATTTAAATAACAATTTAAAACTTGAATATTATTTCAAGTAAATTCTTACTCTGATTATTGGTGTGTTTTGCAAGTAGGCAATTCCATTGATGGTTTGTTAGCGTTCATTTTGTGTATTGTTTAAAACATTTTTTTGTTTTTGCTTTTAGTTCGTTGGCAATATTCAATGGCAATAGGCCTGTTTATCACATTTTTTCTTGTTTAAATTGCAAACTGTTCTCCGGGGTATCCATAATTACTCCAAAACATGCCTAAACATGCTTGTATTCTGCCATTTTATGCATTATTAATCAAATTCATGATGTTCACAGCTTGTAAAACCATATGCAAAAACTAAACAGATGTCAAGAACTGTATTTTTCCCCATTTCGTCATGTTTTCAAATTGCTTAAATGCTTTGAATTGAGTTACGACATTCTAAGAATGAATTACAAGGTCAATTTAACAAATAAACCATATGAAGGACTTCTACAACCATTTAGTCTGAGGTAACGCTATTCCTTTCTTACAATCAACTGCAAAAACTGATAGCTAATGATGAAAAAAGCTATTTTAAAAGCAGTGTTTATCGACAAGAACAATCTTACAATGCCCAAAGACTACATTTGTTAGTCAACTACCAGGCAGTTTAATAAAATAATGCTAGTTCTTCATTGAGTACACACGACTTCCCATGGTGTTAGAAAAGGTGCATGCATTTTACCACAAGACTAAGCCTACTACATTTGAAGACTCAGCTGAGGTTAATCGCAACACTCAAAAATCTACTACAAAGGCTACCATGCCCGCATTCCTGTGTGAAATTTCAGAGAGTACTTTATTTCTCCCACTATATTTTTCTCCCTCTGTCTTGTCCAGTTAACTAACCAATTCCAATAACACAAGGTAATTTAATCACACAGGGATGCAGCAACAGGAGGTTCTAGAATGAGCATCGCTGGGCAAGATGAAGGTACCTCCTCCAATGTCGTTTCCTCTTTAGGCCTGGATATAATTGGGTCACGACTACCAGAAACCCCCTCAACATGTAGCGCAGTCCGGCAATCACTGCTATTCAGAAGATCAGTCTCAGAAATAGGATGTTGTGTCGTCAAATCAGATTCTGGTGCAGGTGGTTGGGAGTCAACTTGAGCTTGAATGCTCAAGGCTTCTTGAGCTAAGATATCTGCAGAAAGGCAAAGAGCGGCCAGTGGCTGAGAGCCATATGGTGGCATCACAACAGATTCTGGCTGTTGTAAATCAACAGTAGGTTCTTGTATGGACTCAAGAGGTCCATCTGGTAAAGGTAGAGGTCCATCTGGTAAAGGTAGCACTGGCTCAGAATGCAGAAACTCAACTGGTGGTTGAGGAAGAGACTCTTGCGGCACTACTGCAGCAGTAGATTCAGCTGGTAACAGTAGATCTGGAGATCCCAGATGACAAGTTGGAGCTGCAAGGAGTGGCCCAGACTCTGACTTTTCTTGGGGTGTGAGCATCATAAGACCAGAAGAATCAACCTGTGATGTGAAACCAGCAGGAGAAGCAATGTCCACTGGTGGAGTCTGGACAAAGGAGTAGGTGAGATCAACTGGAGGTGTTGGGTCAAAGAAGGTGGTGAGATCTACTGGTGGGGTGAAGTCTACTGAGGGCTGTGACTGAGGTTTCTGGGTTGTGGGCTCAAGCAAAGGTTCGTTCACAGAACGAAGGTTTAGCTCAAGGTTTGAAGGATCTTTTGGCTCAAGGTGAGGCTGAGCAGGCACACCAATGGTGTCAGGTTCTGATTGGGCTTCAAGGACTAATTCAAGCTTAGAAACAGAGTCAGGCACAAGGTTTGACGTAGGAGCAGGAGTGGGACGATGGTGAGGTATGGAGGCAGGTATGAGTGAAAGCTTCACACACCACAGTCAGGATGAGATGGAATGCAAGCAGTGAAAAATTAAGCAAACAAAATTATTAAATTGAAGAAGTGGCGCTAACCTAAATATCCAATAAAGTCCATGACTTTTGAGAACCTCTGCCACTGGTTTACAGACCTTTATATGAATGTTTCTGTCATATTACGACCACTGCAGTGTTCACAGAAATGTTGTGTGCACCTGTGGCTTTATTCCTTCTGAGATGAAATGACTGTTAATTACTGCTTTTCTGAAATGAAACCTCAAAAAGGAGCAACCTTCGACATAAGACAGCAGTGGATCAAATAATTTTCTTCCTCACTGTAACCAGGATGTTTTCAACGAATGCCATGTCTGTGCACCAAATGTGTTCTCATATGTCCCGGCATTTAGCAGAAGCAAGCAGAAGACCAAACCTATGCACATTCTATATACATTATTAAAGATTTTACAATCTATCTTGACAGTTGTCATGACTGAATTAAATTTATGTAATTTAGTGCAAATACAAAATGGCAAGGGTAGGCTAAACATTACTGGTTCTGACCGGCTGGCTACTAAGCAACTGCTAGGGGTCAGGGTGCAGTTTGCAAGCTTTTATCAGTTTGCTGAGTCACAAAATCTTGTTCACAAGGCTTGTGCAATGAGTGCTTCAGAATCAAATTGCCAGGAATCTGCCAAACATGCACTGAAGGATTTCAGTTTCAATTCAAGGGTTGATTTTGAGTATCTTTGTTTTCTTTTTTAATTAGAAGAAGCAGATGAAAGTTTTTATTGTGCAAATACCATCTCCTCAACAACAAAAAAAGAGGTGCCTGCTTGGTTCTCAAGAACTCATTACAAAGTCAAACCGAATGCAGAGGTTGCCTGAACGAGTTCAAAATAGAAAGTTTTAACCCTTATCTAAAACACAATGACTGGTGCACTTACCACATCGGCCTCATCAGATTTGCAGTTCCGTTCCAATGCTGATGCAACCTGAAAACCACAAGCAAAACTAATCAAGTCCTATACACTAAGACGCAAAAAAGCAGATATTCACAATTTTTCTGGTCATCTAATAGTCGTTTATTTTAAGCATTAGTTGACTATTAGTTGCATGCTTATTAATAAACCATATAAATAATAATTCTGATTCTATTAATTAGCCTAATAAGCACTGAAGTGCATGCAAAAAAAAAACTTGCCACAGCACACTGGTAGATATAATAATTATGAATGTGTCAGGGAAAAATAGCAAGGAGATTGCATTAATGTTTTAATAATTTATTTTAAGTTTTTTCGGCTTAGAAGTCGGCGACACTGATTCGTCATCTCCGCAGTAGTGGATGCACCTGTATGCATGTTTCATATGGATTAAACAATCTGAGAATATTTGTTTTCTATTTGAATTGGTTCATTTAAAAGGAGACATTTCACAGAGTTTCGAAGTTTCTCGCTCAAGTTCACAGAGAGCGAGACGGCAGAAAGCGCATCCTGTTTGCTTTCATTATTTTACAAAAGCGCAACGTTTCGTTGTTATTGTGAGAGCACAGAACTAAACGTAGTAGAGTCGAAAGCTTTATTACTTTTATCTGTATGACCAATTTAGTATATTAAGAGCAAGTGTTATTATGCATTATGGGATTGAAAGCGGCATGGAGAAAGCGTTGAGAGTGTCAAAAAGGTTGGGCATTCCTTTTAACTTTATGCAAATGTCGAGCGAAAAATGCCGGGCGAAAACCAATCGCTGTGAAAAGTAGGAAAGGCAAAATTATATAACAAATGTTTCCAAGTGTTTGCGGAACTGGTGGATTACTGAGCTGGAATCACATATTTTTTTAAAAAGTCTTGCAAAAGTAAATGCACTTTGCATGCTTTCATTATATGCTAATGTTTAGTTAAAAGAAGACAATGAAATGCAAACAGGGTGTAAACATTGTTTTTCAGAGGCGTGCTCTGCCCTGAATTTGCGTCACACCAAAGCAGCGGCGTTGTGGCGTTGTAGCGTAAATGCACCGTAACGGTTAGCTGACTATTAGGGGGCAGCCCTACACAATACAAACACCGTGAACACATTAAAATACCTTTAGGGCGAGCTCTTCCTTCTTGTATCCCAAAAGGTCCAAATATTTCCCTCGTGCATCTTCTTCAAAGTTCACCTAAGTACATAAATCCACTGGTTGCAACTTCAATTGAGATTTGACTGAGTAATACAAATACAACAGCTTACAAACTATTCTAGCGTCCCACCTTCAGAAAAGACCAAACAGTCTTCTCAAATTCACTCTGAGCAGCTTCAATCTTGGTTTGGCAGTACTCAAGGAAATTTCCCCCAGCGAGTGTCGTCTGAAGTTGGTTTGATCGATCGAGGAAATCTGTTTCTGTCACAACCTGACTGATATGAACGACATGGGCCGCAGACTGCTGGGGCTGTTGGGCCGCTGGCTTGACGTTGTCCAAAGTGACTAGCTTTCCACCAAACTGCTCACAAAACGACAAAAGCTGATTAAGAACATGCACAGTATTTTAAAGGCGTCTAGTAGATCTGTGGCCACTTACGGCGAAAGATGCTCCAACTGGTCTACGGATCCACTTGGGGGGTTTCTTGAGCGGTGTAATGGTGCTTTGGGTCGTGTTTTGGGTTTGAGGCAGCTGTAAAGGCGGCAGTGTTTTCCCCGTGCCAAAAGGATCCATATTTCCAAAAGAACTACTTAACTGTTGAGCCAAAGAACATCAGAAGCAACTGTTAGAAGATCAATTTTCACTATTTAAGCCTTAAAGACCAAAAACATTTTTGGGACACCTGTACATTCCTCTTTTTTCCAGACCTATTCTAGCATTCAACATCAATGGTCATTCATCACTATAAACGTAAGAACTTGAAGTCTAGCTAATTTAAAATTACAATTTTCTCTAAAAATGAGTGAATTTCCAGAATTTTAGGAAAAACGCTAGCAACAATTGGGTGTTTTTTTACTGTGTACTTCAACAAAAACTCTTAAGTTTGGATTTTTTTTTCTTTAACAATTTGTATTTAAGTGTTTTACACTTCCAAATAAAATTTTGTGTATATATAACATTCCCCAAGCAAATTATAGCCATATGTTACAATATTCTTATAGCCGCTTTTCAGTGAAAAACAGGCCTATTTAGTTATTTGACAATATAAACTTGTCCAAAAACGTTTCAGGAGTAAAGTGTTATATAATAGCAAAACACAGTCAAAAAGTTACTTTTTCAGATAAATATATTCGTAATCTGAGTATGAACAATAAACACCAACCGTGTAGGAAGTAGTGAAAACAATTGCACAAATTGTCTTGTGCAAGAAAAATATAAACAGTCACAATTATTGACAAAGTACACACAAAATGAGAGAGAAATGTACCGAGTGCAACAGAAAAAATAGTGCAAACAATCTTTACAAACTATGTGAGAATTAGTTACATAATACAACAACCAAATATATCGATCTGCTGGCTGTAGTCTGCGTCGGAATCTATTTTACCAGAACATCGCCTTTAGGTGACACGAAAACCTAAATTCCAGCGCTTTAGCCAATATGTACTGCTGTTTTACCCTTGTTTTTGGTTTGTGTTATGCCAAAGGGCTCTGTTGTGAGTATTTCTGTGCTTTTTCAAAGAATGCTGTCATGCAAATGTCTTATTTTGCGTTTGTTTTTAATGCACGCACTTTGCATTTATCAGATTTCCAAAGAAACATGCTAATCAGTGGTACAAAAGACTAATACCTATGTTTACTGGTTGAATAAATGACAGTTTGAACCAATCTGGGCACAGGGGTGGGACTAAGCATCAACAATCGTTCCTGTTTGGCTCGGAGGACCGAAATGCATTGGTTTCATCTGACGAATCAGTGGCTGAGGAAATTTGTTGACGCAATCATGCTCACTACAGAACTTTTTAAAGAATTCAAATTGGATTAACGGTTCAAAGGTTATTAAACATTTAAGAACAATAGTTATGTCTCTGTCTTTGAAGGTTACGTTTGTGCTAAATGTGTTCAAATGTACCTGTTCAGCCTGTAAAGTGACGGCGTTATCGTTGCTTCCTCCCATAACAGAGTAGATGCTGATATGGCCATCAAAGGCAGCAGCAGACAGCACAGCAGGGTTTCTGGGACACCACTGGATGTCAAAACACCACTGAGTACTGGTGGGCAGCTCATACAGGACCTGATTGAAATGGCATCACATATTACACACCAAACAATTTTAGTGAAGCCACTGTATTCATCATGTGACTGAACTCTCACCTCAGCCGTGTTGGGGTTCCAGCACAGGATCCGGTTATCTTTCCCACAGCTCAGGAGCAGCTCTGGATCTGCTACACTCCAGGCTATGGCCAAGATACCTCTGAAAGCATGTATAAAGACCGATAAGCATACAGAAAGACTCAAGGAGGGTAATCAGGGTGTCTACAGGTTTGACCAAGTTAAATTTAAGACATTTTAAGACTTTTTAATACCATTTTCAAACAAAATTTAAGACCAAATTGAAAGTCCCGCAAAAGTCTAGCACAAAACTATGAAGATATTTTAAATTATTATTTTATTTAACTGATTATTCTTGGGAATATTCAACAGAAAACACTATTCCAGAAGAAGAAATTATTTTCTATTCCATGACAAAGTCAAGGCTCTCACACACTTTGAAGCCAATGTAACAGTGTAACAAACACGGATTTTGAGTCATGGATCGGATCATTTTTCGGATCAGCAAAAAAAAAAAAAAAAAGTTTGTTTTTTCCTAATTACTGAATGCTTACTTTAGATAGGCTACTTCTCATCCACAGCAAAAACTACTATCTGAACTAAAGTTCAGTAACAAAACAAGAACAATTACACAAATGACAAGTGTAAATGAATACAACATAAAGTTAGTAATAAAATCAATAACACTAGTATTCAGGAGGGGAAATTTAATAATTAATTGTAAAATAACTAGAGTTTCTCACTGCAGGTATTTATAGGACGCTGTCTCTTTAAGGCCAAATGCCCAAACCGAATACTGGCACGCATATCTTTCTCAGCTCTTTCGGTTCACTGAAGACATAAACGACTGTTAAACAGAATACCAAAACGGGTATTAAAACATAACTTTGTATGTACGTTTCCGTTCAAATAGCAGTTAAAGAGGAATCAATCTGTGTGAATCGCGCCGCGCGCCTCTCTCTCCTCTCTCTCTCTCTGCGCGTGCTCGCGCCAGTTGTGTGCGGCAACGTAAAAACGTGCTAATTATAAACTTTTACTCTATGATGGTTAAACTTAACAGCTAATCTGCGATTCAAATGCGTGTAGTTGGGCGGAAACCCGCTAAATCTGGCAACACTGAGGCGTTGTCAAGCAAGCGCGTGTCTAGCAACAGAACAGATTTAGAACCTGCGCAGAAGATTCTCCTCAAAACGATAAACTTTTCCTTTTCAAAGTGTAAAAAATTTAAGACCCTTGGATTTAGATTTAAGACAAATTAAGACATTTAAAGGCCTTATTTTAGGACAACGGAATTTAAGACTTTTTAAGACTTTTTAAGGATCCGCGGCCACCCTGGTAATAGTATCTACTGATTAACTGATGAAATGTACATGTCTACCTTGTGTGGCTCTCCAGCACTTTGAGAGGGGAGGTGGCAAAGCGCAGGTCCCACATTTGGATGACAGGCATTCGGTCGTCTTCAGACGCCAGAACCAACTGAGTGGCCACCTCCGGGTTCCAGGCCAGACCAGAGCAATGCATCTAAACCACAACACAAACACAATTGAAATCACATGCACCAATGAACACTAACATGCAAGGTGCTTCAATACCCAAGCTTACTCTAACTCTATCGACTAATTTATCGATGAATCGATTAATCTAAACGACTAATTTCCCACAAACAAACAAAATCAACAATTTTACTTAAGAACATTTTATTTTAATAAAATCAACGAACTGCAGATGTTTTTGATTATTACATTTTGGAACCATTAAAATGGAATCCAGAAATATAATGGAAGAGAATTTGGTAAAAACAAAACTGTAGAACTCTATCAATTAGACAGACTTTTTGATTTAAAATTAATGATAATTTAACCATTAAAACAGAGTATAGAAAAAATTTAAATAGATTTCATAGGGCCCTAAAATGATCAGGCTTTTTTGTGGTAATAAAAACGTGGATGTAAGAGAACAAATGCCTTTAAAATGACTTAAAATACATATATAATAGCACTGCAATAATATGCACAAACAAAGTTTTATGCACAAAACTGCTGAAATACATAAGGTATTATAAACAATAGAGCTATGTACATTTATGCTTTAAAACAAAGGCCTGCAGAATGTTTTTACACATTACTGGCGATCTAATCCTTGTTTAATATTGACTCATATCTTTAATATTTGCTCATATCTTTACCACAGAAATGCTACAGCCACAGTCATTTAATGAAAATGTGGACATCAAAGCGTGTAAACTCAGAGTGAGGGTTTAAACTTTTATTTTGAAATCGCGATTAACACTTTTTTTGTTTGCATAGGTTTATAAATGATTTACCTTACAAATCTGATGAAATGGCGCACAATGCATTCCTAGATGAATGTTATAATAAACCAAAACTCACAACAACATGCAGAGATGAAGTTTGAGACGCATGTAAATGATAACACTTCCTGTGAACGGAGCTGCTGTGAGACGCACGTACGTAACGTACAAATATGTATATAATTGACGCACACATATTAAACCTGCATTGCATATATTTACTTAACTGAATAGTAGCGTTTGTGAACTCACAATTACGCTTAATTATGATCTTAAGTGTGTTTAATATATAATGCAGCCTTGGAAAACAGTCTAATAATGCGTTTCGTGGATTCTCGTCCGTGAAGTGTGCCACTTCCGGTATTTTGCCGGTTATTCGACGCGGGCAAAATGAAATCGAGTATTTTTAAAAATCTAATACTCAATTAGAATCAAGGAATCGCGACAGCCCTAAATAACATGACACTTGTCATTATGAAAGTATACCAAGTTATGTATTATTAATATAAGTTCCCCATTACTTTAAAGAAATGTTTAGTAAAATCAAGGCAATTAGGAATAACTGCACAAACCCTGTTGCTGTGATCGCTGACTTTGATGATCAGGTCGTTCTTTCTCAGATCCCAGACTGATGCTTTTCCGCTGGGACTGGCCGAGGCCAGGATGTGTTGCACCTGTTTGTTCCACGCAACACAGCTGATGTCCTCTAGGGGCTAAAAATAACAGCAAAGTCAAAACTAGACAAAGGTAATGGGAGTCCAGCCCCAAGTCGATCCCTATATGTGACCCAGGATTACAAAACCAGCCGTAAGGGTAAATTCTTTGAAAAAGCTGAATAAATAACATTTTCATTGATGTATGGTTTGTTAGGACAATATTCGGCCGAGAATCTGGGATCTGAGGGTGTACAAAATCGAAATATTGTGAACATCGCCTTTAAAAAGTTGTATTAAAGTTTATTTTTGGCCATATGACAAAGATCTGAAATTCACACAAAGTATGTAACGCGTAAATGCGCACAACTAATGTAAATCAAGCAAGCTAGTATGCATAGGCCAGGAAGTGTTGGAAAAATAACACATTAGCGGAGAATAGGCATGGGATGATAACCGGTTTCAAGGTTTACCGCGGTTTGAAAAAGTCACGGTTTCAAAACCGCAAACAAAAAAAGTTATACCGTTCCTACGATATGTGTATTTTCTGTGTCGTCAAAGTGGAGCGCAGGACTCTCTACTAGGTTGTGTGTGTGCGTCCCTGCAGAGAAAACAATGCAGCCCCTCCCCCAGCGGTGAGTGCTGACAGGCGCGTGTCTGTGATTGTGCACGTGATCCGCAGTCAGTGAGACCAAAGTCCTTTTAAGACAAGTCATGTCACTCGGCGGCCATCTTTGAAACGCCTCTCGGGCATCAAAGTGCAGCTCCTATCTCTTTGAATGGGGAAACATCAAATTCTCCAAAACTGTTCGCCAAACTTACGATTAAATTTCATATTTGAAATCTCCAAAGAAATCCAACAAGAACTGCCTCATAAATATAGTTCCTTGTGCTTGAATAGCATTAAAAAAACGCTTATTTTTCCGGCTAGATGAGCCAGTGCGCATGCGCAGTACTGAACGCACGTCTTAGAGCGCCGGCTGTTTCTATAGCAACCGGGACTTCTAACGGCAGATGCAGTGACGCGCTGACTTTACTAATCAACGATTGGCTCTTTCACTAAGAAGGCGGAGCTTCGCGGCCATGATGACCGTTTCATTGTTCCCCATTCAAAACTACACGAGTGACATGTCTTTGGTATTCTACAGGGCGAATTCCAAACGGCTATTTTGCGCCCTTCAAGGGCACTTCTAGAAGGGGACGCCATTTGTAGGGACGTTCCAAACGAAAGTGAGCAACTTAATCCCTTTACGAAGGGCCCTTCCAGAAGGCCGTTAGCGAAGGGAACATTCCATGGTCACTTCACGGAAGTGATTTCCGTTAGTGATCACGTTTGCGCAGCGTTGTCAAGGTAACATTTCGTCAGTCATTCCCTTCGCCAAGGGAGTTCCAAACGGTTAAAAGAGACAGAAATGCCCTACTCCCTTAAAAGAACTCACTTCAAAGGGATCTGCCCTTCGGAGGGAGTAGGGCGTAGGGATGCGCACTTCCATTTGGAATTTGCCCATAGTCTTTGGTGAGACTCAGCGGTAATATAAGTTCAGGATGGCTAAAGAACTCGGAGGTGAACCCCCACAACACAGAGTGGGGAATAGCAGACTATATGTACTAACGTTACGTTTCTGAGATTGAACATTAGTACAACAATTAAGTTAAAGTGAAATCACGTCTTTGCTTTTAAGCCTTCAGTCACGTTAAAGGTGTAGTGTGTAGGTTTTGCGGCATCTAGTGGCGAAGTTGTGAATTGAAACAGTCCACCGCTCACCCCTCCCTGTACAGAACTACGGAAGCCGATACAGGATTAAGATCTCACCTTTTTTGACAGCTACGAATAGTGAGATTTCTTGTAAAATGTAATTTAAGGAATTATATTTACTAATCATTCAACAAAACTATGTTATTGTGAATATTACTGTTACTTGTTCATCATTGTGTCAGTGTTTTTTTTTTCCCAAGCTGATAATTCTAAGTTAATAAAGACATAATGGTTCATTAAGGTCTTTACCCCTGAAAACATAGTTATTGCACCTCTGTCTAGAGATCATCTTAAATATTACACAGTGCACCTTTAACATCTTTTCAAAATCACGGCATTAAAAAAAAAAAAACCCTTGCTGGCTCTCACGTGCCTTTGAGTATTTGTTTATTTTTGGAACTGTCACTAATGGTCATATTTTTGCTTTGATTAGTGATTGCATTTTTTTCCATTTAGAAGGATTTGTTTTTGAACATTTTATTTTGTTGATTATTGTTAAGCTGCAGGCTTAGGCTCACACAAGTGACTGAAATTTAATTTAATTAAGAAGATATAACTATTTATTTTAATTATTTTGCCTGATGTTCCATGTTACAAAATGTTCTAAATGTTTTCTTAAAATAAAATATACTGTGTTCAGAAAAAAAAAAAAAAAAAAAAACTTTAACCAGAAATTTAAATATAACTTTGTAGAGCAGTAATTACAATACCGTGATACCGTGAAACCGTGATATTTTTATCCAAGGTTATCATACCTTCAGAATCTTATACCGGCCCATGCCTAGCGGAGAACAATGGATTTTTTTTCCAAAAAACTTCTTGCACAAAAAAAATTCAAGGGCTTTTAAGGATCTGTATCTATGTATGTTTATTTTTTAAAATCTTTCCTTGAAAAAAAACAACAACAAAAAAAGTCAGATTCACAAACTTTCAAGGACCCGTGGGAGCCCTGTTTTGATATATTTACAGTAGGAAATTTACGAAATATCTTCATGGAACATTATCCTAATGATTTTTGGCATAAAATCGATAATTTTGACCCGTGCAATGTCTTGTTGGCTTTTGCTACAAATATGCCTGTGATAGATTGGTTTTGTGGTCCAGGGTCACATATATATGGGCTCCTTTTTCAAATCTTTTGGATTTTTTTGGGCAGGTTTTCCATCCACCAGGCAAAAATCTGCTTGGAAAAGCAAAACTAAATGTTGATAAAATGTTGTGTTGCAAAAATGAGTACACCCTTCTGAAAGTTACTAAAAAACATTTTAGTGTAGGTTTAAGACAATTCTTTATCAACAGGTAAGTAGGAAAAAAATTGTATTCGCTATAAAAATGCACATGACATTTTAAACTTTTATTAATTTACTTTTTCAGACCTAAAAATCACTTTTAAAATTATGCTTAAATCTTGGTTTTCCAAGACGTGGTTCCCTGGTTCTTCTAGTTTACGTTTTAGCTTATTTTATTGCATGTTTTATCCTATTTTAAATTATTTTAAGTCACCGCTTAACTCTGGGGTTCTTCGTTTTTCCAGTCACACTCAGTTGTGGATTTTAATACATAATATGAGATTATCAAAGACTATTTTTTTTATTATTTGCCAAGTTTTTTTGTTTGTTTGATTGGTTTAACTGGTAATCTGAAGCGCCAGTTTTACTTTATAATACAGTCAAACCTGAAAATTGCATTAGAAAGAGAACCCTGTGTGTGTGTGTGTGTGTGTGTGTGTGTGTGTGTGTGTGTGTCTATTTTGCAACCTTGATGGATTACAGTCTCATGCTTTCATTGCTGTGCACTTTATTTCTTACACCGATTGCTTCTATTTCACACATTTCCCAAAATTAGCTTTTGAAATGACACACGTTCATTTGTGTGTGCATGTTTTTGTGTGTGTAAGTGTGTGTGTGAGTGTATTGTAGTGTTTTGCACTCTTGATGTTTTAGAGAGTCACCCCTTCACTGTTGTGTGCTTTTTTTCTGCATTGTGGCTGATTTGTAGATTGTATGCACAAAAAACTCTGTATTTTCATATTTTTGCCAATTTCCCATTCATTTCCTATGGCCGGTCATTTTGACTCGAAGGCCCTAAATGTGAGGATTTTTTTTACGACCACTTAGACTTTTCAAATCCTGTCCCCAATTTTTTTGTGTGTTCGTATACCAAGTACCATAAAAGTCACTAAGTGTCGCACCATTCCGATGAAGCTACGATTTTTAAAAAGAAAATGTATTCAACAAATTCCGGTCAGAAATGACCGAAGAACCCTAGAGGGTTTTAAAGGAGTAAAAAAAAAAATGTACAGATAATGTACTCACCTCCTTGTCATCCAAGATGTTCATGTCTTTCTTTCATGTTTTTTGAGGAAAACATTTCAGTATTTCTCTCCATATAATGGATTTTTATGGTGCCCCCGAGTTTGAACTTCCAAAATGCAGCTTCAAATGGCTAGAAGTCCATTATATGGAGAAAAATCTAAAATGTTTTCCTCAAAAATCATAATTTCTTTACGACTGAAGAAAGAAAGACATGAACATCTTGGATGACAAGGGGGTGAGTACATTATCTGTACATTATCTGTACTCCTTTAACCTGGAAGAGGTGCTGCTCTAACTACAAGCAATAGTGATAGTGATGCAAGGAAAATGAATTTGCTCACTGTTTATCAGAAAGGAATAACAAAACTAGATCTCACATAAGTGCACATAAGATCTGTACCTGTGTTTTGGGTCCTGGCGTCATTGGGGAGCTCAAGTTGTTTAAATCCCAAATGTAGATTTCTGACTCATTTCCCCCAGAGGCCACGAGGTTTGCCTTAAAAGAAAAAAGAGAGAGAGAGTAATGTAAACCAAACATAACTTCACTTACTGTCACTGAAAATTGTAATTCTTATACAAACTGACCGAAACATAAGAACTTGGTTTGGGTAATTACCTGAAACGAGTTGACATCGAGAGCTCTAACTGGCCCCGTATGTTTCTCGCTCTGGGAAATAATCACTTCACTGTCTCCAGCAATGATTTTGGAGGCGTCATAGAGGATGATGTTGCCATTCTCTCCTCCAGCGATGAGGATACCCGATGGCAAACTCTGGTCTTCAGTGCCTTGTGGACCCCAGACTAGTTTGTGGTATCTAGAGACACAACAGAAAGGTTACCACTGGGGTTCAAAATTAACACTTAAAGGAATTTTTTTGGAAATAGGCTCATTCTTCAACTCCCCCCGAGTTAATAAGTTGAGTTTTACTGTTTTGAAATCCATTCAGCCGTTCTCCTGTTCTGGCGATATCACTTTTAGCATAGCTTAGCATAGATAATTAAATCCTATGAGACCAATAGCATTGCATTCAAAAATGATCAATGAGTTTCGATATTTGTCGATATAAAACTTGACTCTTCTGTAGTTATATCGTGTACTAAGACCGGCGGAAAATGTAGTTGTGATTTTCTAGGCCGATAAGATTAGGAACTACACTCCCATTCTGGCGTAATAATCAAAGAAGTTTGCTGCCGTAATATGGACGAAGCAGATGCAGTAATATCACGCAACACATCGCAGCACAACGTGACCAACTGCATGCACAGGGAGTAGGGATGCACCGAAATGAAAATTCTTGGCTGAAACTGAAAACTGAAAAAGAGGAAACCAAGGCCGAAAACCGAAAACCGAAACACCGAAAGAATTATGCCAATTATTAGTACCATTGCATTTATGGCTATGACTGTGTACTAATTTGACTAAAATCAAGGCATTGCAATTGCATAAATTAATATTAAAGTTTCAAAGAATAAATCAATTATATAAATTTAAACAATTATTATCAATCAAGTATTATATTACTTAAACATATATACATACATTTTACTGCCTTTGTTTAAATTGTTGATTTTGTTTAAATTTTTATAACCACATTATCTTGTGGATCCATCAGTTCACATTTACAAGTCTACGTGTTTCTCTTCCAGCAGGAGGTGCTGTCAGAATAATATTACACAAAGCAGCGCAGCAAATGACTTTGAAACGTGCAGCGCTCATATTTATTCAACGGATAGCCTTTTGAAGTTTCATCGCAATTCTTGTCTTTCATTCCCCAAATTTAAGACCACCTGAAATCATAATTAAGACTTTCTCAACCCCTAATAACACTGCAGTCATCAATGAAAATTAAGAGCTTTATTTCAATAACCGACTTTCAAAAACAAACCTTACACAAAATACGTTTCTTTTTATTTTTTTCCCACCATGTTCGGGGCACAAGAAAAATATTAGAGGACTAATATCAGCATATGAAGTATAATTGTCTCTGAGAGAATGCATGCCAGATGCTGAAAGCACTGTCAGTTTTTACTTTCACTTTAACATATTGCACAGTTTTCACGTTGCTTGTGTGATATCCATTGGCTCACCTCCACGGTTTAAAACATAAATATTTATAAAAATACAATGTATAGAAAAGACATATCTCTAAAATATTGCGACGTAACACCAACGTAAAGCCATTGTTTTTCACTCACTGAAAGCTACATCTGTCAGCGCAATGCGCCGATCTCTGCTCTCATCACTGCAGACACACCCCCTCTTGAACTTTCGGCATTACAAGTTTTGCAAATCGCTATCCGTGGGTCTTTCTCGGATATACTGAAATACGTCCACACCGCAGACGTGTTGCTTCAGACAAGCGCGTGCAGGCTGCGGTTTCTGTTTGCGTCAACATAGTGAGTGCGTTTACATGGACCCTCTTAATGCGATTATAATGAGATTTTGGCAATATTGCGATTAAACTTTACCTCATGTAAACGCAATACTTCGATTATAATAATGCGATTAAGCTCATAATCGCAGCAAACATAATCGTATTAACATAGGTGGCGCACGCCGATTTTAATCGAAATATACAGGCATGTAAACACCTTAATCGCAGTATTGCCACTTTGACCAGAATGGGCATGTGCTCGTGACTGCCACGAATGTCGTGCCACGCACCTGCAGACAGGGACGGTGCTACACAGGGGCTTTGGGGGACTATAGCCCCGTCAGAATTTTGAATAGCCCCGGTACAGCCCCCCAAGTAGCTGAGATAGAAGAGTGCTGTCCCGTGCTGTTAGCACATATATCTGTCACAGTAATCTGCCACACGCGTCATGTGAGCGCAGTTTCCTGCATTCGGCTACATTTAATCCATTACATCATCACTAAGATTGAGATGTGGTGTTCGTTTAATGTTTAATTTAAGTGTAAAGTATGCACAGTTCTGATTGCACATACATATGAATTGTTAATGCTGAGCGCAAAATACAGTCTCACGGAGCGCATGATGCTGTCCAGTTTTGAAGTCTTTCCTTTGCATGTAAAAAGGTTTTTTCGTCATCTTGTGTAGAGCCCTGAATAGGCCTAAAATATAGGACCTAGCCCAGCTCTTGTCGAACAGCTTAACAGAATTCTTGGTAAGAGACTGGCCAGACTTCGACCCGAGATCGTTTTTGGCCACTTCTCCCAAAACAGCTTATTTTACTTCTTTTTTCAGCTATTAAAATAGTTCAGTTATAGGCCAACTGGCAATGTAATTATATTTCGTTTCAGTTTTTTATTAAGTTTTTTATTAAGTTGAAGCATTTTTTCTTCTGTTAAATATACGTTTTTTTTTGTTTTTTTTAACAACCAAGCATCCAGTGGCAGACCGTGAGTTGATATGCTTGATCAATTTAGCCTTTTTAAAATCATCATGACTTGCCAAAAATAAAATCTATAGATATTAAACATTTCAAGCTTATCAAAATGTTAGTTTAAACGTTTAACCTATATATGCGCTGTAAGACTCATATCCTATCGTTTGTGCGGAGAGGCTAACGCGAGCTTTACAGGACATGGAGGTGCCAGCGCGATCACTTGCATTGCAAACATCTTAAAAAACGCCAACTTTTTTGCTCGTAAAGGTAAGAGTAATACATTATTCGTAACCGTAAAGTGTCTACGTTTATTTGTGTATTACACTCACAAACAATATCTACTTTTACTATAAAGAAAACAAAGAGGATGGGCTCTCTTGGTCAGGAACAGGAATCTTTAGCCTTTTATGTGCGCTTGTTCGCGGATTTGCGGAACTCTTGAAAATGCTCGCTGCTGGCCGCCGGGCTCAGGCTGGAATGCAGAGCTCTGGTCACTTGTATTAATACTTCTGTTAAACGTGGAGTGTACCACAGCTGCTTTTCTAAAATTTCTTCATTAAGTAACTTTGACGTCATGAATATCGAATATTTTCTTAGCACCCCCACATATTGGTCTAGCCCCCGTTAGCGAAAATATTTTGGTGTCGCGCCTGCCTGCAGATTAGTAACGATGGTGGTGAAGAAGGCGACACACTGAGTTTATGTTGTGGACATTGCGCGTCATGAACATAATGCAAAGAATAATAGGAATAATGGAAATTCCATGTACACCGGAGTGAAGAGCTTTGCTCTTGACATGTAAACATCATAATGCGATTAAGTCCTTACTCTGATTATGGAAATAGTCACATTATTCGTGCGCATGTAAACGTAGTCATTGTTTCGGCCGTGTTGTTTCGGTGATAAAAATCTTTCGAAAACCGAAAACCGAAAATGCACTTTGGGGGCCATTTTCGGCCGAAAATTTTCGGTGGCCGAATATTCGGTGCATCCCTAACAGGGATCGTTCCTCATTTGAAGTTACCTAGCCGGGAACTAATTTCAGGCGCTGCATGATATTATTGCGCCGGCTGCGTCCATATTACGGAAGCAAACTTCCTTGACTATTACGCCAGAATGGGAGTGTAGTTCCTAATCTTATCAGCCTAGAAAATCACAGCTTAGTACACGACATAACTGCAGAAGAGTCAAGTTTTAAATAGGACAAATATGGAAACTCAGTCATTTTTGAACGTGATGCTATTGGTCTCATAGGATTCAATGATCTATGCTAAGCTATGCTAAAAGTCAAAACGGTAAAACTCAACTTATTAACTCGGGGGGAGTTGGAGAATGAGCCTATTTCCAAAAAAGTGGAGTGCTCCTTTAACAATTACCAGATGAGAGCAAAGTTGACTTTTGTCAATAAATAAAACGAAATCCCATAACTTTAACAGAAACTGCAACATTAAATGGTTTATACACTGCAAAAAATGCTTTTCTTACTTAGATTTTCTGCCGTTTCCAGCCAAAATATCTAAAAAATTTTAAATCAAGAAGGATTTTTTTGTTTTCAGAAAATACAAGTCAAAATGAAGTGAGTTTTTGCTTAGAACAAGCTAAATAATCTGCCATTGGGGTAAGAAAAAAAAATCATATTCCAAACAGAAAACGAGATTAGTTTGCGTAACTCATTGGCAGATTATTTTCCTTGTTCCAAGCAAAAACTCACTTAATTTTGACTTGTTTTTTTCTGAAAACAAGACAATATTTTGATTAAAATCCTGCTTGATTTAGGATTTTTTTTGTTGATATTTTGGCTGGAAACTAGACAAAAAATCCAAGTAAGAAAAGCATGTTTTGCAGTGTACTGATTTAATTATATATCAGAAAGCTAAATAAAAACATCTGCCTTGATGATGCTGTGATATTCTGTCATTATACATAATATTGTTGCTAAAGAACAAAGCTCTGTTTTCTGATTTGGATGACAAAACAGTCTGTAAATAACTAGCACATAATGCAAGCAAAATGCATTACCTGTGTGGAGAAGAGTAAGAACCACATGACTTCATGGCTAAAGAGGGATCAGTCAGATCCAATTCAAAGATCTCCAGCGATGCATTGGTGCTGAAGGTGGCATCGAGCTGCTGGGCTGATGTACCTGAACACATAATTATCAATGAGACACATTAGACAAAACAGACTCTTTGGTAACACCATTTTTAATATTTGACAGAAATGAAATCAAGACTGTGAGGAACGGAAGCACAGTGCATTCAGTGGATTGTACTGTTGATTAACAACAACATACTGATTGTTCAGCTGACAAAACATCCTTATGGGAAAAAAATCTTTCAATTGACAAAAAAAAGTTGTTAAAGTGACAATCTAGAACCATTATATAGTGCGTTCCATTGTAAAGACTAGGGATGCAGCGAATGTTCGGCAACTGAAATTATGCAAAATAATAATAAGCGACTGAATAAGCAACAGGCAGAATAAATTCTACCGCACAATGACGTGACTTGATCAAATAGAGGTGTGCACTAATGCAGCAAACATGTGGGCAGTGTGGAAGCATTTAAAACTGTCCGAGAAAGACACAAAAATCATTACAAGCACTGACAGCGAGAGACTGTTTAGTGTCACATCGCGTGTCTTCCATGAGAAGAGAAAGGGCTGGTTGTTGCTGGTTACTGTATGATGACTGAAATCACCAAAATTAAACCATTGGTAAATAAACTACAGAACGTTATGTTGTCTAATACACACATGAATTGTATTTATTCTGACAGCGCTGCACCAGCTCCTTAGCCAGGGTTCAAAGTACAAAGATGAGAATCATTCATAAATCTGCTGCTGTCAGCAAAAAGTAGTACTGAGGTCTTCTTGTGGGTTTCCGCCAAAATAAAAGTCAGCATTCATAAATGTAAGTATTGTAATTTTACTATTGTTCTGTAAAATAAAATGAAAAAGTAAGTCAAAAATAATAACAATCATTACAACAGCTCTATTAATACATTTATTATAACATTCTCCTTTGCTCAGCAAGGCTGCATTTATTTGTACATTAAAAACACATGCCTGATTCAAGAAGGGGTCTCAAAAATGACCAAAGAATGTTTTTTTACTAGCTTATTAATTTTAAGTTCAATTGTGGTTTGTTGGTAGGCTATAATGTCTACTAGAATGGTAACAATGTTCAGAGTTTAGTAAATATTTTTAAACTCTTCTTTTGTAAATGATTTTTTGAAAGCAAGACAAAACTGTAAAAAGCACATTTTGGCTATTTAATTTATGCAATAGTGAAAAAATAAAAGGCAATTTTCAAGTCTGTCCCTCAAAGCCTTGTTTTCACCCGTGTTAAATTCAGCATGGCGACTAACCTGACTAAAGTCTATAATTAGACGTTTCCCCCCAGACTTTAGATCTATGACTTTTCCAGTTGCTTGTGATTTTTATGAATGAAATTCAAACTGATTCACTAATAAATCATTTTAGCTTGATTTTTTAATGGAATCTACCTGAAAAAAATGTAATTATTAAATCTGTGACGCAATGAATTTGATATTATTAATGAAATGTGCTCATTTATTTTCAGTTGATTCTCAAAAGTCTGTTATTTTAGGCTTGTTTGTATTTGACTGAGTTATTTTGCACAATTAAACATTTGTATACAGCCAGACAGCTCAAGTAGGAAAAAACTTGATTTAAAAAATCTCTTAAATAAATAGGTGGCCTTCTTTCAGTTTAATCAGTTGCTCAGTTTAAGCCTCAAAACTGCTTAAGTTTCTTTATTAGTTTATTAGTGAAATGTTCTCAATATTTTCTATACAACACTGAACCACCATTACTTTAATAAAATATGCACGCTATTTTGAATTATCACCTTTATTTTTTTTACGAAATTACAAGACTCATGATTCATTTTTTGAAGTGTTACACTGATTTGTGAACTGGTTCAACAAACTCATTTAAAAGAACGGACAAAAAAAATAGGTTACTTGGTTTCTTTTATGGAAATTAATGCATTACCTTACTTTTGCGCTACTTTTTAAATCTGGGCAGGGCTTGCTTATTTGTTTTCAAAATAAAAAGTTGTATTTTTGGCAAATGTAAAAGCCTTTTCACACTAAAAGCCTCAGGCTTAGAGAAAAGTACATTGACGTCTGTACAGTAGACCGCAGAAGAACAAATGTCATCTCGTCAGCAATAAAAAAAAAAAAGGAAAACAAATGTTAGATTATCTTGAGTAATTTGTGCTTATTAGTATGGATGAATTGGATCATCGAAGGTCGGCAGCAAAGACATCGGTTAATAAAATGGGATTAAATACATAAAGGATATTTGTATTATTTAATATGTTTAATTATTGCAGGTTGGCATTGAATGTCAGTGTTTTTATTCATTTTGAGGAATACTGTATCTGTTTTTTTGGTGAGTGAGATGAATTAATGCATGTTCACATTTATTTTAGAACTAAAGTAACATCTTACGATTTCTCTCAACATGGGGACAGGAGAGCTTTTAATAAATAAATGAGGGAAAAAAGTAACTGGAGTTCAGATATTTTCTTGCCAATTAAAAAGTAATGCGTTACTTTACTAGTTACTTGGAAAAAGTAATATTATTACGTAACTAGCGGTACTTGTAATGCATTACCCCCAACACTGCTTGTGAGCAAGTTTCACTATATAGAATAATAACTATGAAACCATTATACTGTATTACATAATTAATTATTAATCATGCTTTCGTTCTCATATCTGACTGTTCATTAACTACTAATCTATTAAACATTTCATCATCCTGTAAAAATACACTGGTGTTCTTTCTCTCATCAACTGTACTGTGTATAATAGCAAGAGATTGGAAGTGTCTGGAGGATTGAAAATAGTGACTGATGGATGGCAATTACCTGCTGCCAGATAGATGGGGTGCTGCTGTGCTGGACTCCAGGCCTGGATAGCGGTTCGGTTAATTTCTTTTAGCTTCATCCTACAATTCAAAAAAGATACATTTGTTATGCACTGACCATGCTATAGTTATTTTAGTAAAGGTCACTGTTTATAATCAATTTCTAAATTGTTTCGTTAAGGCTTAGGCAAGGTAATAAAGTTTGCTCTGTTTGGTAGATTGTAAAACTCAATGGATCTTTCTTCAGTCGTAAAGAAATGGCGTTTTTTGAGGATTTCAGGATTTCTCTCCATATAATGGACTTCTATGGTGCCCCCGAGTTTGAACTTCCAAAATGCAGCTTCAAAGAGCTCTAAACGATCACAGCCGAGGAAAGAAGAGTCTTATCCGGCGAAACGATCGGTTGTTTTCTAAAAACATTTACAACTTATATACTTTTTAAAGGAGTAGTTCACTTTCAGAACAAAAATTTGCAGATAATGTACTCAGCCCCTCGTCATCCAAGATGTTCATGTCTTTCTTTCTTCAGTCGTAAGGAAGTTATGTTTTTTGAGGAAAACATTAAAGGATTTCTCTCTATATAATGGACTTCTATGGTGCCCCTGAGTTTGAACTTCCAAAATGCAGCTTCAAAGGGCTCTAAACGATCCCAGCCGAGGAAGAAGGGTCTTATCTAGTGAAACATTGTTATTTTCTAAAAAAAATTACAATTTATATACTTTTTAATCTCAAATGCTCGTCTTTACTAGCTTTGTGTGTACTCTGTGTAGAGATTAAAAAGTATATAAATTGTAAACGTTTTAAGAAAATAACCAATCGTTTCGCTAGATAAGTGGCTGGGATCATTAAGAGCCCTTTGAAGCTGCATTTAATCTGCATTTTGTAAGTTCAAACTCGGGGGCACCATAGAAGTCCATTATATGGAGAGAAATCCAGAAATGTTTTCCTCAAAAAACCTAACTTCCTCACGACTGAAGAAAGAAAGACACGAACATCTTGGACGACAAGGGGGTGAGTACATTATCTGTAAATTTTTGGTCTGAAAGTGAACTATTTATTTAATCTCAAATGCTCGTCTTGCTGAGATAGACAAGCCAAGCATTAGAGGTTAAAAAACTATATAAACTGTATTTTTATTTTAGAAACTAACCTATTGTTTTGTTAGATAAGACCCTTCTTTCCTCGACTATGACCTTTTAGAGCCCTTTGAAGCTGCATTTTGGAAATTCAAACTTGGGGGCACCATAGAAGTCCACTTGAAATGTTTTCCTCAAAAACATAATTTCCTTACGACTGAAAAAAGGAAGACATGAACATCTTGGATGACAAGGGGGTGAGTACATTATCTGTACATATTTGTACTGAAAGTGAACTACTCCTTTAAGAGAACCTCCTGAATATAATGTAATTATATAATGTGAATAAAAACAAGATGTATGGTAACAATAGTGCAACACCAGCTAAATCCTTGAAGTGCCAACACAAATAATATCATGCTAATAAATAATTTAAGACATAATACACACAGCTATACAGTTTGAACAAGCAATAGTGTTCAGAATGAATTAGAATTTCACAATAAAGCACTGTTACACATAAAAAGAGATCAAATGTTTACAACAGACACGTTTTAGGAAATTAAATGTAATATCTGTCCACGTAATGTCAATTTAAAACAGATAATAATGTAGCAGAGAGGCTAATGCAGCGATCTATCACTTCCAAAAGTGTTTACCTTCTGTTGTCGCGCTTCCAGCGGCCACACACAGACTCATCCACGCACAAACACGAGCGTTAGAGTGAATTAGCAGAATAACTTTATGAGATCCGTGGGTTTGTGTGCTGTGTGGGATTTGTCCCGGCTGCAGATGGACACAATTCCACGTCCCCACTGCTGTCCATCAACGTGGCACAACAAGCCCCGCCCACTAACGCGACGACTTCCGGCAGCAACTCCCTCCCCCCCCCAGGCGACAAATTCCGGCGGAAGAGCGCTGTGTTGTGTAAGTGCGTGTTTTGGTTTTTGTGGCGCTTGTGTGTGCTTGCACTTCTCAAATCTTAGTTAGCGATGTTTTATCAGCTTTAAATATCTAAGAATATCTGTGCACGTATTTTTATTGCGTGAAATCACGTTCACTGTGAACACATTGGCATTGCATATTCCTTTACAATCAGTAATGGCATCAAATCTGAATTCCACAGTACTGAGTGATTGACATATTCATGTGTCATGGTTATTTTAACGATACTCGAATTTCTAAACAAACTGATAAGTTTTTGTGGTAGTGCAATGCAGAAGTGACAGTATGCAAAAAGCGTTATGTAACAATAATAAGGGTAGAAGTGAAATGGCTGTTAACTGTTAAACAGAATGTTTTTTGCTTTTGTACTTTAGTGCCTTAAAAAGACTCTTTAAGAGAACAGAGGTCTGTGAATGTTTAGCTGTACATGTGTGTTTAAAGGAATAGTTTACCCAAATACAGTGGTGAAATGTAACGAAGTAATAATACTTAAGTATTTTTTGCGAGTATCTGTACTTTACTTGAGTTTTTATTTTTCAGCCTGCTTTTACTTTTACTTTACTCCACTACATTTCCTCTGATACATTTCTGGAAGCATATTCGTTACTTACTACAAAATAGTCAGAAGTCAGGATCTCAGTCAGAATTGCGAGATGTAAACTTAAAGGTTGTATCAGCGATTTCTAGCCTAAAACATAAAGTGTCAATTTCAGCTGACCTTTCTTCACGATCCGCTCGCTGCCTGCCCCATAAATTGTCTGTGAAAAAACCGCGTCTCTCTGGTCAGCCTAGGGTCCGAGATATGCCAAAAAAACAATCGGCACTACCAACCTTTCCACAGATAAACAAACAGTGTTCCAACCAATCAGCGTCAGGGGTTTGGTGTTGTGGACTTTCGCTCCGCCTCCCTCACATCCCTGCACCAGTAGGAAAGTCCACAACACCAAACCCCTGACGCTGATTGGTTGGAACGCTGTTTGTTTATCTGTGGAAAGGTTGGTAGTGCCGATTGTTTTTTTTGGCATATCTCGGACCCTAGGCTGACCAGAGAGACGCGGTTTTTTCACAGACAATTTATGGGGCAGGCAGCGAGCGGATCGTGAAGAAAGGTCAGCTGAAATTGACACTTTATGTTTTAGGCTAGAAATCGCTGATACAACCTTTAAACTAAACTTTCTTAATTTTGCAAAACTGTATGAAAAAAAAAGAAATCTTACAAAAGTATTGCGTTCTATCTAGAAAGTGCTTACTCACAAAAATATTGCCTTTCCCTCAAAAAAAATTTGCATTTGCATTAAAATTTAGTTTTCTTTTTATTTCACCTCTTTATTTCCATCACAAAAGTTTTTGTGAGCAAACACAGTTTATAAACTCATAATAAGTCAGAATTGTGAATTTTATCTATATTCTGAGATAAAAAAGCCAAGATAAAGTCGAGATAAAATTCACAATTCTGACTTCTTTTCAGGAAATTCTAGCTTTTTTCCCAGAATTGTGTGATTAAAAACTCAATTCTGACCGTTTTTCTTCTAATTGGCTGATATAAACTTGCAATTGCCAGAAATAAAGTCAGAATTGCGAGATATAAACTCAGAATTCTGACTTTATTTCTCAGAAATTGGTGATAGAAACTCGCAATTGTGAGAAATAATTTTCCTCACAAATGCAAGTTGGTATCTTCCAATTCTGTTTTCTCACAATTGTGGGTTTGTATCTCACAAATCTGACTTTTTCCTCACAAATGCAAGTTTGTTTCTCTGAATTGTGTGATATAAACTCACAATTGTGAGAAATAAAGTCAGAATTGCAATATAAACTGATAATTTGGATGTTTTTTCTCAGAAATGGATGACATAAACTCACAATTGTGAAAAAAAATAAATTGCATTTACTTGTACTTTTACTTTCAATACTTAAGTATATTTAAAATAAAAAAAAATACATTTTGTACTTAAGTACAATAAATATCACAAACTTTAAGACTTTTACTCAAGTAATGTTCTAAATGGTGACTTTTATTGCAACGAGTTTCGGTATTTGTCCTATTTAAAACTTGACTCTTCTGCAGTTATAAGGTGTACTAAGACCGGCGGTAAATGTAAAGCTGTGATTTTCTAGGCTGATAAGATTAGGAACTACACTCCCATTCCGGTGTAATAGTCAAGGAAGTTTGCTGCCGTAATATGGACGAAGCAGGCGGAGTAATATCAATATGAAAATAGTTCCCAGCTAGGTAACTTCCAAAGTTTTCCAAAAAAAGTGGAGTGTTCCTTTGAGGAGTTATGAGCAATTTCATACTTTTGATTGCTGTAGTGCCCCTGTCAGGCTGATTGAGGCGAGACGTTGTAGACGGTGTGAGTACTACCATCCCTCCAAATTTCACATCTCTACAACTTATGGTTTGTTTGGTCTGCCCAATCAGTTTTACACGGAGATTGCTGATCCTTGGCCATTCTAACAATTACAAAAGGGTTTCAGCGTGATTGTGAAACTCATAAATATGTTGTTAATGTTGGACAACTTTATTTTTTATGTTTTCTTCCAGCATTTAAACCAAGGTTGCATTAATAAAACTGAATCTAAGTCACGGAAACTGAATTTAAATTATTTAAATGACTTTCTGAGGCCCCCTAGTGGTTATTGTGTAAAATGTTATTACAGTGTAGTTCACTTTCAGAACAAAAATGTACAGATAATGTACTCACCCCGTTGTCATCCAAGATGTTCATGTCTTTCTTTCTTCAGTCGTAAAGAAATTATGTTTTTAGAGGAAAACATTTCAGGATTTCTCTCCATTTAATGGACTCCTATGGTGCCCCCGAGTTTGAACTTCCAAAATGCAGCTTAAATGCAGCTTCAAAGGGCTCTAAATCTAAATTAAACTTATCTAGTGAAACGATGTGTTAGTTTAGTTTCTAAAAACATTTACAATTTGTAGACTTTTTATTCTCCAAAAAGAGTACACACAGATATAACTATATAAATTGTAATTTTCTTTCATCATTTTGCTAGATAAGACCCTTCTTTCCTCGGCTGTGATCGTTTAGAGCCCTTTGAAGCTGCATTTTGGAAGTTCAAACACCATAGAAGTCCATTATATGGAGAGAAATCCTGAAATGTTTTCTTAAAAAAACACCATTTCTTTACGACTGAAGAAAGAAAGACATGAACGTCTTGGATGACAAGTGGGTGAGTATATTATGTGTAAATATTTGTTCTGAAAGTGAATTACTCCTTTAAGTAATCAGACAGCATTTAGCAGTAGATTTTCTCCAGTGACAATCCAGTGTATGCAAGTGTTTTTTTTTTTGGAAGAGCATTTGTTAATTTTAGAAAATCCTCCTTGACAATATATGGGGTCTGCAGACACTTTCTTTATCAAAAGGGAATTGTATTTGTTAATATATGTCAAAGTTGAATTTGAAGATATTTATGAATAGTCTGTAAAATTTGCCTTTACTATTTGACAGAATGGTTTAGTATTCCAGTAGCATAATTTGACCTATTTTAAGATATTGTCTTCTTGGTTGTGTACCATTTTAGCGTCAAGTAAATATGACTTATTATACCTTCAGAGACTAAAACTAAATTGTTTCTGCTTTCAGAGTACAAATCCTGGACCAGAGACTGTCAAACTACATTATTCTATCCACAAGTGATAGATAGTAGACCGTAGAAGATGAGCTGGTGGGTATGTTGAGACACCTGGGCATCTGAGTGTTGGTTTGTCATGTGACCAAACAATCTTGAAGTGCACATCATATCCAGAAGTCTGTAAATGAGAGAAACACAAGAGAAAAGTGGTAAGTTCTTTTTATTTTATTATTTTTTTTTTTTTGTCAAAGCATATTTATTAATATCTAAAGTCATACAGAGCAGTCCAGAAGTCTGAGACCATATTTTGAAAAATGTAAAAGAAAGGTTATGACTGAAAATGAATATATAATGAATGAGCATTAAATCAGCATATTACAATGATTTCTGAAGGACTGGACTGGAGTAATGATGCTGAAAATTCAGCTTTGATTACAGGAGTAAATTACAGTTGAGGTCAAACGTTTGCATACAGCAAAATGTTAATTATTTTACCAACATAAGAGGGATCATACAAAATGCATGTTATTTTTATTTAGTACTGACCTGGATAAGAGATTTCACATAAAAGATGTTTACATATAGTCCACAAGAGAAAATAATAGTTGAATTATTAAAAAACAACCCTGTTCAAAAGTTTACATACACTTGATTCTTAATACTGTGTTGTTACCTGAATGATCCACAGCTGTGTTTTTTTGTTTAGTGATAGTTGTTCATGAGTCTCTTGTTTGTCCTGAACAGTTAAACTGCCTGCTGTTCTCCAGAAAAATCATTCAGGTCCCTCAAATTCTTTTTTGTGTATTTGAACCCTTTCCAACAATGACTGTATGATTTTGAGATCCATCTTTTCACACTGAGCACAACTGAGGGACTCATATGCAACTATTACAGAAGGTTCAAACACTCACTGATGCTCCAGAAGGAAAAACCATGCATAAAGAGCCGGGGGTGAAAACTTTTGAACAGAATGAAGATGTGGACATTTTTTCTTATTTTGCCTAAATATCATATTTTTTCATTTAGTACTGGTAGATAGTTACACATGTTTCCCAGAAGACAAAATAAGTTAAATTTACCCTGAACTTCAAATCCTTAATGCATGGGTTTTCCTTCTGGAGCATCAGTGAGTGTTTGAACCTTCTGTAATAGTTGCATATGAGTCCCTCAGTTGACCTCAGTGTGAAAAGATGGATCTCAAAATCATACAGTCATTGTTGGAAAGGGTTCAAATACACAAAAATGCTAAAAACCAAAGAATCTGTGGGACCTGAAGGATTTTTCTGAAGAACAGCAGACAGTTTAAGTGTTCAGGACAAACAAGGGACTCATGAACAACTATCACTAAACAAACAAAGCACCGTGGATCATTCAGGTAAGAACACAGTATCAAGAATCAAGTGTATGTAAACTTTTGATCAGGGTCATTTTTATAAATTCAGCTTTTATTTTCTCTTGTGGACTATATGTAAACATCTTTTATGTGAAATATCTTATTCAGGTCAGTACTAGAAAAAAATAACATTTTGCAGATTCTGCAAGGTGTATGTAAACTTTTGACCTCAACTCTAATTTATTGAAGCTGAATTTTCAGCATCGTTGCTCTAGTTTCATTGTCACATGATTCTTCAGAAATCATTTTAATATGCTGATTTAGTGCTCAAGAAACATTTCTGATTATTACCAGTGCTGACAAATTCTGTATAAAAGTTCAAAAGAACAGTATATATATATATAAAACAGAAATGTAACAATGTAAATGTCTTTACTGTCACTCCTTGCATCAAACATCACAGGGAAGCGATCATGCCACGAAACTATATTCGTAAAACGGACTGGGGTTCAGTGACCTATGAGGAGCTGGAGAAAGCATTCGTTGAAGTCAAGCGAGGGAAATCTATCAGAACAGTGGCTAAAGAAAGAAAGATCGGCAGGTCCACCCTGCAGCGCTACATGAAGAAGGCAGAAGAAAAAAGAGAGAAAACCGTTGGGTACAGAGGAACGGCAGAAGCCAGGAGGATCTTGTCTGAGGAGTTAGAGGAAGAGCTTGCAGAAAACATACGGATGCAGGCTGAACGTGTGCAAGGCCTCACTCCAAAGAAATGCAGAGAAATTGCATTTGAATTTGCACAGAAGAACAACATTCCCGTCCCCAATAACTGGGGAGAGCAGAGGTTAGCAGGTAGGTTTTGTTGTGACACTTTGATTCAGCTGACTGCTCTTGTGTTGCTAACTTGAATTTTAATTCCTGTAGGTCGAGATTGGCTCAGTAGTTTCATAGCCCGCCACAATCTCTACAGCCACATTACTGAAGCCACATCTTTGGGAAGCCATGGACAGGTGACAGAGCTACTGTAGCGTATTTGACTGAATCAATAACTAAATCAGAATGCTCATGGAAATGCATTGGTGTGAGATTTAGAGCTGTAACGTATTTATGTGTGCTACAATTCTGTCTGCATTTTCTAGCTCATCAGTTTCAGTCTCATCAACCAGGATGAAATCAAGAAAGAAATCAAAGAAGAAAGTGATGTTCCTGTGCCAATTCATCACACTTCAGAGGAGGAGAGCACTGAAATTTGTGATTCAGACCAAGAGCTCTTGGATACTGACTTATTTCTGACATGATGAAGCACAATGGGGGGAAAAAGACATTTGGTGCTTTTGGTGTTTTTAAGAAAATAAGTACTTTGAAATCATTTGAAACGAGGCCATGCATTAAATTATCATTAATATTCAAAATTCTGTTCATGCTGTTACTTAAACCACTAGTCAAAAGTTTTGGAACGGTGAGACTTCAAGTTTCTTCTGCTCGCCAAGCCTGCATTTATTTGATTCAAAATACAGAAAACAACAGTAAACTTGTGAAATATTTTTATTATGTCAAATAACTGTTTTCTATTTGAATATATTTTAAAATATAATTTATTCCTGTGATCAAAGCTACATTTTCAGAAATCATTCTAATATTGCTGTTTAAAAACAGTTATTATTATTATTATCAATATTTAAAACAGTTGAGTACATTTTTTCAGGATTCTTTGATGAATAGAAAGATCCAATGATCAGCATTTATCTGAAATAAAAAGCTTTTGTAACGTAATACACTATACCATTCAAAACCAAACCTAGGAGTCAGTATAATATTTTTTTTTTGGAATGAAATTATAAAAAAATATTTTTCATTTAGCAAGGATGCTTTAAATTGATCAAAAGTGATGATAAAGACAGTTATAATGTTACAAATGATTTTTAAAAATTCTTTCAGAATAATTTTTTTACTCAACGTAATAATGTGTTTTTTGAGCAGCAAATGCGAATATTAGAATGATTTCTGAAGGATCATGTGACACTAAAGACTGGAGTAATGATGCTAAAAATCAGCTTTAAAATCACAGGAATAAATTACATTTTAAAATATATTCAAATACAAAGCATTTGTTTTAAATAGTAAAAATATTTCAAAATTTTACTGTGTTTTAGCTGTACCTTAAATCAAATAAATGCAGGCTTGGTTGAACAGAAGATACTTTAAAAAACATTAAAAATCTTTCTGTTCAAAACTTTTGACTGGTAGTGTATACAAATGGTGTATATAAATCATTCAACAGTTTTTTTCAACAGAATTGCATCATTTAAAATGTGTATTCATATATGTATTTATTTATTTGTATATTCTATACTTAACTAGTAGAGTAAGTTATGGATAAAACTTCAACCCAGTAATGATTGTCTCTGTTTCTTTACATCTGTTTTATATCTAAGAGGATAAAAGGCAGTTGGACTGTACATAAAATTGTTAGAATATATCAAATATGGTGCATTCAGAAAGACTCTTTAATGACAATTTATATATATTTTTAAATTTCAATATACACTCTGTACTCCATAACGACCAATCATAAACCAAGTTTGTAAATACCTTTCATATTTATTAAAAAATAAATAAAAATGATGGAAAACAGAACACTGGGAAACTTTTCTTTGGGCTGGTCCAGTTATGAAATTGGCTTCTGCTTCATGTCCTGTTATAGGATATGCAAGCTATGTTTACTATATCTAAAAATAAATTTGCTGAAAATGACTCACCCTCAGGCCATCCATGATGTAGCTGAGTTTGTTTCTTCATCAAATTTGGAGAAATGGACCCTTTGTAGTGAATGGGTGCCGTCAGAAGGACAGTCCAAACAGCTGACTAAAAAGATCACAAAAATCCACACCACTCCAGTCCATCAGTTAACATCTTGGAAAGACAAAAGCTGTGTGTTTGTAAGAAACAAATCCATCATTAAGATGTTTTTAACTTTTAAACCATTGTTTCTGGCTAAAATACGAGTCCTCTGTCCATAATACTGCTTACTCTAGTAAAAAAAAGAGAGAAATCTGCACAGATCAAGCACCGTTTACAAGCCAAAAACGGCTAGAACAGCTCTAAACAAATACCTTTGTGGATTTTGATGTGAGAGAACAACAGGAGATGGACTTTTTCACTGGAGGAAGAGCCTAAGGCCCCTGTTACTTTGGTCCACTATTACCCCCTGATTCCATTACTTGCTCACCAATGGAAGTGAATGGGTGCCGTCAGAATGAGAGTCCAAACTGCTGATAAAACATCACAATAATCCACAAGTAATCCACACCACTCCAGTCCATCAGTTAACATCTTGTGAAACCAAAAGGTGAGTCTTTGTGAAAAAAACAAATCAATCATAAAGATGTTTTTAACTTTTAAAGCATTATTTCTGACTAAAATAGTCCTCTGTCCATAATACTGCTTTCTATAGTAAAAAGGAGAGAAATCTGCACAAGCCAAAACCATCTAAAACAGCTCTAAACAAATACATTTGTGGATTTTGATGTGAGAGAACAACAGGAGATGGACTTTTTCACTGGAGGACGTGCTATCATGAATCACGGAGTCATATTTTGACCAGAGGAAACTGTTTAAAGTTAGAAAATGCCTTAATTAAGGATTTGTTTCGTACAAACACACAGCTTTTGGCTTCACAGGATGTTAACTGATGGACTGGAGTGGTGTGGATTATTTTTGTATTATTGCAATGTTTTTATCAGCTGTTTGGACTCTCATTCTGACGGCACCCATTCACTGCAGAGGATCCATTGGTGAGAAAGTGATGGAATGCTGCATTTCTCAAAGAGGAGAGGGGGTTGAGGGGGTCGCAATGGACCCCCTAGCCAAGGGCTCATTACTCTGTTCCACTATTACCCCCTGTCCGATGCCCTGATTCCATTACTTGCTCACCAATGGCAGTGAATGGGTGCCGTCAGAATGAGAGTCCAAACTGCTGATAAAACATCACAATAATCCAAAAATAATCCACACCACTCCAGTCCATCAGTTAACATCTTGTGAAGCTAAAAGGGGCATCTTTGTGAAAAAACAAATCAATCATAAAGTTGTTTTTAACTTTTAAAGCATTATTTCTGAATAAAATACGAGTCCTCTGTCCATAATACTGCTTTCTCTAGAAAAAAAAGTAGAGAAATCTGCACAAGCCAAAACCATCTAAAACAGCTCTAAACAAATACATTTGTGGATTTTGATGTGAGAGAACAACAGGAGATGGACTTTTTCACTGGAGGACGTGCTATCATGAATCACGGAGTCACATTTTGATCAGAAGCAACACTTTAAAGTTAGAAAATGCCTTAATTAAGGATTTGTTTCTTACAAACACACAGCTTTTGGCTTCACTAGATGTTAACTGATGGACTGGAGTGGTGTGGATTACTTGCGCATTATTGCAATGTTTTTATCAGCTGTTTGGGCTCTTATTCTGACGGCACCCATTCACTGCAAAGGATCCACTAATGAGAAAGTGATGGAATGCTACATTTCTCTGCTCCACTATTATGCCCTGTCCGACGCCCCTGATTCCATTACTTGCTCACCAATGGAAGTGAATGGGTGCCGTCAGAATGAGAGTGCAAACAGCCGATAAAAACATCACAATAATCCACAAATAATTCACATCACTCCAGTCTATCAGTTAACATCTTGTGAAGCCAAAAGGTGCGTTTTTATGGAAAAAAAAAATCAATCATAAAGTTGTTTTTAACTTTTAAAGCATTATTTCTGACTAAAATACGAGTTCTCTGTCCATAATTCTGCTTTCTCTAGTAAAAAAGGAGAGAAATCTGCACAGAAATTAAGCACCGTTTACACGGCAAAACCGTCTAAAACAGCTCTAAACAAATACGTTTGTGGATTCTGATGTGAGACAACAGGTGATGGACTTTTTCACTGGAGGAAGTGCTATTATGAATTATGGAGTCATATTTTGAACAGAAGCAACAGTTCAAAGTTTGAAAATGCCTTAATTAAGGATTTGTTTCGTACAAACACGCAGCTTTTGGCTTCTCAAGATTTTAACTCATGGACTGCAGTGGTGTGGATTACTTGTGGATTATTGCAATGTTTTTATCAGCTGTTTGGACTCTCATTCTGACGGCACCCATTCACTGCCATTGGTGAGCAAGTAATGGAATCAGGGGCGTTGGACAAGGGGTAATAGAGGAACAGAGTAACAGAGGCCCTCCGTCACTTTCTCATCAGTGGATACTCTGCAGTGAATGGGTGCCGTCAGAATGAGAGTCCAAACAGCTGATAAAAAAATCGCAATAATCCACACCACTCCAGTCCATCAGTTAACATCTTGTAAAGCCAAAAGGTTGTAAAGCCATAAAGTTGTTTTTAACTTTTAAAGCATTATTCCTCTGTCCATAATACTACTTTCTCTAGTAAAAAAAAAAGGAGAGAAATCTGCACAGATCAAGCACCGTTTACAAGCCAAAAATGGCTAAAACAGCTCTAAACAAATACATTTCTGGAGATGTGAGAGAACAACAGGAGATGGACTTTTTCACTGGAGGATGTGCTATCATGAATCACGGAATCACTCTCATTCTGACGGCACCCATTCACTGCAGCGGATCCACTGGAGAGCAAGTGATGCAATGCTGCAGAAACAAACTCATCATTTTGCAGCACGTTCTTTTTTGGGTGCACTATTCCTTTAAATCATTGTGCTATCTGGAAACACTCACATAACACTAGGGTTGGTCGATCGGTTGTATTGTTCTGTGTTGACGATAGTCGGCGCTGTTTCTTAGTTTTTTTGTCGACGAAGCGCACAGTGGGAGTGTTCCTTCTCATTCAAGGGGTTTCCTTCTCCAGCGCTGCTGTCATTTACAACCAGAAAAGACACAAAGGAAGATCACTGATGAAGGTGTAAAGCTCACCGCATGTTCGAGCTGGATGTGAGCTGGACTGCGTTTATTCCGCTGGAGGATCGTCTGATCTGATGTCTGGCGCAGGTGGATCATTTACCGCATTGATCAGCTGAGCCTCGAAAATCAGCATCAGCATCAGGCGGTAAGACAACTCTTCATATAAATCATTCATATCAACACAGCTGCTCACATTAATTAACTTCATGATACAGTGCGTCCCAGTAAATGGTATTAATAATCATTCTGAATTAGTAAAGAAACCACTTTTTCCTGTCAATGGATTTTTCTTTTGAATAATAGTAACTGGGTTTCCTAAGATGGTAATGCAGCAGTGTTTTCATCATCTTTGAAAGATTGGGGCTTTTTATACCATTACAAGGTAATATATGAAGACATATACGTAACGTGTTTTATGGAAGCTATCACCTACCAGATACCTGTTTTCTGGTATAGTGGGCTTATAGGAGAATACCGGGAACATCGTGATCTATACTGTCACAGGGCATTATGACACAAGACCCAGCCTTACAGAAATGCAGTGCAAACTGTTGAACACCAGTGCATTTTAGGAAGTACTTTGTATGCATTCTGTTTTGACTTGCCTTTATTAGCAAGGCAAAATCAGATGTCACTCATTGTCATGAAAATGGCAAAGTCTTTGCATTGCACTGCATATACGCCCATGTCAAATGCAATTCATTAATAATAGTTCCAGTGCTTTATTCTGATTGGATGAACGTAAAATGCAAATAAGCGCACAATTCTAATGACCGCATATTCGGTATTAATGCGCATAAAAGTGTTGATATATGTGACCCTGGACCACAAAACCAGTGGCATGGGTATATTTGTAGCAATAGCCAAAAATACATTGTATGGGTCAAAATCATTAGGATAGTAATTAAAGATCATTTTCCATGAAGATATTTTGTACATTTTCTACCATAAATACATCAAAAGTTAATGTTTGATTAGTAATATGCATTGCAAAGAATTTAATTTGAACATCTCTAAAGTCGATTTTCTCAATATTTTGGTTTCAGATTCCAGATTTCAGATTTTCAAATAGATCTCAGATATTATTCCTATCCTGTCAATGTAAAAGCCAATTTATTCAGCTTTCAGATGATATTTAATTAAAAAAATAACCCTTATGACTGGTTTTGTGGTCCAGGGTCACATATGACAATAATTGATATATGTTTATTATTCATATGTGACCCTGGACTACAAAACCAGGTATATTTGATGAAATTAAGACTTATGTGTCATCTAAAAGCTGAATAAATAAGCTTTCCATTGATGTATGGTTTGTTAGGATAATATTTGGTCAAGATACAGCTATAATAAAATCTGGAGTCTGAGGGTGCAACAAAATCAAAATATTGAGAAAATTGCCTTTAAAGTTGTCCAAATGAAGTTCTTAGCAATGCATATTACTAATCAGAAATTAAGTTAAATTAAGTTTTGATATACTTATGGTTGGAAATTTACTAAATATCTTCATAGAGCATGATCTTTACTAAATATCCTAATGATTTTTGGCATAAATTTTGAGCCATACAATGTTTTGTTGGCTATTGCTACAAATATACCTGTGCTACTTGGTTTTGTGGTTCAGGGATTTCATGAAACATTGGTGTCTTTTATTTATTATTTATTTTTTCTGGGTACTCAGTTTTGCATATAACTTATTTTACTTATGGAAAATCACTGGTTATTGCTTTAGTGGTGTTGTAAGCATTATTATTATATTTTTTTATTTTACCAAACATTTTTTTTTTTTGCTTGATGTATAGCCATATGACATTTTTAAACCTTATTTTCCTAAGTTATATCATCTAAAATGTAATTTATCTTGATTTAATATTGAAACTACAGACTTCTCTCTGAGAATTAAGTTTAGGTTTGTAACAGAGAACTGCTACAACTCTAAATGACTATGGGTAGGGTAGTTATGGTTAGGTAAAACTAAAACTAAAACCATAAAATCTGTTACCTGAAACAAAGTAAATATCAACTGAAATAAAATAAAATACAAAATAATACACTTGTTTTATTTCAGTTTATTTCATTTATTTATTTTTTCATGCTAAAATACAACAACAAATGAAGAAAATGACCTCAAATTATAATATATATATATATATATATATATATATATATATATATATATATATATATATATATATATATATATATACAAAAAATGTATTTAATATAAAATTGACATCAACAAAAGTACTAAAATTAAAATTAAAGTGAAAACTAAAATATATAAATAAAATCTAATTCAAAAGATTAATAAACTATACTTTATCATACTAAAACAACACTGGGCCTGGGTCTTTTCCTCATAACATGTAGCTACACCATCTGACTGCAAATACCATCTTTCTCCATTGATGACCATTCAAAAATGTCTGTGCATTGTGATAAAATACACATTTTTTGCATACATTTACATATGCTATAAACTGCATGCAGAGACAGGTTTGTGCACACTGCAGATGAAGATGTAGGTCAGGCCTGTCTGTCTGTGAGGCAGTTTGCAGAACAGAGAGAACTGAACTGTACAAAATCAAAATCATGGCATTCCTACCTGATCTCTTCCAAAGCTGTGAGCTCAGATTGCAGTATATTCAAATTATGGTGTTATGTTTATATTTCAGATTGCAGAACACCACGTCTGCATGTACGATCGTAGAACGAGAAACAACAAGCACTACTCTACACTGCTCAAAACTTGCATTTGAATAGCCAGTAGCAAATTCTTTAAATATGAAAGCGTATTTACAGGCTGTGAGTCAGACGCGCCAGATTGTTTTTGCAAAGTTGGAATTGCCCCACTTTATAGTGTTCACAGCCGCATTGTAGGCTACTCTCCCAGATTCAGGAAACAGTCCTTCGTAAAATGGGCTGGACACACTCAAATATTTGCGTTGTACTCTTCTGGAACAGTGTTGTAGATACAACTTAACCACTGATTTCTAGTTGTGTACTCGTTTGGAAGGCCAAACAAAGTGCTTTTGGTTTCTCAAAACGAAACACACTTAATGCAAATCTCTAATGATATACATTGATGGATTGATACAGTATGAGTAAAAGTAAAAGTGGTAGTAGTCTTGTTTTAGTAAATTAAAGAAGGACAAAAACCAATGTACAATAAAAAAATCACTACAATTTTAAAGGGGTCATGTGATGTTGCTAAAAAGAACATTGTTTTGTGTTTAAGCAGGTTAAGGTTCAAAAAACACATTATTTTCCACATACTGTACAGTCGTGGCCAAAAGTTTTGAGAATTACATAAATATTGGAAATCGGAAAAGTTGCTGCTTAAGTTTTTATAATAGCAATTTGCATATACTCCAGAATGTTATGAAGAGTGATCAGATGAATTGCATAGTCCTTCTTTGCCATGAAAATGAACTTAATCCCGAAAAAAACTTTCCACTGCACTGTTAAGAAGGCTTCAGGGCGTCCAAGAAAGTCCAGCAAGCGCCAGGATGGTCTCCTAAAGAGGATTGAGCTGCGGGATCGGAGTGCCACCAGTGCAGAGCTTGCTCAGGAATGGCAGCAGGCAGGTGTGAGCGCATCTGACGCACAGTGAGGCCAAGAGTTTTGGAAGATGGCCTGGTGTCAAGAAGGGCAGCAAAGAAGCCACTTCTCTCCAAAAAAAACATCAGGGACAGATTGATCTTCTGCAAAAAGTATGGCGAATGGACTGCTGAGGACTGGGGCAAAGTCATATTCTCCGATGAAGCCTCTTTCCGATTGTTTGGGGCGTCTGGAAAAAGGCTTGTCCGGAGAAGAAAAGGTGAGCGCTACCATCAGTCCTGTGTCATGCCAACAGTAAAGCATCCTGAGACCATTCATGTGTGGGGTTGCTTCTCATCCAAGGGAGTGGGCTCACTCACAATTTTGCCCCAAAACACAGCCATGAATAAAGAATGGTACCAAAACACCCTCCAACAGCAACTTCTTCCAACAATCCAACAACAGTTTGGTGAAGAACAATGCATTTTCCAGCACGATGGAGCCATAAGGCAAAAGGGATAACTAAGTGGCCCGGGGACCAAAATGTTGATGTTGAAATTTTGGGTCCATGGCCTGGAAACTCCCCAGATCTTAATCCCATTGAGAACTTGTGGTCAATCCTCAAGAGGCGTGTGGACAAACAAAAACCCACTAATTCTGACAAACTCCAAGAAGTGATTATGAAAGAATGGGTTGCTATCAGTCAGGATTTGGCCCAGAAGTTGATTGAGAGCATGCCCAGTCGAATTGCAGAGGTGCTGAAAAAGAAGGGCCAACACTGCAAATACTGACTCTTTGCATAAATGTCATGTAATTGTCGATAAAAGCCTTTGAAATGTATGAAGTGCTTGTAATTATATTTCAGTACATCACAGAAACAACTGAAACAAAGATCTAAAAGCAGTTTAGCAGCAAACTTTGTGAAAACTAATATTTGTGTCATTCTCAAAACTTTTGGCCACGACTGTACATTATTGTTTCCCCCACCTTTCGGAAACGCTTAGATTTTGACAAAACTCATCGCTCTGAAAAGCCAGGGGGTCTTTGATTAGCCTGCTATTCGGTGCATTGCTATTGGCCGAATACCTCAAGCCTGGACGGAAAAGTTACGCCCATTACAATGTTTCCGACGCGACGAGACAAAAACAATAAAAACCTATTCTAAATGAGGCATTTGTTGCATCCAGTGAATACATATCTACTAATTATAATGACTCATACTGTCTTTTTACATTACATTGCGTCATGCCACATAAACATAACACTAGGTCTGCACTTGTGTTTGTAGAAATGACAAACAAGCATTACTCTACACTGCTCAAAACTTGCATTTGAATAGCCAGTAGCAAATTCTTCAAATATGAAAGCGTATTTACAGGCTGTGAGTCAGACGCGCCAGACTGTCCTTGCAAAGTTGGAATTGCCCCACTTTATAGTGTTCACAGCCGCATTGTAGGCTACTCTCCCAGATTCAGGAAACAGTCCTCCTTAAAATAGGCTGGACACACTCAAATATTTACGTTGTACTCTGAAACAGTACTGTAGATACTGAACCACTGATTTCTAGTTGTGTACTCGTTTGGAAGGCCAAACAAAGTACTTTAGCTTTTTCAACGAAACACACTGTGTCTCCTCAACATGTTGGCGGCTGTAACAATACTACAGAATAAAAGTTTGCCGTGTTCTTTGACATTTGGGTGGTGTTATGCAAATCTTTCTTCACTGTGACATAGAATTGTGGGAATGTGTTTAAATGAGTCGTTTTAGAAAGGTGTGGCTGAGTCTTAACTTTTATAAAGAATATATCTCCAAAATATTACAAACCCCTCAACAAATCCCTCCGTAAAAACCTTCAGGATATAGACAGGAATAAACATGTAAAGTTTGGTGTGTGTAAGTGCTACTGAAGTGGAGATTTATGGCTCAGTGTAGGAGAAAAAAACTCATTTTGAGAAAACGGCCTTTAAAAATATGTATTGCAATCTAAATCTATTGACACAAATAGATAAAAAAAGGCAAAAAAAGAAACACTTAATGGTGTCTTTTGGATGTTTTCTTTCCACTAGTCTTAAAAAACATTATATGGAAAAACAAAAAGCCTAAAATCTCAAAATTGACAGGTGCATGAAAAAACTGTGTTTTTTTTCACTGTGTTTTCTGCAGTGTCTCCCCTTAATGCTAAGAACATGACTCCTGGTCTGTTTTAGTCTTCTGTACATGTCCCAATCAATCAGATAACAGTAGCTTCAGGCGTATTTGACGCCTGCTACATTTGCATTGCCTTTTCATCATCCCTTTAAGTGTTAATTGTCAGATCAGCAGATCAGAATGTAAAGTCACCATGTTTTTTGTTATCATCTCTTTGGTCACAATGCAGCGGGGGAGGCAGATATCGTCTTTGCCCTGCGGCGTGACACGCGAGACATGCAGTCAGGAAACTAGTTTAGTCAGCAGACATTCATATCACAGCTGGGCAGAAAGAAAGGAAACGACCTTCATCTAAACACCTCTGTGAAACTTAGTGCACTACATGGTTGCAAAACAACACCTCGCTCTTTAAACCTTCAAGAAGCTAGACACTATTGATACCAGTGTTGGGGGTAATGCATTAAAAGTAACACAAGTTACCTAATAATAGTACTTTAGTAAAGTAACCCATTCATTCAGTTACTTTTTCAAATAAATAACGCCAGTTACTTTTTTCCCTCATTTATTGATTAAAAGCTCTCCTGTTCTCATGTTGAGAGAAATTGTGAGTAAGATGTTACTTTAGTTCTAGAATAAATGTGAACATGCATTAATTCATCTCACTCTCTAAAAAAACAGATTCCTCAAAATGAATAAAAACTGTGAAATTCAACGCAAACCTGCAATAATTAAAATGTTAAATAATACAAATATCCTTTATGTATTTAATCTAATTTTATTAACTGATGTCTTTGCTGCCGACCTTCGATGATCCAATTCATCCATACTAATAAGCAAAATGACTCAAGATAATCTAACATTTGTCTTCCTTTTTTATTGCTGAAGAGTTGACATTTTTTCTTCTGCGGTCTACTGTACAGACGTCAATTTACTTTTCTCTAAACCTGAGGCTTTTGGTGTGAAAAGGCTTTTACATTTGACAAAAATAGAACTTTTTATATTAAAAACAAACAAGCAAGCCCTGCCCAGATTGAAAAAGTAACGCAAAAGTAACGTAATGCATTACTTTCCATAAAAAGTAACTAAGTAACGTAATTAGTTTCTATTTTAGGGAGTAACTCAATATTCTAATGCATTACTTTTAAAAGTAACTTTTCCCAACACTGATTGACACTACTGTCAGGATGTACTAAACACACATAATTGCATATCCTTTATAGGTCCAAACCTTGTGAGAGCTCATTTGCGCTACTCTTGGTAGATTGTGTTGGTCATTTTGGAAATTATTCGACTGCATATGTGTTCTTTCATTGACCATATGCACGGATTACTTCCTTGTTTTAGAAAAGCCAGCTCAGTCATTTCTGGTCAACTGTACTGAGCTGTAATAGCAGTGTACTTTGCTTGTTTTCTTTACATAATCCATCAACAATCGAGGAAACGTTTTGTTTGTCTAATAGGACCAAACGTCCATGTATAGCTTTTCAAGAATGACAAACGCCAGTTAAAAAAAATATTTGAGTAAATCGGCGAAATATGCAAAAAAAAGAGCTGTGCATTAAATGATTCAGACTAAATTCAGAGTTACAAATCTACAGCAGTAACAAGTTAAATATAGGCTCTTTAATAGCTTTTACAGTTCAAAATAAAGCTTAAAAGATGTAGTTATATCAAATATTTCAGATTCACATTGAGTGCATTTTTTAATTCTTATGCCATTTATATTTAACCTATTTAATTTGTAGTGAACTATATATAAGTATTTAAATAATTCACCCTTATAGGCAGTTAGTGTCTAAGCTTAATGACTTTCTGCACTTGCTATATTATATACTTCAGTGCGGTAAAAGTACTACAATTTATTCTACTAGTCGTTTTATAATAAATCGAAAAAAAACTTGAAAAAAATAGGGAGCTGAAATGGCAGCCATTGATTGATCCTATGCTGCCATCTTCTGGTTATATGAGTCATTTCATGTCATTTTTATCTTAAAAAAGACGTTTTTTGTGAAAAGACATTTTTTTCCATGTCGTCTTTATGAATGAACAGTGAATCTTTGAAGTGAATTTTATTGCACAGCTGTAGAGTTGAAAAATAATAAAGACTTGTTCATGACTATGAACGCAAGTTACTGATCATCAAGAATACGATTAAGATGATAAAAGTATAACGTTAGCCTAAACAGGTTATGATAGTGTTTATCTGTCAGCATTTAAATGTAGAACTACGCAGGTCTCCTGAGATTAGCAGACTCAGCATTTAAATGATATGTTGTTAAATAATATGAAACTGAACTTTCATGCCGCTATCATTATTTATAATGTTGCAATTATTATTTGTCTCAGTTTCTGATAAGAACGAGGCAGTAGAGGAGCCTCAAGAGTGTCCACCGATATACAGCACATATAAAATTAGCTTCAGTGGAAGTTTACAAGCTGCTTATCATTGAACGCTCCATGCATATGGTCAATTCCCTCATTGTCAGTAGATCAACCACAGAGCAACCACTCCCATTGGGCTTTTATGGGATTGTGGTCTCATTTTCCCTGTTTAGTAGCCCAAATCTGGCTCTAAGTCCATAATCATACTGTTCAATCAATATTGTAACATTATGTGTATACTGTTTAGCCAGAGGAGAATTGGATCCCCAGTGTAGCCTAAGGTTGTTTTCTTCTCCATTATCCAACATCAAATGGAGTTTTTCATTCATTGCCACAGTCGCCTTTGGTTTGCACACCAGGGGACTAAAGATAAATGATATGGCATGATGTTCTATCAACTTTTTGATGAAACTGCTTGGAGGTGAGCGATATGACCAAATCATTTTATTCATAATTGTGATACACATCACCTAATAGTAATTCTGGCTGAAAATGGGTTTGTCATTACACTAAAATGTATCTTCAGTTGACAACTATTACAGTTCTCAAAAGAAAAATATAGGCTGCTATAGCAACACTGCAAAAAATGCTTTTTTTATTTAGGTTTTTTGTCTTGTTTCCAGACAAAATACCAAATAATTCTTAAATCAAGAAGGATTTTCTAGACGAGTAAAAATGATTTTTGTTTTCAGAAAAAACAAGTCAAAATTATGAATGTTTTTGCTTGAAACAAGCTAAATAATCTGCATAATTGGCAGATTATTTTGCTTGTTCTAAGCAAAAACTCACTTAATTTTGACTTGTATTTTTTTTCTGAAAACAAGACTTAAATCCTTCTTGATTTAAGAATTTTTAGATATTTTGGCTGGAGACCAGACAAAAAATCTAAGTAAGAAAAGCATTTTTTGTAGTGAAATCTCAACTGGTTGATCGCCTTCATTATTGGCAATTGTGCACTATTATAAAACATTAAAGCACTATAGACTTTATTTGCATTTTAGCTTATTACACTGTCTAACTTAATAATATTACATTGTCTTGGCTTGACTTCAGACCTTTTGTTTAAGTCTTTAAGAAATTATATTGTTCAGAACTCTTCTGCTCACCAAGGCTATTTATTTGGTCAAAAGAAAAGTAAAAACAGTAATATTGTAAAATATTATTACCATTTAATAAAACTGTATTGTATTACAGTACAGTACAGAATATATTGTAAAATGTAATTTATTCCTGTGATCAAAGCTGCATTTTCAGCATCATTACTCCAGTCTTTAGTGTCACATGAACCTTTAGAAATCATTCTAATATTCATATTTGCTGCTCAAAAAACACTTATAAATGTTGTGTTGTGCTGCTTAATATTTTTGTGGACATATATTTTATTTGGTGATTAAAAAGGCCAAAAGCATTATGATTATTTGGTGAATAGAAAGGCCAAAAGAACAGAATTTATTTAAAATCAATTTATTTTTAGTGTCACATTTGATCATATTTAATGTGTCCTTGCTTGATAAAAGTTTTTTTTTTTGGTTGCACTTAGTGTTTAGGAACCGATTCTCACTATTAACTAGTTGCTTATCGCCATATTACTAGAATAGTGGCTCTTTATTAGTACTTATAAAGCATGCATTAATGTCTTATTCTGCATGAGCATATTTTAGATGCCTTAACCCAACCACATATCTGAACTTAACAACTACCATAAGTATTAATAAGCAGCAAATTAAGAGTTTATTAAGGCAAAATTCATTGTTTATAGTTAATTAATAGTGAGTATTGGTCACCTAACTAAAGTGCGACCTTTTTTAAATTTTATTGATTACAAACTTTTGAATGGTAGTGCGACTTATACACTTGTTATACAGTTGAAGTCAAGAGTTTACATACACCTTTCAGAATCTGCAAAATGTTAATTATTTTAGCAAAATAAGAATGATCATACAAAATGCATGTTATTGTTTATTTAATACTGACCTGAATAATATATTTCACATAAAAGATGTTTAGTCCACAGGAGATGAGAAATGACCCCGTTCAAAAGTTTACATACACTTGATTCTTAATACTGTGTTGTTCCTGAATCATCCACAGCGGTGCTTTTTTTGTTTAGTGATAGTTATTCATGAGTCCCTTGTTTGTCCTGAACAGTTAAACTATCTGCTGTTCTTCAGAAAAATCCTTCAGGTTCCACAAATTATTTGGTTTTCCAGCATTTTTGTGTATTTGAACCCTTTCCAACAATGACTGTATGATTTTGAGATGCATCTTTTCACACTGAGGTCAACTGAGGGACTATTATGCAACTATTACAGAAGGTTCAAACACTCACTGATGCTTCAGAAGGAAAAAACATGCATTAACAGCCAGGGTGAAAACTTTTGAACAGAATCTAGATGTGTGCATTTTCTTTGTTATTTTGCCTAAATATCATATTTTTCTCATTTAGTACTGACCTTCAGAAGATACTTGTTTCCCAGAAGACAAAATAAGTTAAATTTACCCTGATCTTTAAATTCAAAAAGTTTTCACCCCCCGGTTTAACTGTTCAGGACAAACAAGGGACTCATGAACAGCTATTACTACAAAAAAAAAAAAAAAAAAGCACAGCTGTGGATCATTCCGGTAACAACACAGTATTAAGAAGAATCAAGTGTATGTAAACTTTTGAACAGGGTCATTTTTATAAATTCAGCTATTGTTTCCTCTTGTGGACTATATGTAAACATCTTTTATGTGAAATGTCTCATTCAGGTCAGTACTAAATAAAAAAATAACATGCATTTTGTATGATCCCTCTTATTTTGGTCAAATAATTAACATTTTGCAGATTCTGAAAGGTGCATTTAAACTTCTGACTTTAAACTGTACATGATTTAGAAATGCACAAAAACACTCTGGCTATGAATAAAGTACAAAAATAGACTACAATTGCAATTTTTGACATTTTCTTCAGAATGTAAACATCTATTTTATGACTAATAACTGAAACCTGCTCTTCATAATTTTGTAGTAAGTGGGCTTTTGCCTACATCATTGCACTGCCAAGCTCTCTTATCTCTTCAGTCATCTGAGATTTATGAGTTACAGCAAAGCTATAGTGAAGAATGTTTTTGCACTTTTTTGTGCCTACATCTGCAGAAGTGTAGCTCTGATATATTACACAGCTTCAGCTTCAAGATGTATGATATGTTGCATCTGTGATTATTTGGATCTTGATTGCACTAGCAGGATTTAGTTGACAAATGCCAGCGGCTTGGATTAAATCCGCAGACAAATCCTGGTGGAACTTTAGTGAACCCAAGACCAGTTAGCAAATTACTGAATTAGGCTGAAAGCCACTCTTTTGTACACTCTTTGTGACAACTCTGTCATTATACAGTTGTTCATGTGTTGCTTGTTTTCCGTGATTTTTCTCAAGTAGAATCTTGTATAGAGTCGGTTCGTTTTAAAGTTTTAAAAGATTAATTACATTGTGTTCTAGAAACCATAGATGACTGCAAGCTTTAATAAGAGCATAGTACTGTTTTGCACTCTAGTTCTTCATCATATGATCCAAGAGCAAAACAAATAATCTTTATTTGGTGCTAAGCGCAGAAATCTGGTCAAGTACTCATTGAGTGAATGATTGCACCATTGTTATTGAGGACAAAACAAGAGTGTATTCTGGGATTGTTTTAATACCAAGACTGTGAAATCGCATTTTCCGCTCAAACCGTTGCATTTTCGGTGTGAGTTACAGCACGCCGTTAAGCTGCGTGTTTGTAGTCAACACTGCAGAATGCTCAGGAACGTCCTAATCTAATCTAGCCTCCATATGTTTCTCTTTAAGAGATCCTCCCATGCTTAAGACCTTTCGTCTGTGCGATGGTCAGAAATTCCTTGCGTAATTGTATCTTGGCACCTGTCCCTGAGTGTTTGTGGCATTGCAGCTTTAATTCAGTTTTGGCCTTTGCAGAAGAACCAAACATGCTTTCGTTCATTAAGTTATAGAGCGTCTCGCAGTGATTGAATTGATGTAAATTGTATTAAACAATGTGGAATATTCGGTGGTTGTTTTTCTAAGGCAAGCATCACTTGTAGTTCTGTGAGTACTGAACTTGCAACATGAAAAACATGCCTCTACCTGCATTTTTGCAAAACTTAACAACATACGTACAATTCAATGCAAGTAAAGTCACAGTAAAATTCTCTTCCGAAATTTTTGCATGCAAAAAAAAAATATATATATATATATATATATATATATATATATATATATATATATATATATATATACAACCTCACATTGTGTCAATCATGTCTACACACTAAAAAATAAAAATAAATCAGATCGGGTTTAATGTTCTGCATTTTTTGCATTTGTAGCAAGCATTTTAAGAGGTGTTTTGACAATTCCGAGCCACCGCGATGTTCTGTGAGTGACGAATTTTGAAAAATTCAGTCAAACTCAGTGTGCAAGGACCTTAAAACACCAACAACTTTGTATTCCCTTTTCACACAAATTGTGATTACGGGGACAGATTTACAATGAATAAAGACTTATTTTTGCATGATTTCTTGCACATAGTTATGTTATGACCTCAAAACACTTTTATCACAGTGCATGATTTGTAAACGAACACATTTTGATGTTTCCATCACATAACCAGCTCCATATGTATGGCTTATCTAAAAAAGTAAAATTGCTCAGTAGCGCACCTGGTACGCCATTAAGTTTGTCATGTTAGGTGCTCAAGTATGAGTTTCGTGACACATGAGTTGCGATAAAAGAGCTTAAAGACTTGTAGAAGCGAGATAAAACAACATGGTTGTTTTAGGAAATATGTTTTTATCTCACGTTTTGTTATGAGATTTTCAATACAGCATTAAAATTATAGTGCCACTCACAGACATTTAATTTCAGAATTTCTGCAATACGTACATTAAATAAAATAATAATATATTGCCTGATGCATGTTGGTCCGTGTAACGATTTGCAGTTCTTTGTTCAATTTGCACCATCAAAATTAAACAGATAAAAATTGGCTTCAAACTTTCATTTTTTCGTTTTTTTCAAATACTTCAAAAACGGAAAATTGTCTCTCTGTTTAATTTTCTTTTCTACAATTTTAGGTTGTGGCATCTGTATAAGATTTTTTTAACAAACAAAACATAACTCATTATTCTGATTTTCCATTTTTTGTGTGTTTTGCGCTCGCGGTTGGTCCGTACCATTACCGCCGGGGGAGGAGACGGGGTGGCTGGATAGCCTACAGCCAGAGCCCTGCTGCTTTGTGTATAGTATAATTTATTGTCTAAATCAGAACCCAGTGACTGTGACTGCGTTAACAGCCACAGATTGTGTGTATGATAGTGTGGTAAAGTTGGTTTTAGTTTCGATATTCGCCGTATTGCTTTCATTTGCCACTGTTCAAAGATATCACTATCACGATTAGTTTTAACAATTATATAGACATGAAAAAATATTTTAAAACTGTTGTATTGCAAAAGCAAACTTAAACTGGAAAAAGTTTGATGCGCTATTGCAGCACTTGATGTGTGACGCCTGTTTCACACATACTCCGTATTCAGTGCGTATGTGCTGCGTATTTTTTTCCGCACCCATGTTAACGGATCAGAGCGTTCACACTGCACGCGTTTGCTGTCCAGCAGTGCGTTCCAGAAGTGGAGCGTTTGCAGCAGTGCAGCGATCATTTCCGCACCGAGTCTATTTTTTGCTGTGCTGTATGCGCTGCATGCGCTGAATTAAAGTGACAGCGCATTGTTCGCTGTAAAAATGAACATGGATTGACACGGAATTTCCGTGACGGAAATGAGACTACACCATAAATGCATATAAATAAAGTCTACTGTGTTTCACAGTCAACGCGTTGCTTTTTGGTTAGGTTTAAAACAAGGAAAAGTACAGTTTTAAATAAACAAGGCAACATAATAGATGCACTTGCCCGGGTAGAAAAGTTCTTTAAAGGATTGTTTTTAATAAAGATTTAGTGTGAAAGAATGGCACAAGAGCCGACTGTTTCTGTCTGTGGTAAGTTTTAATTTAAAACATTTGTGATAGCCCAATTTCAATAAGAACATGAAGCTATACCTATGCTGTGTTTAAATGTGTTGCAACTTGCTTGAGCAACTTAATATACAAATCTAGTCAAGTGCATTGAATAATACGTTGTTTATATTTATTGAGTTTAAACGTGAATATGTATATTAATGATTGTATTAATGTACTGTGATAAAAGAGGATCACAATGCTGAAAAAGCACGTTTGGGCTACAGGTGAGACTTTGTCAATATCTCCCTTACTGTATGTACAGTATACAAATATTTTCAAGAAATAATTACTGTAATTTACCAAAAAGGTTTTATCATGTTCCAAAGGTAATTGTGTACTTCACACATATGAAGGGAGGTATTGGCAAAATCTCATCTGTAGTATGTCAGTCGTGTATCTTGGAACATAAATACTACAACTATTTTTTTCTAAACTTATTTTTATTCACTGTACCTACAGTAATGGAGGTTTCAGCAAAATTTCACCTTTCATAAGTCAGTCTTGTAACTGCAAAATATTACAACCTTTGCAACATGAAAGAAAACTGTATATATGAAGGAAGATATTGGCAAAATCTCACATGTAGTAAGTTAATCTTGCCACTAGGAACATACTACAACCTAGAACATGAAAAAAATATTTTGGGAGTGTATAGTCGGTTTTTATGATAATGTTTGAACACTGCACATACAGTAAGGGAGCTATTGGCAAAATACCACCTATACTAAGTCTGTCTAGTCACTATAAACATACTACAACATTTGGAACATAAAAAACCCACTGGTAATTTAAGTTTTTCATAAATTGTGTACTGTACATACAGTATAAGAGAGATATTGACAAAATCTCACCTGTAGTAGGTCAGTCATGTAAGTAGGAATATACTACCTTGGAGCAAAAAAAAAAAACTCTTTGGTAAACTACATTTGTTTTCTAAAAATTATTTGTGTACCGTTCACACAGTAAATGAGCTATTGGCAAAATCTTCTGGCCACTAGAAACATTGTACAACCACTGGAACATAAAAACTGTTTGCTGTTTGTACTTCTTTCTTACAAGCTTTACAGTTTAACAATGTGCTTTTTCAATGTTAAAAGTCATTTTAATTAAAATACGTTTTAACCCAGTCGACGGAATTGTCAGACGGTCCCTTACACATCAAGCGCTGCGAAAGCGCGTCAAAGCTGTCTCCGGTTTAAATTTACTACAATACACATGGGCAGTTTTGAAATAATTTTTTCATGTTTATATAAGTTGGTTGCATATTATTAAAACTAATCCTGATAGTGATATCTTTGAACAGTGGCAAGCGAATGTAATCCAGCAAATATCGAAACTAAAACTAACTTTACCACGCCATCATAAATGTGGCTGTAAACACGCACAATGCACGTTTCCATTACATATTTGTAATAAATTATTCACTAGCTGGTTTAAGAAATTTCCAACAGTAAAAAACTGCTTCTTTTCATTGTTAAGGTTCATGTTTTCGTTGCAATATACTGATCCAAATTAGTAATCGATAATAGTTATTATTTTACGCACCTCCCCTGACCAGAGCCGTATAGAGATCTCTCTATGGTTCTGCCCCTGACATGCTCTTCTCTTGCGTACTATGAACACGCAGAATCTGGGTGGAGGAGTGGACGGAGCGGGCGCATTAGGCGCAATCATGAATTAGCTATTCATGTGGTGCACTGTCATGATTTTTGGCTAATGCAGGACACTACTGAATCATGCACATCAGAGTGATTTAGAAGTGGATATATGGAAAGGCGACTGATAAAGTGGGTATACGCCGTATACCTATGTATACCCTGCACTACACCACTAGTTCTGAAGTATCCATTAAATTATCGCATGGTCAAATCATTGAACCTCATTCCAATACATAAAGCGGCAGCGCTCTGGCTGTATAGGCTAATCCAGCCACCCAGTCTCCTCCCCCGGCAGTAATGGTATGGACCAACCGCGAGCGCAAAATCAGAATAGCGACTCATGTTTTACGTGTTAAAAGAACACTCCACTTTTTTTGGAAATAGGCTCATTCTCCAACTCCCCCCGAGTTAATAAGTTGAGTTTTACCGTTTTAAAAACCATTCAGCCGTTCTCCTGTTCTGGAGATATCACTTTTAGCATAGCTTAGCATAGATCATTGAATCCTATTAGACCAATAGCATCGCGTTCAAAAATGACCAACGAGTTTCGATATTTGTTGTATTTAAAACTTGACTCTTCTGTAGTTATATCGTGTACTAAGACCAGTGGAAATGCAAAGCTTCAATTTTCTAGGCTGATAAGATTAGGAACTACACTCCCATTCCGGCGTAATAGTCAAGGAAGTTTGCTGCCGTAATATGGCCGAAGCAGATGCAGTAATACCACGCAGCACATTTGCAAATGCTAAACTAGCTGGGAACTCATTTCTGATAATACTCCGCCTGCTGCGTCCATATTACGGCAGCAAACTTCCTTGACTATTACGCCGGAATGGGAGTGTAGTTCCTAATCTTATCAGCCTAGAAACTCGCAGCTTTACATTTCCACTGGTCTTAGTACACGATATAACTACAGAAGAGTCAAGTTTTAAATACAACAAATATTGAAACTCGTTGGTCATTTTTGAACGCGATGCTATTGGTCTAATAGGATTCAATGATCTATGCTAAGCTATGCTAAAAGTGATATCTCCAGAACAGGAGAACGGCTGAATGGTTTTCAAAACGGTAAAAATCAACTTATTAACTCGGGGGGAGTTGGAGAATGAGCCTATTTCCAAAAAAAGTGGAGTGTTCCTTTAAATAATCTTATTCGGATGCTACAACCTAAACTTGTAGAACACAAAATTAAACAGAGAGACAAATATCTGTTTGTGAGGTATTTGAAAAAAAAAAAAAAAACGAAAAAATGAAAATTTGAAGCCAATTTTTATCTGTTTAATTTTGTTGGTGCAAATTGAACAAAGAACTGCAAACCGTTACACGGACCCATGTTCCTATATTTTGGATAAAACTGAACATGCTTTTAGTGCAATGCAATGGAAATTTAGAAACATACAAGAAGCAGCATAAAATTATTTTGCTGAAATGTTGCCACAGGCCTGAGACTTATCTAGAGATCAAAAATATCATAGACACTAAAGGTCATTGCATACTGAGTCCAAAAAAACGCATACGGAAAATTCTGACTCAGTGTGCAGGACCTTAAGGGCCGTTTTTACATTACTTACTGTGTGAAGATGCATCAAGCAAAATCAAATGAGTTTCAAGAACTGTGGCAGATTTCATTTTTGTGGAAACCACAAGTGAATGTGAACTGAACCTGAAGCCCTTCTTCCACATAATGTTTCTTCTACAGCTGAAAAGCTCTGTAAAGCATATCACTGATGTTATTTCAATCACTTTCATGAAGTACAGATATTTCCCCTCCTGTTCATTACAAACACATGATGTGTGTGTGTTTTACATTAGCTGCAAAGAGAGTTTGTGGCCTAAAAAATAGTCCAGACACTGGCGTCTAGAAACCCACACTTGTCACTTTGACAATTATGAATTTGCAACTTGTCAATCAAATGGGTTACAGGTTTACAATATTTTGCCAATTTGGTCTATATGCACTGTACTTGAAGTACAGTGAGTCACAGTGTCATCACTTTGAAGAAAAAGTCAGAATAGTAGTTCATAGGTTATATTAAACTCAAATAAACAGTGAGGTAAATATGAACAGGATTCAAATTTTTTGATGAACTAAACCTTTAAGTTGGGTTTTCATATAGGGTTGCATTTCATTCAGAACGAAAGTGAGAATATTGGTAACTTCCAAATTTAGATACTGAGTTTTTAAATTAAGGGTTCAAGCATGTAGCGCTGAAACCCTATTGTAATTGATAGAATGGCCAAGCATCAGCAATCTCAATGTAAAACTGATCAGGCAGACCAAACAAAAAAGGTTCTTCTAAGGCATCGTGAAACGAAAAACCTACTTTTGCAAATTAGTCCTAGGTTTTGCCCGATCAGAACCGAACCAGTGCAGAAAGATTCTCTGTAGAGTGAATATCAATTATCAAAAACTCGACTCATCGTCGCAAAGGGACGAAAAACACAGCAGTACAATTCTCTGGACTCCCTAGCTCAATAATTATCAAAAAAAAAAAAAAATATTTGTGACACTGGACCACAAAACCAGTCATAAGGTTAAATTTGACAAAACTGAGATTTATACATCATATGAAAGCTCAATAAATAAGCTTTCTATTGATGTATGGTTTGTTAGGATAGGACAATATTTGACCGAGATACATCTATTTGAAATCAGAAATCTGAGGATGCCAAAAAATCAAAAAGACTGAGAAAATCATCTTTAAAGTTGTCCAAATTAGGTTCTTAACAATGCATATTACAAATCAAAAATTACATTTTGATATGTTTACAGTAGGAATTTTACAAAAAATCTTCATGGAACATGAACTTTACTTAATTTCTTAATGATTTTTGGCATAAAACAAAAATCAAAAATTTTGACCCATGCAATGTATTTTTGGCTATTGCTACAAATATACCCCAGCGACTTAAGACTGGTTTTGTGGTCCAGGGTCACATTTACGATTTGGGAAACTATAACAGGGTCATTTAGAAAAGAGCCCTGTCCAAATTTACTCAAAATCCTATAAAGCCTAAAGGAAAGCTCAAAACTTCACGAAACCTGGTAAGCACGTGCGACAGGTGATTCTAAACAAGCACGCAAAGTTTAAAGGAGATCGGACCACAGTTGGCACTATAACGGTCATAAAAGTTAAAAACATAATATTTATATGGTAAATTACCTGGATTTGCCAAAAAATGTTTTTTAAAATTTAGGTGGTTACAGGCTTGCTAAATAATGTGTTTTTTCATATATGCTTAAGGAGAGACACTTCAGGTGAATAGGGTAAAAAAAATTAACTAATTGTTATCACCAGTCAATCAGTTGATTGATTAAATTGTTAATTGTTAACATTTTTTGTATTGTTAATCACATTTTCTAAATGTTAGGTTTTAATATGCAAATGAGCCATTGTTTAGTGAAACGTGCTAATTTGCATACATTTCTAGTACAAAAATCTAAACAATAGATGAAGTCAGGTTAAAATTTCTTGTTTAATTTGACATATTAGAGTCAAATGTTTTTGGGGTAACTCATTTTGTCACTCCATAATTCAGAAAATATTTAGAACAGACAGAAAACGATTGATTTTTTTTTTACAGTTTTTGGGGAATAAAATGTTGTAAAAAATCAAGCAAATTATATATGAACAAATCCCTTCAGAATATAGTCAGGAATAAAAATGTAAAGTTTGGTGTGTGTTAGTGCTACTGAACTGGAGATTTATGGCACAGTCTAGCAGAAAAACTCATTTTGAGAAAACAGCCTTTAAAAATATGTATTGTAATTGAAATCTATTAACACAAATAGATAACGTGCTATAAAAGAAACACTTAACAGTGTCTTTCGGATGTTTTCTTTCCACTAGCCTGAAAAAAACACTTTCAAAAAACAAATCCCAAAATCTCAAACTTGACAGGTGCATGAAAAAACAGTGTTTTTGCCTGCAGTGTCTCCCCTTAAATGACTTAAATCGCTTGAACCCCGGTAATCGCTATTTAATCGCTTATTTTTAAAAATCTTGGTTCTTAAATTAATTAAATTTGAGGTTTGTAGGGTGGAACACTAATTAATGAATTGAAAAGGAGCAGGCAATTCTTAAATTCAGAATTTTGTCTAGTCCTAGGCAGAAAGGATTAAGTCAGTCAGCGTAAAATTGGTAAAGATCTTTGATTTAATTTGCCTGCTTTGAGATGCCAACGGAAGTAGCGTAAGCAAGTATAGTACCCTAGTATCAGGGGCAGCTCAGTGTCTTTGGCTCTTTGTAGATGAATCTGAGCGACTGAAACCATGTCATTGTCTATCAGCGTGCATCCTGTTTTCGGCGGCTGCGCACGAGAACGATCAACTCTCAAGCATGTGATGAAGTGTCCCGTGAGCTCATGACACACGGTTGGATTCTTGAAAATAAAGCTCATTCTGGGTTCTTGTATTTGATCATTACATTTATCAGAAGGCTTCTGCACCTCCATACTTTTTAATAACCAGTATTAATAATTAATAAAAAAAAAAAAATAGGTGCAAATGCTAAAACCGTTTCTTTGTTTGCGGTCAGAGCTGTACCAGACAAAACTGAAGTGAACCTGCAATAGAGACTGAAACTGATACCTTTGTTGGATCTCTTTGCATTTGGCATAATGTCAGTCACAAGCCAGTTATGAAATTATGATGCATTGCAATGCATTGAGTTGTGACATTATTTTGTCATATTGTATCATTAGGTAGTTGTTGATATCAAACCAAGCTCATCAAAGATGATTTTTGTTTCCTAAAAATATAAAAAGCTACTTCCCTGATAGCCCTGGAGGGTATAATGGTTATAAGGAATGTAAGATATTTCTCTACAAGCCAAAAATGGCAAACTGGGCCTGGGCAGACAGTGATGGCTTTATTAAGCAACTGGTCAATCTTCAGTATCTGGGTCATTGCCTTAAGGAGAGATGAGACATTGATATTGCCTTTGCCAGCTGGCTGTAATGGCAGAATAAGGCAGGCTTTGTTAACACTTTCTTTGCAAAGGGAAATGAACCCTCTACCAGTGGTGCAGCCATGCAAACATATCGTGCCAGACTTGGTGACATTTGTGGTCAAACACATCCTTTCTTGCATGCTGCAAGGTGTAGCAATCTGCATCAGATATCTCAAGTCAGCTGGTTGCATTGAACTGTCTTAAAACAACATCCCATCTCTGTATTTTAATTAAACTATGCTTTAAAGATTTTCACCTTGCCTAGAATATGCACCTTTATAGGTCAGGGAATGCATGCATTGAATGCAATGTAAATCCCTTTGTCCAATGCATACATGTATTTATTAATTATTAGTATATTAAAGTGAATGTATAATTAGTATTATCATGCCAATCTACTGTCAGACTTTTAAAGGGGCCATGCCCATTTTCCACAAGTTCATATGATTCTTTAGGGTCTTAATGAAAAGTCTACAATATACTTTGGGTAAAAATTTTCAACAGTAGTGTAAAAAACACCCCTTTACCTTGTCAAAATCAGCTCTGCAAAAAATCAACTTATTCTATTGCATGCTCCTTTAAATGCAAATGAGTTCTACTCGCCCCGCCCCTCTCTGCTGTGAGATGATGAGCCGTGATTTTACTTTAGCCGCGTTTAGCCGCGTTTAGCCGCGTTTAGCCGCGTTTAGCTGCGTTTAGCGGCGAAACTTGCCAACAAGCACATTATTAAGAAAGGCCATTTGCAAAGATTCATAAAAAACCTTTATACTCACTTCTGCTGTGGGTGAAGCTGCATCACGAATGATTTGCACGAACATAGACGCATATGTAGATCGGGATCGGCGCTTTCCTTTCAAAAACGAAAGTAACGTTAATCCTCTGTGTCTTCAGCGGCTCAGATGTCGGGAGTAACTGACGACTGCTATGTTCATTATTACATCCAACAATAGCACACCTCAAGAACTGCTCTGTTCTGCATGAAAGCAATGGAAAAATCGTGGTCACGCAAATCTTAATAACTGGAAATCTCATGTGACTGGGAGAATTAAGATAAGAAACCATATGTTTGTTTGAAAGGTTTTCTAAAACTTAAAGTGGGCCAGCTACACTCCAGATGCCATAGAAGAACCTTTTTTTCTCTATATGGTTTCATAAAGAACCCTTAACATCTGAAGAACCTTTGTTTCACAAAAGGTTCTTTGTGGCGAAAGAAAGTTCTTCAGATTATTAAAAAGGTAAGAAAGAGATGGTTCTTTGACGGAACGGTTCTTTGTGAAACCAAAAATGGTTCTTCTATGAACCTTTTAAAGCACCTTTATTTTTAAGAGTGTAATGGGTCTTCAGAGGTCTGTGACTATGTGGTCTTGTGATCTGGTTTACAAGGAGGACTTGTCTACCAGAAACAGAGGAAAAGCATGATGTCATCAGAATGTGCCGCTGGCACAGTGAAGAGAAACATTCGTAAATATTTCAACAACGTTATGAGATCAGAACTATTTCCTGGTTCTTATGTGTAAATAAGGGAGGCATTCAAAATGTGCAGGTCTGTGAATTCCCAGGAACAAAGCTGAGGACCACTGATGAACTCATCTGGCTGATAGGATGATCTTGTAACATGACTGAGAATGGCTGTATTGACATCCAGAGATCTCAAGACGCTTGGCCCAATGTGTTTCCAGCTGCCATCTAGTCGTGTACCAAAATAAATGCAACAAAGCATTGGTCTGCTCAATCTGGTGCACAAAGCAGTTCAATAAGACTCCATAACTTCTGAAGCGATGTCCATCAGCAAGCAAGATCAAATTTTGTCAAGTTTACAAGACGCTGCACACTTTCCACCAATCTTTTATTGGTTATGAGCTACTGTTTTACTACCCAGGCGTTTTCTGCCAAACGTACCAAAATGTACGAATTGCTGCAGTTTACAGTTAAAATAAAGAGTAAAACTCAAACTTTTATTCCTTTTCATGCAACTTATGATTTACAGGGCAGTTTCGATTAAGAAAGCCTCATTTTGGCACAATATTATAGTGTCTAATCATTATTTTGACAACTGAGTAGATTCTGACGATTAATCGAGTAATCTGATAATTAGGGGCCAAGCGTCGAAGGTGCGATGGCACCTGTTGTATCTGTTTGCGTTCTTCTTCTGTTTCTTCTGCTCTTGAGTCTATGGCAGCCCATAGAACCGGTTGCGGGAAAGCTGTGCAATTTGGCACACTGATAGAGGACAGTGTCAACATTAACCATAGCAAATTTGGAGTCTCTAACTCACCCATACTTGTATGTATGGGTACAGTCATTTTAAACAGTTGCAACAGAGATGGAAATGCAATTTTTAAATACATGAATTATTGTTGCCACAGTTTTGGAAGTGCCTTTTTCTGTTCTAAAGAAGGGGTGTCCCAATACTTTTGTCCATATTGTGAATGTACAAGTCATTGGTGTTTGGTGATGAGTTTTTGGCTCAAGGTCTGCATTTAAAGTCACCCCAGAGGTGTTAAGATGAGATTAGGACTTGGCTTTACACACTGACTGAATTAATAGTTTCTTTTTGAACCTTGCTTTATACACAGATGTATTGTTAGAATAGAAAAGGGCCCTGTCCAAACTGTTGCTATAAAATTGGAAGCACACAATACTTCATAATATAATTATATGCTTAAACATTAAGGTTTGTACTCATGGAAATTATTACAGCAGTCAAACCTGTTCATTAGAAGGAGGTGTCCAAATACTTTTGGCAGTATAGTGTGTGTATGGGTTTTCTAACTCGGTTGATATGGTGTTGTACTTGTGAAGCGTTCCGGTCTGAAACAGTTCAACAAAATGGCTCAAAGTTGTGTTTAAGGAAGATAAATTTGCACAGTTGCATCAGCAAATGTGTTTTAATATCGCTTTTGCGTTCTTTAACACTATCGGGTAGGTTTAGGGTTGGGTTTGGTGTAGGAGGTTTGCTATTTTCCAACACGATAAAGCATTAACCTTTTAGTGAGACTCATTGGACAGTAAAAAGTGGATCTTGATGGAGTTGCCCAGTCCTGGTCTTAAAGGGGTCATCGGATGCAAAAGTAACTTTTACATGTTGTTTGAACATTAATGTGTGTTGGCAGTTTATGTACACAACCACCATACAATGATAAAAATCCACCTAGTGGTATTTTTTAATATTCAAAAGTAATATCCCCTTTTTTAAATCAGTTGATTGACATGAGCGCCTTAATTTAGCCCCGCCCTCACCGAGCTGAAACAGTCTGACTCTGATCGCCATTGTGTGACTCAGGTGCAGAGGAAGACAAGAATGTCTCCGATTGAGCGATTGAGGTGTTCTGTTGTTGGATGTAATAATGAACATAGCAGTCGTCATTTACTTCCGACATCTGAGCCGCTGAAGACGCAGAGGATTAACATTACTTTCGTTTTTGAAAGGAAAGCGCCGATCCCGATCTACATATGCGTCTATGTTCTTGCGAATCATTCCTGATGCAGCTTCACCCACAGCAGAAGTGCGTATAAGGGTTTTTTATGCATCTTTGCAAATAGCCTTTCTTAAACATGGCTAAAGTAAACATTACAGCTCGTCATCCCACTGCAGAGAGGGGCGGGGCGAACAGAGCTCATTATCATTTAAAGGGACATGCAACAATAGCTCGCTCTAAAAAGGGGTGATTTTGACAAGGTAAAAAGAGTGTTTTTTTCACACTACCATTGAGAAATTTTAACCAAAGTATGTTATAGACTTTAAATGAAGATCCTTAAGAATCATATCAACTTGTGTAAAATGGCCGTCCGATGACCCATTTAAAGGGGTTCAAGATGACACCAAAAAAATGAAGCAGGATTAAATTCAAGACAAAAATACAAGGATTCAAGATAAATTAAGTTCCATTTCCAAGTCTCTTGAGGTTATTTCATTGACTGAATTGATCAGTGTTGCGGGTACACTCTTAAAAATAAAGGTTTCCAAAAGGTGTTTTTGCAGTGATGCCACAGAAGAACCTTTCAGTGAAGAATAAGAACAAATAAGTACAGCAAGTTACTTTTTTTTAATTTTTTTTTTATTGACTGACAGCTCTCCTGTCCCTGTGTTGAGAGAAATTGGGTATAAATGCATAGGCACTTTCTTTAGCCTGAGGCTTATTCATTTCACTTTTGGTGTAAAAGCTCCTTTACAGTATAGCCAAACATATAACCTGGGGCTTTTTGTTATTAAAAAACAAATAAGCATGCCCAGCTCAGATGACAAAAAATAATGCAAAAGTAATGCATTGCTTTCCCTAAAAAGTAACTAGTTACTTTTTCAAGGAGTAATGCAACATTGTAATGCATTACCTTTAAAGTGAATTTTTCCCCAACACTGTAGCAGAGTTTAGGTTTACTCTGAATACTGTGCTCTATACTACATCTTAACTGTTTGTTGTTGTTTTCATGATTACTTTTAATTCGACTTTGTATAAATAATGCAGCCAGATTAGTTTTGACTGAGCAACATTCTGAATGAATTCTTGCCAGTTTTACAATCAGGTGGATTTACTGAATGGAAGTCCCTGAGAAAGAGCTGAATGAAAATGGAGCCGCTTCAGGGAGTGAAAGAACAGGGAAGCTTTTTTTTCTTTGGCAAATAATTAGAAAATATCCCTGAATGGAGTGAATGTAAAGAAAAGGGACTACTCAGTCTGCATTTGGCAGCATTGGCGAAAAGGGCTGAAGCGCTTGCAGATGGCCTGTGTGTTTTTGTGGGCCTATATAATCAAACACTGTACTGTCACAGAGTTTGCCTTTAGTGGACCTGACTGTTCCTATGTAAAAGACCCAGAGACATCCTATGTCCACAAACTGACCTAGAATAGAAAGTTCTTCACAAATGTGACTGTAATCAACATAGTTGGCTAGAATATATTTCCAATATGTACTGTATTACATGGAAGTTATTTGTAACAGATTTGGCACTGCACTTCTGTGTGGATAAATATGGTGGTTTGAGGAATGCCTTCTTTTCTTTGTTTACAGACGTACGGAAATATCAAACAAATTACTGATGGCTGGAATTTCCTGTTAAAATCAAACCTGACAGCTTTGAATTGGAATTATTTTAGGCATTATATTTTATGGATGTTATAACGTCATTTAACAGGAATCAGGTATTTTGCATGAGGAAATTTTCTTTTTTGCCAAAGTAGATATCACTTGTGTTCAAGTTAGTCATGTGAATGACTGCACTGACTAATAGAAAGCTTTTGGAAAGTGACTTCTATGCATCGTGCATCACTACACTATTGACAATAGACCATGGAGCTTTTATTTGTTCACAACATTTACAAAAGTGACTAAACCTTATGATAAGAAAAATCTTCCGTAATGTACCTTTAGTAACAACAAATAAGACAAAATTGCTAAAATTAGCATTTGCTGTGCAAATGTTTAAAATAGAAATTAAAAAAATAAATACAACAAAACGTCTCGGGTTACTAACGTAACCTTAGTTCCCTGAGGGAACGAGACGCCGCGTCATGGAACGCTATGGGGAACGCCATTGGCGGGCCGCACTCTGAATCATGTCTACAACCAATGAACGACGGGGGTGACGTCACAGGCGCGGTGACGTCACCGACCAGGAAGTATAAAGCACGTGCGTTTGAAGCCGGCGGCAGCTCAAAGGAATGAAGCGAGCGCCGCAGGGTGCGGGAATTATGGTCCGAGACGCGGCGTCTCGTTCCCTCAGGGAACTAAGGTTACGTTAGTAACCCGAGACGTTCCCTTCCGGGAACTCGAGCCGCGTCATGGAACGCTATGGGGAACGAGACTACCAACGCTCCCATGATTACCAAACCCTGCGTAGTGTCTGTGCAACCAGGGTAAAAAGAGCCTTTGTCTAGCATTACGCGGACAAGGAGGCCCTGTAGTCCTCGGCCCTCGGGCACACGAGGAGAGGTAGTCTAAGTCCTTTGTCTGGGAAATAGCCAGAACAAGAGGGACCGAATGACCACTGTCTAGCACTCGGCGGACAGATGGTATACGGTAGTCCTCGGTCCAAGAGGACAACGCACTCGACCTCAAGAGTGCTCCCCGGGCACCCGGGGAATGGGGTTCTACCTCTGTCTGGCCTCGGCCAGAGCGAGAGGTGCTCCTCGGCTCACACGAGGAGTCTTAGTCCTTTGTCTGGGAGTAGCCAGAGCAAGAGGGACTGCAACGACCACTGTCTAGCACTCGGCGGACAGATGGTGTTAGGTAGTCCTCGGTCCGCAGACCCACGAGGACAGTGCACTCGACCCCAAGAGTGCTCCTCGGCCCGCAGGCGCACGAGGAATGGAGGTCTTCCTCTGTCTGGTCGCCAGCCAGAACGAGAGGTACTCCGCGGCCCTCAGGCACACGCAGAGTCTTAGTCCTTTGTCTGGGAGTTAGCCAGAACAAGAGGGACCGAATGACCACTGTCGGCGGACAGATGGTGTAAGGCAGTCCTCGGTCCGCAGACCCTCGAGGACGGTGAACTTGACCTCAAGGCTCCTCGGCCCTCGGGCACACGAGGAGAGGGTGATCCTTTGTCTGGGGGTACAGCCAGAACAAGAGGGATCCAAGGCTCGGCCTGGAGCTCCGCCAGGACGCGAGGGAATAGGCCATTGTCTAGCATTCCGCGGACAAGAGGGCACTGCAATCCCCGGCCCTCGGGCACACGGGGAAGACAGTAGGGGCCTCTGCGTGGTAGCCAACCAGCGCGTGAGGCACTCCTCGGCCTTATTCTAAGGCAGACGAGGAGTCTTAGTCCTTGGTCTGGGATGAGGCCAGAATACCAGAGGGACCGAACTACACTCGGTCTGATAGCACACTGCGTCAGAACACGAGGACAATTAAGCCATTGTCTAGCATTCCGCGGACAAGAGGGCTGTACAGTTCTCGGCCTCCAGGCACGCAAGAGAACCGTGGACCCCTTGCCTGGTTCGCCAGCCAGTGCAAGAGGCACCCCTCGGCCCTCGGGCACACGAGGAGTCTTAGTCCTTTGTCTGGGGTTTAGCCAGAACAAGAGGGACCGGATGCCACTGTCTAGCACTCAGCGGACAGCTGTTGAAGGCAGTCCTCGGCCCGCAGGCACACGAGGAATCTTAGTCCTCTGTCTGGGAGTACGCCCAGAACGAGAGGGAGTAAGACTGGGTCTGATGGCAGCATCAGGGCATGAGAGTAAGGGCTTTTGTCTAGCTTTCCGCGGACAAAAGGTAACATTGCAGATCTCTTTAGTGGCGAAGTGACTTCTCTTCTCTCCGTAGAAAGAAGGCGCCTTGCGAAGTCTCCTCCTGGCTAGGGAGGTGGCTGACTCTCTAGGCCTAGCGCACTAGGCCGAGAGCACAGCTGAGCCTGGAGCGGCTCTGAGGTCAAGTTCGTAATACCTGACGAATATCAGGGGCGTGGACCAACCCGCAGCATTGCAGATGTCCTGGATGGGGACACCTGCCGTCAGAGCTCTCGAGGCACTCAGACCTCGAGTAGAGTGAGCCTTGAGTCCCAAGGGAGAGGGGAGATCAGAGGACTCATAAGCAGTAGATATGGCATCGATGATCCATCTACTAATAGTAGGCTTTGAAGCCGGGCTCCCCCTCTTAGGGGGGCCGTAACAGACAAACAGTTGCTCTGTTTTACGCCACGTGGCAGCTCTGTGGACGTATGCGTCTAAGGCTCTGACTGGGCACATGCAGTTCAACTTCCTGTGATTCTGCTCCACGTATGGAGGAGGATAAAACGCCTGCAGCGTTACGGGCTGTGGTGCTAGGGAGGGGACCTTCGGGACGTACCCGACCCTGGGATACAGAAAGGCCTTGGCCATCCCTGGGGCAAACTCTAAGTGAGACGGGGCCACTGAAAGGGCCTGCAGGTCCCCAACTCTCTTAAGAGAGGTGAGGGCTATCAGAAGCGCTGTCTTAAGGGTAAGTATGCGATCTGTAGTTTCTTCTATGGGCTCGAATGGAGGCGCACATAGGGCTTCTAGGACCACAGCCAGGTCCCACGTGGGGACCCTGGGTGTCACTCGAGGCCTCAACCTGAGCGCACCGCGGAGGAATCGTATGACCAGGGGCTCTCTGCCTACTGAGAGGCCACCTAGAGGGGCGTGGTAGGCACTTATAGCCGCCACGTAAACCTTCAAGGTGGAATGAGCTAGCCCAGCGGATAAGCGAGACTGTAGGAACTCCAGAACTGTACCAACCGGGCAGTTGACTGGGTCTAGGTGGCGCTCGCGGCACCATCTCGCGAATAAGTTCCACTTGAGGCCATACAGTTTCCTCGTAGAGGGAGCTCTGGATTGGAGAAGGGTCTCAACAACCTCAGTTGAGAGACCCGCTCCTATGAGTTGTGCCCCCTCAGGGGCCACACCCATAACCTCCATTTCTCTGGGTGGGGGTGGCATATTGCGCCCCCAGCCTGAGACAGGAGGTCCCTCCTGACGGGAATCTCCCATGGAGAGCCGTCGAGGAGAGATATCAGGTCCGAGAACCACACTCGGGCCGGCCAGTACGGGGCTACTAGTAACAGCCGTACTTGAAACCGGCGGACCCGTTCCAGAACTCCCGGGAGCAGAGCGATCGGGGGAAAGGCGTACAGACGAAGCCTCGGCCACGTCTGTACCATGGCATCCAGCCCCAGTGGAGCTGGAGGAACTAGAGAGTACCAGAGGGGACATTGCGATGTCTCTTGAGTCGCGAAAAGGTCCACCTGTGCCTGGCCAAACACTCTCCAGATCTGCTTCACCGCCTCTGGGTGAAGCATCCATTCCCCGGGCCTCGGCCCCTGCCTCGACAGGACGTCTGCTCCCACATTCAAACGTCCAGGAATGTGGACTGCTCTCAGGGAGAGGAGTTTTCCTTGAGACCACAGGAGCATCCGGTACGCCAGCTTGAATAAGGGGCGTGAGCGGACACCTCCTTGATGGTTTATATAATAAACTACCGCGGTGCTGTCTGTACGGACCAGCACGTGACGGTTTCTTAGGTCTGGTAGAAAACTCCTGAGGGCCTGGAACACAGCCAACATCTCTAGGCAGTTTATGTGCCATGAGAGGTGGTGAGGGCTCCACAGGCCTTGGGCTGAGCGGCCACTCATGACCGCTCCCCATCCGGTAAGGGACGCATCTGTCGCTAGCGTGACGCGGCGGCAGGGTGCCCCTAGAACCGGACCCTGAGAGAGAAACCAAGGTTTCTTCCACATGGCCAAGGCACGTAGGCAGCGCCGCGTGACCTTGATCTTGCGGAATGGGTTTCCCCTCGGGGAAAACCCCTTGGTTTTGAGCCACCACTGCAGTGGTCTCATATGCAGCAGTCCAAAAGGTATCACGTTGGATGCGGCTGCCATAAGACCTAACAGTACTTGGAACTGTTTGACAGTGAGTGACTGGCCTAGCTTGACCGCATTTACTGCAGTAAGTATGGAATCGATCCGAGCAGGTGACAATTGTGCCCGCATCGTGGATGAATCCCACACCACGCCTAGATAAGTAGTCCTCTGTAATGGAGAGAGGACGCTCTTCTTGGCGTTGAGTCTCAACCCCAGCTTTTGTATGTGAGCGAGAACAGCACCTCGATGCTGAACCGCTAACTGTTCCGAACTGGCCAGAATAAGCCAGTCGTCTATGTAGTTGAGTATGCGGATGCCCTGGAGTCGTAGTGGAGCCAGCGCAGCATCCACACACTTCGTGAAAGTCCGGGGTGAGAGAGCTAGGCCGAAAGGAAGTACTCTGTATTGGTACGCTTTGCCCCTGAAAGCGAACCTGAGAAACTTCCTGTGTTGAAGAAGGATGGAGACGTGAAAGTAAGCGTCTTTTAGATCTATCGTGACAAACCAGTCCTCGGACTGGATTTGTGACACGATCTGCCTGACAGTGAGCATTTTGAACTTCAGTTTTCTGACTGAGCGATTTAGCAGTCTGAGATCTAAGATGGGCCGAAGCCCCCCATCCTTCTTCGGAACAATGAAGTAACGGCTGTAGAACCCGGATTCCCTGTCTTGAGGAGGGACCACCTCGATGGCCTCCTTCCTCAGAAGAGTATCTACCTCTTGTTCCATTACCAGACCCTGCTCGGGGCTTACTAAAGTTGGAAATACCCCGCTGAAGGGCGGCGGCTTGCCGCCGAACTGAATAGCGTAACCCTTCTCTACAGTACGCAGGACCCACGTTGTAACATTTGGCAGTAGCTTCCACGCTGCCAGAAAGTTTACTAAGGGTACCAGCCTCTCGAGGCTGGTGTCTGGATTTCTCTGAGGAACTAATTCGGAAGCCTGTAGCAGAGAACTGGCAGGGAGTTCCTGAACTAGCTCCTCTGTAGACCCCCGCGGGGGCTGCGAACTCTCCAGGGCCGCTACGTTTCGAGGCGGAACAGCTAGAGAATGTTCGCGGGAGAGCGCCGCGCCCTGTAACACTGGCAGGGTTAGCTGACTCATCTCCTGAGGGCCACGAGGGGGTTTGAAACCCGCACCTGAGGGTACGGTGCAAACCTGCTCGTGAGGGGCTGCCCTCAACGGCCCTGAACCACAATCGTCAGGGCCGTTTGGCCGAAGACCTCTTAGATTGAAGGACGACCCTCAGGTCGGGCTTCTTCTTCGAGGCCTTCGGCTTAGAGCGTTGCTGACCCCGCCCTCTAGGCCTGGCCGGAGGAGCACGGGTGGCAACGCTCTGTTTTTGTGCCTCACGGTGAGAGGAGCTGGTACACGGCTGAGGCTGCTCCCGTCTAGCAGCCTCAGAGGAGTAAACCCGGCGAGGAAGAAATGTCCTGAATGCCGCCGCCTGTTTGCGGGCCTCCTGGTGCCTGGCGACAACTGTGTCGACCGAAGCACCAAAGAGGCCGGCTGAATCCAGGGGGGCATCCAGGAGCGTGACCCTGTCCTTTTCTTTGACTTCGGACAGGGTCAGCCAGAGATGCCTCTCCGCGGCCACCAGGGCTGCCATAGACCGCCCCACAGCTCGGGCGGTCTCCTTGGTGGCGCGGAGAGCGAGATCTGCGGTTCTACGCATCTCTGTGATGTTGACTTCCTCGCCATCATTAAACTCCTTTAGCAGGTCGGCTTGGTACGCTTGGAGGATTGCCATAGTGTGTAGGCATGTACCAGCCTGACCTGCTGCCGTGTACGCCTTGCCCATTAAGCTAGATGTAACTTTCAAAGGCTTAGTGGGCAAGGGCGGAGCCTTCAAGGACGACGCCGAGCCGGGTGACAGATAGCCCGCAAGCGTCTGTTCAACCCGTGGCATCGTCCTATATCCGTGCTCTTCCGCACCCCCCACGTTTCCGTAATTTTCAGAGGGGTTAAAGAGGCGGAAAGAGTACGGCTTCTCCCACGATTTAGAAAGCTCTTTATGTAAATCGGGGAAGAAGGGAAGACTCCGCTTAGGAGGTGCTGACTTTGTCCGCAGGAAGCGATCATCCAATCGGCTTCGCTGCGGCTCATAAGTTTGACTTTGTTCAGCGGGCCAAGAGATGTGAAGCTTGGCGACCGCGTTTGTCAGCACCTCCATCAGCTCCTCGTAGTGAGGCGATCGGGGTGGCGGTGGTGGTTGCACATCCAGGCTCTCAAAGTCAACCTCCTCGGAGGAAGACAAGAGAAGCTCTGGGATCCCCTCCCGGGGGGAAGAAACCGCAGTGCGGGCTTCCACATCCAGGAGGAGATCGCTCGATCCGCTGAGTGAGGGCGGAGATAGGGGTTCACCCGTCTCCATACCCTCCAGCAGATCGAGCTGCGAACCCCACGAGTGCAGCTGCCGCTCCGCCTCGGCGGAAGCGGGGCCAGACCCGCGGGGAACGCTGGTGAAAGCCCCCTCCTCAAAGAGGGCTTTCCGGGAGCGAAGCACCCGCACTGGCAAACGTTCACAGTGCGGACAGCCAGCCTTTTCGAGGGCTGACTGTGCGTGCTCCGCCCCCAAGCAAACCACACATAGGCTGTGTGTATCCCCACCAACAATGAAACGTTGGCAGGGAGGAACACACCGCCTATGTGGGCGCTGCACCGCCACAAAACTCTTTTTTAAAGGTTGCTTTGAAGCCATAACTACTCAAATAAAAGTGTACCAAACTGGGCACGAAAAAACAGCAGAATGGCTTCGAGACAGACACAGACATAGAGCGCTCTCGCTGAATGACAAAAGCTGCCGCCGGCTTCAAACGCACGTGCTTTATACTTCCTGGTCGGTGACGTCACCGCGCCTGTGACGTCACCCCCGTCGTTCATTGGTTGTAGACATGATTCAGAGTGCGGCCCGCCAATGGCGTTCCCCATAGCGTTCCATGACGCGGCTCGAGTTCCCGGAAGGGAACAGTTTATAAGCCATTAAGAGGGTTGTTGCGCCAGCAGTGCATATATTTGATGGCCAGCAAACAGCCAAAATAAAAGCTAGATGGTTTCACATTTGAAAATGAACAAACTTAATAAAATGTTAATATTAATATATTGTAGTTTTACAGTTTTATAAAATATATAAAATGCAGTTTTTGTAACAGTATTTGGCTAAATGAACTGGTTTTAGCTGCTTTTTGCTGAATCATCTTGTTTTAAGCTATTTTTTGCTAAATATTTTGCTGTTTATTTTCTAAATAAGTTTTTAAGTGGTTTTAAGCCCTTTTTAACTATATTCCAGGAAATGAAATGGTTTTAGATGTTTTTTTTAGCTGTTTTTTGTTAAATCAACTAGTTTTATCTGTTTTTATGCTGTTTTTAGCTGGGTTTATTGCTAAATCTGGTTTTAGCATTTTCTAAAACAACAGTTTTTTAGCAGAATTCAACTGGTTTTAGCCTTTTTTGTAACTGTATTTGGCTAAATCAACTGGTTTTAGATGTTTTTTTAACTGTTCTTTGCTAAATCAACTGGTTTCTAACAGATTTTAACTGGTTTTAGCCTTTTTTGTAACTGTATTTTAATGAACTGGTTTTAGCTGGTTTTTAGCCGTTTAGTTTCTAAATCAACTGGTTTTTAGCCGATTTAAACTGTATTTCAGTAAATGAACTGGTTTTAGATGTTTTTTAGCTTTTTGTTTTGCTAAATCTACTGATTTTAGCATTTTAAGTTGTTTATTTTCTAAATCAACTGTTTTTTTTAGCAGAATTCAACTGGTTTTAGCCTTTTTTGTAACTGTATTTGGCTAAATCAACTGGTTTTAGATGTTTTTTAAGTGTTTTTTGCTAAATCAACTGGTTTCTAACAGATTTTAACTGGTTTTAGCCTTTTTTGTAACTGTTTTAGGCTAAATCAACTGGTTTTAGATGTTTTTCAACTTTTTTTGCTTGATCAACTGGTTTCTAACAGATTTTAACTGGTTTTAGCCTTTTTTGTAACTGTATTTGGCTAAATCAACTGGTTTTAGATGTTTTTTAAGTGTTTTTTTGCTAAATCAACTGGTTTCTAACAGATTTTAACTGGTTTTAGCCTTTTTTGCAACTGTTTTAGGCTAAATGAACTGGTTTTAGATGTTTTTCAACTTTTTTTGCTTGATCAACTGGTTTCTAACAGATTTTAACTGGTTTTAGCCTTTTTTGTAACTGTATTTGGCTAAATGAACTGGTTTTAGCTGTTTTTGGTAAATCAGCAGGTTTTAACGTAGCTGCTTTTTGCAGAATCATCTGGTTTCTAACAGATTTGAACTAGTTTTAGCCTTTTTTTGTAACTGTATTCCCTGGTGAAAAAAACAGCTAAAACCAGCCTAGGCTGGTTGGCTGGTTTTAGCTAGTCAACCAGCCTGGTTATAGCTGGAGGGCAGGCTGGTTTTAGAGGAGTTTTGGCCACTTTTCCAGCCTGGCCAGGCTGGTCAGGCTGGGAGACCAGCTAAAACCAGCTACTTCCAGCTTAAACCAGCTAAGACCAGCCAACCAGCCTGCTGGAATTAGCTGTTTTTTTCAGCAGGGTTTGGCTAAATGAACTGGTTTTAGATGTTTTTTAGCCTGTTTTTGTTAAATCAACTGGTTTTAGCTGTTTTTTTAGCTGTTTAGTTTCTAAATCAACTGTTTTTTTCTAGCAGATTTTAACTGGTTTTAGCCTTTTTGTAACTGTATTTGGCTAAATTAACTGGTTCTAGATGTTTTTGTTAAATTAGCTGGTTTTAACTGGTTTTAGCAAAACTTATTTTTTGCTTTGCCATTATGGAGTAGGGAGTGTAGACTGATGTGGGAAAAAAGTAATTTAAAGTAGTTTAACATAAGTCAGCAACATAACAAAATGTGAAAAAAAATGGGTATGAATAATTTCGCAAGGCACCGTATTTTTAAGAGTGTACCCAAACCCTACCCCAAAACGCACCCTCACAGGAAACTTTCTGCAGTTTTAGATTTGCAAAACACTTTGTTCTGTATAATTGCACCCACAACCCTGGTGAAAAAAACAGTTAAAACCAGCCTAGGCTGGTTGGCTGGTTTTAGCTGGTCATAGCTGGAAGGCAGGCTGATTTTAGAGGGGTTTTGGCCACTTTTTCAGCCTGGCCAGGCTGGTCTTAGCTGGTCAGGCTGGGAGACCAGCTAAAACCAGCTACTTCCAGCTTAAACCAGCTAAGACCAGCCAACCAGCCTAGGCTGGTATTAGCTGTTTTTTTCAGCAGGGAAGGTCAACATTTACTGGTGTTACTATCCTTGTAGGGACATTTAGTCCTCATAACACACACACCTCACCAAAACCACTACCTCAACTAGTGTCTACCCTGGCAACAAGTCGAATGATAAAGGAATTGAAAGCCAGTGTTCAACAACAAGCCAGACAATCGTCCCGTGTCAAGCATTGGTTAATGAGCTGAGAAAAGGGCAGCTGGGGTTTCCCTCTCTGAAAAGAACATTTATATTTCCACTTCTCCAATCAGCCATTTTTGCTGAGTTGCATTTCCTCATGTTATATATCCATCCATCTCATGCTCTATTCCTGCTCTGTGCCAATATTCCAGCATTGGTGAGTCTAATCTGTGGTCTGGAATGTAATGGAGCGCATGAAGGCATGTTCTTATGTGATACACTGAACAGGATTATAGATTGTTGGGGTTTTCGCCACTAGTTTTCTTGTAAGCCAGTACACTGTGTGCGTTTCTCCACCCTGGCATTGCTTACGTAAGCCGCATTCAGTAGGAGCGCGCTGCTTCAGTGGGAGGATGGTGCTTACATAAAAGCCTCCGCGGCGGTGGGACGGAGGGGGCGGGGCTTAGAGCTCAGGAGCGTGTAGGGGGAGAGTCAGTGATGCAGTGAATGAATGCCACTTGCCCGCTGATCCGTAACTGAGTGAGGGACAAAGGCCTCCTGGAGAGCGGAGCGCAGCCGGAGCTCACAGCTCCTCAGCCTTGAGATAAACGCTGAGGCTGCAGCTCGCCTCTCCTCTCCTCTCACTTCATCACTGCGGCCAGTTGAGGATGGTGAGTAAACTCTTTTTAGAGATTGTGAATCAGCCGTTTTTTGGTGGATTTGTTGCATTGGTGTGTGATTTATGCGTTCGGTTGAGGCCAGTTCATGATGTGGTTTAGTCTTGATGATGGCTCTCTGAGTTATAAAACGCATTGACTTGCATTAATGCAAATATGGGGAAGGTGCTTTGACCAAAATGCTATTGTTGCCTGGTCGGAATCATTTTATATCATGTGTATACAAAAGTTTGACTCTTTCTTAAATATTTTTGAAGGAAGTATCTTAGGCTCATCAAGGCTGCATTCATTTGATCAAAACTGCAGTTAAAACAGTAAATTTGTGCAAGTGTGGTTGTGGTGCCCAATAATTTTGTGCTTTTTTCCATGATTCTTTGACGTGTTTAAAGTAAAAAAAAACTGCATTTATTTTGAAATCGAAATTGAATTGAATGCATTCTTTCTGGATATACATGTACACCACCAGTCAAAAGTTTTTGAACTGTAAGTTTCTTCTGCTCACCAAGCATGCATTTATTTGATCCGAAGTACAGAAAAAACTGTAAAAATTTGAAATATTTTTACTATTTAAAATAACTGTTTCCTATTTGAATATATTTTAAAATGTAATTTATTTCTGTGATATCAAAGCTGAATTTTTAGCATCATTACTCCAGTCTTCAGTGTCACGTGATCCTTCAGAAATCATTCTAATATTCTGATTTGCTGCTCAAAATACATGTATTATTTTAATTATTATGTTGAAAAGCTGAGTAGATCTTTTCAGGTTTCTTTGATGAATAGAAAGTTCAGAAGAACAGCATTTATCTGAAATTTTTGCAAATTTAAAGCATCTTTGCAAAAAAGTTGCATCAAAGAATCAAAAAATGTACTCAACTGTTTTAAATATTGCTAATAATAATAATAAATATTTCTTGAACAGAAAATTTAGCATATTAGAATGATTTCTGAAGGATCGTGTGACACTGAAGACTGAAGTAATGATGCTAAAAAATTCAGATTTGAAATCACAGGAATAAATTACGTTTTATAATATATATTTAAATAGAAAACAGTTATTTTAAATAGTAAAAATATTTCACATTTTTACCACTTTTGCTGTATTTTAGAGCAAGTAAATGTAAAAAAAAAAAAGTATCTTGACCTGCAAAAACTGACCCCAGAAATTCTACTAGTGGATACTGATGTAATTATTTTTATTTGGAATTCAATAAAAGTTGTTTAATAAATAACAACACTAAAAAAAAAAAAAAAAAACATTTTCACTCAAATATTGCTTGTAGACTACTTTTTTTAAAGTGCATGTGGAATTGTCTACATTTAGACTACCTTAAACTTATTTCCTTATTTTCTCATGTATTTTAAACTTGATGGCTGCGAACCAGAAGATGCAAAACCAGTCTAACATCAGTGTAAAAACAGCTTAGTGTTACATTATGTAACACTTGAGTTCTGAACAAACAATTGCTATTAATATTATATAATAGATAGCTCTGAGTCTGAATTCTGATTCATTGATCTACCTTCAAACCTGGAGTAAGATAGCTGTGTAAGTAACACATAGGTTATATTTATTCCAGTATAGTAATGGACGAAATTTCTCGAGCCTGCCATTTCTGTCACTGCGTGGCATCTACCCTGGGAACAGGTCTTGAGTTTATTGTGAAGGGTCTTCCTCTGACCCCTCACACAGAGGCCTTTCTTGTGCTGACAGTCTCTTTCAATGGGCCGGCTGCTCTTTGTGGCTCACCGCTAATGGAGTGTTTTCTGCGTGCATCCCTGCCGGAATATGGGATTCTTAATTAGAAATCATCCTTCTTTCCTTCAGGAGGAATAGGAAATGCATTTGCTAAAGTTTCACCTATCGTTTGCTCAGTTTGAAGAATTAAAGTTTACACTTCTAAGAATTTTCGAACTGCCTGGATGAGCTCAAAGTGTCCTTTCCTGAGGAAAGAGCAAATCAGAATTGGAGTTGTGTTTGTTTTGGGTCATGTCTGGTTTCTTTGAGGTAATCTACACCCAAATGTTGACTAAATTAACTTGAGTTGCTTTAACTTTAGCACATCAGTGATCAGTATATTTTTAAAGAAGTCTTTTCTGCTCATCAAGGCTGTTTATTTGATTAAAAATACAGAAAAAAACTGTAAAATGTAGAAATATTTTTACTATTTAAAATAACTGTTGTCTATTTGAATATTTTTTTAAATCTAATTTATTCCTATGATTTCAAAGCTGAATTTTCAGCATCATTACTCCAGTCTTCAGTGTCACACGATCCTTCAGAAATCATTCTAATGTTCTGATTTGCTGTTCAAAAAACATTTCTTATTTTTATTATAATGCTAAAAAAAAGATTAGTAAATTTTTTCAGGTTCTTTGATGAATAAAACAGCATTTATCTGAAAAATAGAAATCTTTTGTAACATTATAAATGTCTTTACTCTCACTTTTGATCAATTTGAATGCATTCTTTCTGAATATACACTACCAGTCAAACGTTTTTGAACAGTGTCTCTTCTGCTCACCAAGCCTGCATTTATTTGATCCAAAGTACAGCAAAAACAGTAAAATTTTGAAATATTTTTCCTTTTTAAAATAACTGTTGTCTATTTGAATATATTTTAAAATCTAATTTATTACTATGATTTCAAATCTGAATTTTCAGCATCATTACTCCAGTCTTCAGTGTCACATGATCCTTCAGAAAGCATTCTAATATTCTGATTTGCTGTTCAAAAAACATCTTTTATTATTATTAATATGTTAAAAACATCTGAGTAAAATTTTTTCAGGTTCTTTGATGAATAAAACAGCATTTATCTGAAATAGAAATCTTTTGTAACATTATAAATGTCTTTACTGTCACTTTTGATGAATTTTTAATGCACTCTTTCTGAATATACACTTCCAGTCAAAAGTTTTTGAACAGTGTCTCTTCTGCTCACCAAGCCTGCATTTATTTGATCCAAAGTACAGCAAAAACAGTAAAATTTTGAAATATTTTTCCTTTTTAAAATAACTGTTGTCTATTTAAATATATTTTAAAATCTTATTTATTCCTATGATTTCAAAGCTGAATTTTCAGCATCATTACTCCAGTCTTCAGTGTCACATGATCCTTCAGAAATCATTCTAATATGCTGATATTTTAAATAGTTAAAACATTTCAAAACGTTACTACTTTTGTTTTATTTGGATAAAATAAATACTGGTTTGGTGAGCAGAAGAGACTTCTTTAAAAAACATAAAAAATCTTACTGTTCACAAACTTTTGACTGGTAGTGTAAGTATTGATTTTTTTACAAACATATCTTGATCCCCAAAAACTGACCCCAAAATGATTAATACATAACAGCACTGAAAAAAATAGTGTAGAAACAATTTACATCCAAATATTGCTAGTAGATTTCACAAATAATTACACAGATTAAGCAAGTAATAAATTTAAATAAGCATGCAACTTTAAAGCTGAAAGACTAAAATAGTATTTTCTTGCAAAATCTTGCATGTGGTATTGTCTACATTTTAACGTATTTTCTCATGTATTTTAAACTTGATGGCTGCAATTTAAAATAGTGGTTTTCTATTTTAATATACTTTAAAATATATTTTATTCCTGTGATGCAAAGATGATTTTTCAGAAATCATTCTAATATGCTGATTTATTATTACTGTTCAAAACAGTTGTGCTGCTTAATATTTTTTTGTAACCTGTGATACTTTTACTTTTAGAATTCTCTGATAAATAAAACATTAAAAAGAACAGTTTTTTTCAAAAAAATAGAACACTTTTGTAACAATAAACACCTTGTTCAAAGTTTGAGGTCAGTCATTTTTTTCTTTCTTTCTCTCTTTGAAAGAAATTAATACTTTTATTCGGCAAGGATGTGTTAAATTGATAAAAAGTGATAGTAAAGGCTTATATTGTTAAAAAAGATTTCTATTTGGAATAAATGTTGTTCCTTTCAACTTTTTATTCATCAAAGAATCCTGAACTATCACAGGTTATGAAACAATATTAAGCACTGAAGACTGAAAATTCAACTTTGCATCACAGAAATAAATTATATTTTAAAGTATATTAAGACGATCAAATAAATGGAACTTTGATGAGCATAAGACATTTTTTAAAGCATAAAAAATCGTACTGATCCCAAACTTTTAAGCAGCAGTGTATGTTTAAAATGTAATCATCTTTCAAGACCAAAATTGTCGACCTTTAGGTTTTACATTGTGCCACATTTCTTATATGTCTTTGGTTCAGTCACAGCATGTGCCGGATACACTTCAGCCTGAAATGATTTCACATCCTGTCAACTTTTAGATCTTCCCTTGATTAATCCAGGATGAATAGAGAGTGCGGAGAAACTAGACACTGTCACATCAATAAAGGAATCAAAGCGTATTGAAATGCGGGGATAATTTTAGCAGCGGAAGACGCTGCACAGAGACCAGCTCTGTTCCAAGGTTCATTTCCATAGACATTTGGCTCATATCTTTGAGCATTAAGTGTTCTCAGCACAGGATGCACCAGCATGTGTCCACCACCTTGCCTACAATCATACGAATAGCACATTTTCAGTCAGAAAGTATAATGCAAGCATTACCAGGATTTTGGTTTTCATTTGACAGATGCTTTTATCAAAAGTGCCATACAGATTTAAGGCTGTGACATTAGGCATTGTGAAGCATTTCATGTATTTGAGCCAATTGTTTGACCTTTTTTTACTAGTGGGTTTCACCAGTGCATTTTTGGTTCCTCAAAGAACGTTTCAGTGAACAGTGATTTGTTTCTTAGTGTGAAAAACCTTTTAAGGCGAGACACTGCAGGTAAAAACGCATTTTTTATGCACCTATCAAGTTTGAGATTTTGAGCTTTTTGGATTTTCATAGTGTTTTTGTCAGACTAGTGGAAAGAAAACATCCAAAAGACACTGTTAAGTGTTTCTTTTATAGCACTTTTTATCTATTTGTGTCAATAGATTTCAATTAGAATACGTATTTTAAAGGCTGTTTTCTCAAAATGAGTTTGTTCTCCTACACTGAGCCATAAATCTCCACTTCAGGAGCACTTACACACACCAAACTTTACTTTTTTATTCCTGTCTATATCCTGCAGGTTTTAACAGAGGGATTTGATATATAATTTGCTTGATTTGATATATTTTATTCCCCCAAAAAATGGTCAAAAAATAGTGTTTCCTGTCTATTCTAAGTTTTTTTTCTGAATTATGGTGTGATGAAATGAGAAAATTCCCTCTGTAAAAACATTTGACTCTAATATGTCAAAAAAAAAAAAAAAACTAAACAAGAATTTTGAAACTGACTTCATCCAGTGTTTAGATTTCTGTACTAGAAATGTATGCAAATTAGCGCATATTTCATTAAATAATGGCTCAGTTGCATATTTAAATCTAACATTTTAGAAAACTTGTAATACAAAAAATGTTTGCAATTATCAAAGTAATAAAGCATCTGGGTAAGTAAGGCGATAACTATTCGTTTTTTTTTTTTTTTTTATCCTATTCACCTTGCCTTAATAGACTGAAGAATCTATAGCCTTCCAGCTATAAAGCACCATTTGTGCAGAGAAAAGATTCCATGCATGGAACCTTTTTTTTTCTTCAGAATGAACATTAAAGGAAAAATTACAATTCTGTCTTCATTTACTCATCCTGCACTTGACGGTAGCCATTGACCTCCATATTATGGAAAAAACTACTATAGAAGTCAATTGCTACCATCAACAGTTTACAAAATATCTTCAACAGAAGAAAGAAACTTATACAGGTTTGGAACGAGTAAAAGGGTGAGTAAATGATGACAGAATTTTCATTTTTGGGTGAACTACCCTTTTAATATAGTAAAAGATGGTCAATAACTATGACTTTTGCCTTAATAAACTCCTGGTTTGCTGCTTATTAATAGTAAGGTAGTTGTTAAGTTAAGATTAGAGATGTAGAATATGGTCATGCAGAATATGTGCTTTGTAAATACTAATAAACAGCCAATATGTTAATAATAGGAATGCTAATATTAATAGTGACTAGTTAATAGTGAGAATTGTTCCCTATACTAAAATGTTACCCATTTTATCAGGGTCAATGTCACTGTAATTATTACTATATTATGACGGTATTCTTATTTTATTGAAATTTCATTTTTGTCACATTTTGTTTTGTTGCAGCATTATGTTAAACTGCTTTAAATAAGTTTTTCCCCACATCAATTTACACTCCATACACCATAATAATGACAAAGCAAAAACCAGATTTGCAAATTTGACAAATGTATTAAAAATAAAACACTGAAATAAGTACATTGCATAAGTATTCGTACCCTTAACTCAGTACATAGTTGAAGCACCTTTACAGCCTCAAGTCTTTTTGGGTCTGATGTGACAAGCTTTGCACATCTGCATTTGGCAATTATCTGCCATTCTTTGCCTCACCTTTTCACCCTTTCAAGATCTGTCAGCTTGGATGGGGGCTGGCAGACATTTTCTAGAGTCCTAGTTGTTCCAATCGTCTTCCATTATGGATAATGCTTCTGTCAACCTTCAATGCAGCAGATTTTTTTCTGAACTCTTCTCTAGATCATTGCCTTAACGCAAGTCTGTCACTGAGCTCTACAGGCAGTTATCTTGGTTTTTGCTCTGATATGCATTTTCAGCTGTTAGACCTTTTCTGAGAGGTGTGTGTCTTTCTAAATCAGACTCATTCAAATGAATTTGCCACAGTTTAACTCCACTCCAAGTGTAGTAACATCTAGAAGCAATATGAATGCTCCTGAGCTAAATTTCGAGTGTCCCAGAAAAGGGTATGAACACTTATGCAACGGGATCTTTTAAGTTTTTTATTTTTAATAAATTTGCACAAATGTTAAAAACCTAATTTTTGCTTTGCCATTATGGAGTAGGGAGTGTAGGTTGATGTAGGGAAAAGTAATTTAAAGTAGTTTAACATTAAGGCAGCAACATAACAAAATGTGAAAAAAATGAAGGGGTATGAATAGTTTCGCAAGGCACTGTAAAACCAAAAGACCATGTTTGCTAAAGTTAAACCATGGTTACCACAAACTAACCATGGCCTTGGTACACTAACCATGGTTTAACCATGGTATTTGCAGTAAAATTATGGTTATACAAATGGTACATGGTTAAATTTCCATAAGGGAAACACACTAACTAGCAGAAGTGTTTGTGGACAAGTCAGAGTGTTTATATTTTATGGGCAGGTGGGGATTATGCTAATGTGATGTATATCAGAAAATAGGCAGTTCTTTCATTTGAGAGACAAAGGCTGCGTCCGAAAACCTAGGCAGCTGACTTGCTGCCTCGCTGCCTTATCACTATCAGGCAATGACTTTGAAAGGCTTAGAAGGAACAGTTTCGGGCAGGTTTTAGAGGCAGTGTAACGTGACATCGATGCTAGGAGAAAAATTATCGAATATAATTGTATATAAATGCTTTAACAATGCATAAAGACCTTGATGTCATTACCTGCCGAAGGGCTGTGTGTCGGAGAAGGCGACTGAGAATGCCAGCTATTTTTTGCTTAAAAAATAAAAGCACTGATGCAAGTATTATTGCAGAACAGGTCATTGTTATCATAGGCTGTTTTGGTATTATTTGTAGTTTATTTACTGTCATGCTATATATTTATTTACTGAGACTAAATTTTCTGAACGCTACTCCTCCTAGGCCTTTAATGCCACTAGCCCCAAACTTGGCAGATACCTGGGCCCTGATTTGAAGTTTGTTGCTATGTCTTTTTAGACTGCTCACACTTACAGTTTATTTATTATTAATTTTTAAACATGAAAAATTTCCCATAGACTTACATTGACTGAGAAAAATGCCCGCTCTAAAGGAGCAATTCCACTGCACTGAAGGAGAGGGGGAGTGACCGCTTACCTACTTTCACTTTGAAATCGGTGGAAAATGCAAATAAATACTGGCTTTACAATTAAAATATTCCAGCGATTTAATTCAATCCACCCATTAGAACACATCAAGAGATAAATTCGGGTGTTTGCGAGCTGCTTTATGTAAAACTGCAAGCCTTGCGTCGGCTTTCATGAGAACGTGAGCTGACGGCAATAGCCAAAAATACATAGTATGGGTCAAAATGATTGATTTTTCTTTTATGCCAAAAATCGTTAGGAAATTAAGTAAAGATCATGTTCCATGAAGATTTTTTTTTGTAACATTCCTACTATAAATATATCAAAATGTAATTTTTGATTAGTAATATGCATTGTTAAGAACTTAATTTGGACAACTTTAAAGATGATTTTCTCAGTATTTGATTTTTTTGCACCCTCAGATTCCAGATTTTCAATTAGATGTATCTCGGCCAAATATTGTCCTGTCCTAACAAACCATACATCAATAGAAAGCTTATTTGTTGAGCGTTCATATGATCTATACATCTCAGTTTTGTCAAATTTAACCTTATGACTGGTTTTGTGGTCCAGGGTCACATATGCATGCTAATAAGCAACTAGTTAGCAGTGGGAATTGGTCCTTAAAATAAAGTGTTACTGAATAATGCATGTACTTATTAGTGAATGACACCCAGTATTATGCAAATAGACTATAGTTCCTCTGTTCCTTCTGTTTTCACTGCAGTACTACAATATCTATTTCCTGTCTCGCTTGTCTCACAGCCTTAGTACATTAGCAACTGAAGTTAGTAACTGATTTCATGTTCCCTGCACTTGGTTTTTGTCTTAGTAATTGAGCTCTTGCCCATGAATGGATTGGTACTAGTGCAGAAGAGTTGAGCTGAAAGACCGTGTCCTGTGTTTGTGGTTTCTGAGTGCTGTGAAGTGGATTAATGAGTGCAGACTTGGACTCTGGACTCTAATGACTTCAACACACTAGTAAGTAGAGTTTGTAATCCAACGTGGCCCTCGTTCCTCCAGCTGTGGGTGTTGAACAGTGAACTGCTGTTAACATCGGCTTTAATACTTCATCAAGAACAAAGCACTTACAGTCTCAGAGGACAATCTTTTCTGGATTTTCCAGAAGGTGTAAAGCTATTAGTTTTAAAGTTTTCAGTGAGGTTTTCATCAGGTTTATATTGTGAGTAGAGATGTGGCTACACTTTCGGACACACTTTTATCATGATTTATATTTATTTTTTGTGTGTATTTATGTGGTCTGTTTTAGACAGATAATGTACTCACCCCGTTGTCATCCGAGATGTTCATGTCTTTCTTTCTTCAGTCGTAAAGAAATTGTGCTTTTTGAGGAAAACATTTCAGGATTTCTCTCCATATAGTGGACTTCTATGGTGCCCCCGAGTTTGAACTTACAAAATGCAGTTTAAACACAGCTTCAAAGAGCTCTAAACGATCCCAGCCGAGGAACAAGGGTCTTAATTAACAAAACAATCAGTTTTTTTTTTTTTTATTAAAATTTCTGTACTTTTTAACCTCAAATGCTCATCTTGTCTAGCCCTGCCTGAACTCTCTGTATTCCGGTTCAAGACAGTTAGGGTATGTCGAAAAACTTCCATCTCATTTTCTCCTCCAACTTCAAAATCGTCCTACATCGCTGCAGATGACCTCAGGTTTTTGCTCTGATATGCATTTTCAGCTGTTAGTCCTTTTCTGAGAGGTGTGTGCCTTTCTAAATCAGACTCATTCAAATGAATTTGCCACAGTTTAACTCCACTCCAAGTGTAGTAACATCTAGAAGCAATATGAATGATCCGGAGCTAAATTTCGAGTGTCCCAGAAAAGGGTATGAATACTTATGCAACGGGATCTTTTCAGTTTTTTTTATTTATTTTTTTATAAATTTGCACAAATGTTAAAAACCTATTTTTTGCTTTGCCGTTATGGAGTAGGGAAGTGTAGATTGATGTGGGAAAAAAGTAATTTAAAGTAGTTTAACATTAAGGCAGCAACATAACAAAATGTGAAAAAAAATGAAGGGGTATGAATAATTTCGCAAGGCACTGTATCTGTTTCCCATTAGGCAAACGCTGGTGTAAATAATCTGACAGCATCTTCTTGTGTCCTGCAGGTCTGAGTGTCTGCTAAGTGGACTGAGCCATAAACAGGCTTCCTGTCTGGATCTCTGCCACTGCTCTCTGGATCCTGACCAAGTCCGGAACCTCAGGCAGAAGAACTCCGCCGTCATCCCAGATCGGAGCTTTGGAACGTCAGACTTGTGCCCCGTCCAGAAGCGCCAGAGCCCCTCAGGGCCCACGGGCACAGCGGCACTTTAGGACTGTCTGCTAGTCATGAGTGAATTCTGGTTGTGCTTCAACTGCTGTATCGCCGAGCAGCCGCAGCCGGTAAGAGGAACAGTGCATGTTCATCACCTCCAGGCATCAGACCACAGAAAGCAGGAAGAAATCACTTTGTTTTCATTAATCACCTGCTCAAGTTTGTTCCTGTTCCCCTGCTGGGTTCCCAGTAACCATTTTCGTTGAAAAACAGCCATCTGTTTAGACTTTTCTATACATTTTTTTACTATCAAGTCCAATTATAATGTTAATTGACCATATGCATGGATTACTTCCTTGTTTTAGACAAGCCAGCTCAGTCATTTCCACTCAGCTGTAGTGTGCTGCAATAGTAGTGTACTTTGCTCGATTTCTCTACATAATCCATTCACAATCGAAGAAAAGTTTTGTTTGTCTAAGAGGACCAAATGTCCATGTATAGCTTTTCAAGAATGACAAACACGAGTTAAAAAAAAAAAAAGTGAGTAAATCGGCTAAATATGCACAAGTCTTTGACAGTAATAACGGGACGAACATCTGACAAGCTGAAAAAAGAGCTGTGCATTAAATTATTATTACTACAGCAGTAACAAGTTAAATATAGTTCAAAATAAAGCTTAAAATATGTAGTTATTAAATTATATAAAACATTTCAAATTCATATTGAGTGCATTATTTAATTCTTATACCATTCATATTTAACTTATTTAATTTGTAGTGAACTATATATTAGTATTTAAATAATTCACCCTTATAGGCAGTTAGTGTCTGAGCTTAATGACTTTCTGCACTTGCTAAAACTTTTGGAATTCGAAGATCAGGCTAAATTTAACTTCTGGGAAACATGTAAATATCTTCTGTAGCCTCTGAAAGGCAGCACTAAATGAAAATAATATAATATTTTGGCGAAATAAGAAAAATGTACACATCTTCATTGTGTTCAAAAGTTTTCACCCCCAGCTCTTTATGCATGGTTTTTCCTTCTGGAGCATCAGTGAGTGTTTGAACCTTCTGTAATAGTTGCATATGAGTCCCTCAGTTGTCCTCAGTGTGAAAAGGTGGATCTCAAAATCATACAGTCATTGTTGGCAAGGGTTCAAATACACAAAAATGCTGAAAACCAAAGAATGTGTGGGACCTGAAGGATTTTCCTGAAGAACAGCAGATAGTTTAACTGTTCAGGACAAACAAGGGACTCATGAACAACTATCACTAAACAAACAAACCTGTGGATCATTCAGGGAACAACACTATATTAAGAATCAAGGGTATGTAAACTTTTGAACAGGGTTATTTTTATAAATTCAACTATTATTTCCACTTGGTTTGGCTTGTTAGCTGCTGGTAGAGCCGTTTTTGCTGTTTGGTTTTATTAGACTTTATGAAAATTTATAAGCAAAATAAGACAAAACAGGATAGGTAACAGCAGTTGCGTGTGTGTTCATGCGCATCGTTGTAACAGCACATATTTCAGCACACACACATCTGATTTATGCTCATCTACAAGCATGTGTGTTTGATGAGTCTGTTATCCTTGGCTGGAGTCTCAGCTCTGCTTGGATGTGAATAATTTTGCCCTTTTTGCCCCAGCCATTTTTAATCATCACACATTCTGGGAGATGTCGGCTGTCACAACACATTATGGCAGAGTTTGTCTCTGCTCAGTTAATAAGGCTGACAAGATTTATAATAACAAAATACATCAGCCCCAACAGACATGCCACATCTTCACATAACCAATAAAGGGTTTACTGATAAGATGGGTGTGAGGAAATCTAGTTTGAGACTGTTTGCCAAGTTTAACCTGGGTACAGTTTGTCAGGGGTTTATAAAGTACCATACCTAAGTAAAAGTGCAGATATCTTACCAGAAAATGACTTTGGTAGAAGCTGAAGTCACCATTTACAACATTACTTGAGTAAAAGTCTTGAAGTATGTGATATTTATTGTACTTAGGAACATAAAGTATTTTTTTAATCTTAAATGTACTTAAGTATTGAACGTAAAAGTACAAGTAAATGCATTTTTTTTTTCGCAATTGCGAGTTTATATCATCCATTTCTGAGAAAAAAACGTCAGAATTATCAGTTTCTATTGCAATTTTTGACTTTATTTCTCAAAATAGTTTTATTACCTAATTCAGTTTATTCAAAGTTTATATCATGCATTTGTGACTTTATTTCTCCGAATTGCGAGTTTAAAGTCAGAAATGCATGATACAAAATTGCAATTGCAAGTTTAAAGTCAGAATTGTGTGATATAAACTCTCAATTCTGAGAAATAGTCACAATTTAGAGTTTATTCAGAGTTTATATCATGCAATTGTGACTTTATTTCTCCAAATTGCGAGTTTAAAGTCAGAATTGCATGATATGAACTCACAATTCTGAGAAATAGTCACAATTTAGAGTTTTTTCAGAGTTTATATCATGCAATTGTGACTTTATTTCTCCAAATTGTGAGTTTAAAGTCAGAATTGCATGATATAAACTCTCAATTCTGAGAAATAGTCACAATTTAGAGTTTTTTCAGAGTTTATATCATGCAATTGCAACTTTATTTCTCAGAATTGCAAGTTTAAAGTCAGAAATGCATGACACAAAATTGCAATTGCAGGTTTAAAGTCAAAATTGCATGATATAAACTCAATTCTGAGAAATAGTCGCAATTTAGAGTTTATTCAGAGTTTCTATCACGCTATTCTGACTTTAAACTTGCAATTCTGAGAAATAAAGTCGCAATTGCATGATATAAACTCTGAAAAAACTCTAAATTGCAACTATTTGCAACTATATCACGCTATTCTGACTTTAAACTCGCAGTTCTGAGAAATAGTTACAACTTTATTTCTTAGAATTGCGAGTTTAAAGTCAGAATTGCATGATATAAAATCGCAATTGCAAGTTATATAGTCAGAATTGCGAGTTTAATATCAGAAATGCAAGATACAAAGTCCTGGGAAGAAAGCCTGGGAGTTTATATCCCGCAATTCTGACATTATAATCTGCAATAGTGCGTTTATATCTCACAGTCAAAAAAAAAAGAAAAAAAAAGTCAGATTTGCCAGTTTATATGACTCAATTCCAAGAAGAAAAGTCAGAATTGTGAAATAAAAAGTTGCAATTACCTTTTTTATTTTTTACCCAGTGGCGGAAATGGTCTTCCAGAATATTTGCCAATGTTTACAACTAAATTGTAAATAAAAAAAACATTTGACTTGGGTTTGACATGGTCAGTATTCGAATAGTTAGCCAGATCTCTGCTTAGGATCATCTGTAATGATGTGTCATTATATTCAGCGATATCCACATCAACACCACAGACTTTATTAAGGCTTCAAGCCAGTGTTAATCATTCAGTGATGTCCCTCTTTGACGAAACACTAACAGCTGGTGTTAAAGAATGTGTGGATGCTGTTATTCAAAGGCATTTATATTGTTGCACGGCGTTGAATAAAGGCTGACCAGCATGAAATGGAATGAGGAGGGAAGTTTTCATTAAATGAAAGTCTGTAAGGATCTTCTAAAGAACATGGAGCAGGTTCAGGAGGATTTTGTGAAATCGAAATTTGTCTTTTGGTCACATTTTCTCTGAACAGTTAATGTGTTGAATACTTTAGTTTGGAGTTGTATAAGCTGAAAGATTTGCCACCTTTGGCCTTTTAAAGCTAAAGCATGCAAGGAATTTCAGACTTGTGTTATTACAAGCACTTATGACGTTTGACCGACCGGTGATTGAAATGATTGCCCACGTTGTCCACTGTATAAAATGTACACCTACTTCAACTTTAAAAATTAAGTTTGGTTGCTGCCATAAATTAATTATAATCAAATTAGCCGTGCAAGTCATTTAAACGCAACATTCAATATTAACCCTTGTGTGTCGATTGAAAAAAGTTACACATGTCCATAGAGGACAAAAATTTCCATGTCCATTGAAGCTTTGAAGCATTTTTTATATCAAATATATATTTTATAAAACATTTTGAACTCAAATATTGATAGAAAATCAAAGCCATACATCTAAGCAAGTTGTGTGCCAAATTTGAGGTTGATATCTCAATAAAATAGCTTTTAATAAGATTTTGTTTGGGTGCATTTCCAGAATGTTTCCAATTGACTCTATAATAGACTATAATATGCATAAGCAGAAAACAGGAATAAAGCAAGTATCTGCTTTACATGCCAGACCTGAGAAAAATGTCACCATCTAGTAAAAAATACTAAAAGATTTAATTTAAAAAGCCTATTAACAAATACTGCATCATTTTATATTTAAATGGCCCTAGGAAACATTGCAGTTTAATGGGTTTCAATGAGGACATTTTTGTCCAAAATTGTGCGTCAATTTAAAAAGGTAACACATAGGTTCATAGAGGACAAACATTTGAAGCTTAGGAGTACAGACTTAAGTTTGGTCTCATTTTAAAGAAGTCGCTTGGCAGATTATTGTTGAAAAAGTTGTAAAAAATTTAAACCAAAAAAGTTTTAGAAGTTTAAGTGCATGAAAATGATTTATGCACTTTTTTTATATATCAAAATATAGAATTTATAAAACATTTTGAACTCAAATATTGATAGAAAATCAAAGCCATACATCTAAACAAGTTGTGTGCCAAATTTGAGGTTGATATCTCAAAAAAAAAAAAAAAGCTTTTAGTAAGATTTTGTTTGGGTGCAGTATCAAACTTTTTGCAGTACCATCCAACTGACTCTATAATAGACTATAATATGCACAAGCAGAAAACTAGAATAAAGCGAGTATTTGCTTTACATGCCAAACTTGAAAAAATGGCACCATCTAGTAAAAAGTAGTCAAAATTTAAATTTTGAAGCCTTGCCAAACAGAATGAAAGCCTACTAACAAATACTGCATCATTTTATATTTAAATGGCCCTGGGAGTAAAAATCGACATTTTAATGGGTTTCAATGAGGACATTTTTGTCCAAAAGGTCCTGAGAGGATCTATTTTTGTACCTAGTGTAAAATAGATTTAAAGGAAATTAGGATGAAATATTAAAATTGCAATAAAATACACATCTGAGCCCAAATTTATGCAGTCAGCATTAACACAGGCACAATTATGAATGTCCATAAGGTTGCACAAGGGTTAAGTCATGTGGAAACTGAAACAGACAATATTATTAGCATATAGACGGTTTATTAGTACTTAAAGGAGTCATATGTTTCATATTATTTTAATATGTTCCTTGAGGTTTACTTAACAAAGAAATATGTCGAAAATGATTATTTTCAACCCTCATTCTGACCCTGTTTTAAAGGACGGCTGGTCAGTAATTGGCCACTGTTATGATTGGCTAACGTCACTGCATAGGAAACAGTATCAGTGTCCCATCCCCTTGCAATTGCACGTAAGTGTTTTGACAAAATGATCAAAATAAAACATCAAAATAATTTACTTACAGTTTGTGATGCAGCTGCAGTCAGATCGAGTACCGCTTCGCCTTTCACTTCAACTCCATTTGTCCTATTGACGACAGATAAAAGCATGTGGACTGTGTCAGAAAGCGAATGTGCATCTGTATACCTCAGATCCAAGTGAGTCAGTTTAGGAGCCTGATTTAAATAAAGGCTTTGTTTAAATGAGGAGGACATTTTAAGGCGAGACACTGCAGGGTAAAAACATTAACTAATAGATATCTCCTTACTTAGTTGACTGATTACTTTGATAATTGCAAACATTTTTTGTATTACAAGTTTTCTGAAATGTTAGGTTTTAATATGCAAATGAGGCATTCTTTAATGAAATATGCGCTCATTTGCATACATTTCTAGTGCAAAAATCTAAACACTGGATGAAGTCAAAAGTCAAAATTCTTGTTTTTTTTTTTGTTTGTTTGTTTTTTACATATTAGAGTTAAATGTTTTTACAGAGGCAATTTTGGGTCTCATTTTGTCACTCCATAATTCAGAAAATACTTAGAACAGCCAGAAAACGGTAGATTTTTTTGTACAGTTTTTTGTTGTATAAAATGTTGTATAAAATCAAGCAAATTATATATGAACAAATCCCTCTGTAAAACCTTCAGGATATAGAAATGTAAATGTAAAAATGTAAAGTTTGGTGTGTGTAAGAGCTACTGAAGTGGAGATTTGTGGCTCAGTGTAGGTGATAAAACTCATTTTAAGAAAAAAGGGCTTTAAAAATATGTATTGTAATTGAAATCTATTGACACAAATAGATAAAGTGCTATAAAAGAAACACTTAAAGCTGTCTTTCGGATGTTTTTGCAGGATGTTTTAATGGTACAAAGACCTCTTACTGTATGCCAAAAGATCAAGGCAAAAAAAAAAAAAAAAAAAAAACTTTAAAAAGCACATATTAATGGCTTATTCTGCATTTTAGATGTCTTAGTCTGACCTGTACCTAAACCTAAAATGTCATAGTTAATAGTTCATCAATAGTGAGAATTGGACCTTAAAATGATTAAAAGTTATTTTCAGTATTCGTTTTACATAAATAACAACATTAGTGCACAAGTTTGATGCTGAACTTCAGAAGTTGCAATAAGGGCGGCTGATCTCAAATCAGGGTGTAATTTAAGAAGATGGGTGCTTATTCAATTAGGTCACATTTTCCCCAGACTGAAGAGACTGTCCTAATTATGACTGTCATCTGTCCTGAGACGATTGAGGAAAGAGGATCTATAAACACCCCCTGCTTAAACAGCAGAAACAGCTTCACACAAATAGTTTCCTCACTGGAAACACATACAGGAGACTCAACTCACAACTGACAGAGTTGTCATTAGATATCTACTTTTGTTGAATTGGTATTGTTGGTATATTGGTATTATATATAATATTGAGAAATACTGCAATTTAAAATAACTGTTTCTATAAGTTGTTTGCAATCACAAAATCATTTTTCTCAACAGGAATCAATAGGGGAAACTCAAAATGCCTGTTTTGAGTTGTTTAAGGAAATCGGTCAAACCTAGAAATTTCATTTCGTATCGTGTATGAGAATTTGCTGTTCATAAGGAGGACAACGCAAGAAATTGACTGAAAGACGCAGAGAAAAGTGGCTCTCAGGAGGAGAGTTGGATAGTGCTTGTGTGTGCAAATGGTTTATAAAAGATATAATAATATTAAGATATAAACAAATATATAAATAGATACAGGGTGAGACCGTGAGAATTCACTCAATGCTAAATGCCACACATAGACACAGTGTAAATAAGATATTATATTTGAGCTTGATTACAACGGAGCCTTGTGAGATTGCGATAAATTGATTTAATGACTTTTTAGTGACTATGGAAGTGATATTTGTTCGCTTTACGTGCTGCTAACAGGACCAATAGACAAAACCCCTGTACAGCAGTAGTTAGGAGTGACATATACAGTGCCCTCCACTAATATTGGCACCCTTGCAGCCTAACAGTTCTGAGTTTTCTCCAACAATGTCTAATGAGTTTGGAGAACATCTGACAAAAGATCAGAGACCATTCTTTCAAACAGAATCTCTCCAGATTCTCCAGAATCTCTCTCTTCCCAGCTTCATGTTGGTGCTTCTTCTCTTCAGTTTCTACAGGGTTCAGGTCAGGGATATGGGACGGCCATGGTAGAAGCTTCATTCTGTGATCAGTGACACAATTTTTGTGTTGATTTTGATGTTAGTTTTGGATAATCGTCCTGCTGGAAGATGCAACCATGACCCATTATAAGATTTCCAACAGAGGCAGTCAGGTTTTGATTTTATATCTGCTGGTATTTGATAGAATCCATGACGCCATGTGTCTAAACAAGATGTCCAGGACCTCCGGCAGAAAAATAGGTCCACAACATTAAAGACCCAGCAGTGTTTTTAACCGTGGGCATGGGGAACTTTTTTATCCCTGTCTGCACCAAAACTATCTGGAGGGTTAGCTGCCAAAAAGCTAATTTTTAGTTTCATCTGACCATAGAAGCCAGTCGTGAAGTTCCAATCATGTCTGACAACTGAATATGCTGGAGTTTGTTTTCGGATGAGCCAGGAGGATGTTTCTTGAAACCCTCTTAAACAACATATAATAATGTCAGGACTGTTTGATCATTTTATTTTAGGCTTTCTGACCCCAAGACTCTGCAATTCTCTGCAATTCTCCAACTGTGATCCTTGGAGAGTCTTTGGCCACTCCAACTCTCCTCCTTATCGTGCATTAGGGTGATATAGACACACGTCCTCTTCAAGGCAGATTTGTAACATCTTTAGTTGATTGGAACTTCTTAATTATTGCCCTGATGGTGGGAATGGGGATTTTCAATGCTTTAGCTCTTTTATTACAGCCAATTTTGATTTTGTGAAGCTCAACAAACTTGTTCTGCACATCAGAACTACATTCTTTGGTTTTACTTCTTGTAATGGATGATTAAGGGAATTTGGCTTTTGTGTTCCTCATATTTATGATCCTGTGGAACAGAAAGTCATGACTGGACAATTTTATACTCCTAGCCACCCTGGTGTGCTAAAAAAAAATTTATATTAATGGAAATATCCTTCAGAGATATTTTACTTAGACACATTTCTAAGGGTGGCCAACGTGAACTAGAGAAAAACATTTATTTCATAATGAGATGTCCCCCTCAGTTTCCATTGTTTTACTTCAATGAAAGGTTAGAATTTTGTGAATTTTTCGAATAAAACATCTAAAGGATAAACAATGCAGATTTTTTTCACAGTCACCTTTGCTCTTATTTACCAAGGGTGCCAATATTAGTGGAGGGCACTGTATCCTCCATGCTTCATATAAATGTGGGAATCACTTTCGAAATTGTTTGCAATCAGGCTTACTTAGCTTATATTTACAGCCTTGATGGTAGGCAACTATTTCAATTTGGTTGAAAAAATCCTCTTCATAACAAAGATCACAATCCAACATATGTTGTGATTTTCTGTTTATACTTTCCTCTTGTAATAGTGTCTAAACCAGTACAGTACAGACTGTCCTCCGTTTCATCCATTATGCATTTCTCACTTTTCATTTTTCATTATGCAAATTCCAAACTGATTATAGCCTAGAAAGCGAGCAGATAGTGCTTTCATATAGTCACTAAAAAGCTGTGACTCAGTTCAGTTTCGAAATTACAATATAATATCTTACACTGTCTACGTGTGCGTTTAGCATTGAGTGAATTCTCACTCTCACCCTGTATTTATATATTTCTTATTAATATCTTAACATATTATTTTCTTAACCATTTGCAGACACAAGCATTATCCGACTCCTCTCCCTTTTTTTTTTTTTTTTTTTTTTTAGAAAAACTGAGGCCTAGTGTCCTCTACAGAGGACATAGAAATAAAATATGAATAAAATATAATTTTTCAAAAAAATACTAAATTCACAAATCTTTTTTTTCTGGGTCTCAGGAAGATATTTTAAATAAAAAAATTATTTTAAATAGTACAATTATTTCCAAATTTGACAGTTTTTGCTGTACTTTGGCTCAGACACATGCATGCCTGTTGAGCAGAAGAGACTTTTTTAAAAACCATTAAAAATCTTACTGTTCAAAAACTTTTGACTGGTAGTGTGTCGTACAGCGTCAGAAACTCTGTGGCCCAACAACTTCCAGTTTGCATACATCAATGTGTTAGAATTATAGGACTTTTGAGTAGAATCAGGCCTAAAGATGGTATTTTAGAAAGGCAGCATAACCTTCTGCTTTGATGCTTGTCTATGATGTTTTAAAATGTGTCAAAGCGCTACATCCTGAACAGATACTTAATGTCCAAATGCACAGTTTAGCCTTCATTGTGAGTTAAAAATGTGTGATAAAACGGAAGGTGCGTAATTGGTGACCTTTCTCTGCTGTGCAGTTCCTCACAGCTGACTGCCGTTTGGAGCGATGTTGTGAAATTGCAGTAATAAGAGGTTTTGTCCATTATATTGATTTCTGCTGACAGCTCCTGCGCTCCTAACAACTCGCATGATCCCAAAACTATTAGTACAGTTAATACAACCACATGCAGTTTGATGGTTGATCGAAGAATTGAAAGCCAGGGATTTAGAGTTGCAAACATATATAATATAAGGCCACTTGTTTTATTTTGAAATATTGCAAATGAGAAATGATTTGTTTCACAGCAAATGTACAGTCAAACCAAAATTTATTCAAAATGTATTTATTATTATACCTTCAACATTGCTCACATTATTAGTTTATTCACTATAGTTTAGAAAATGGTAATAAAATATGACAAGAACTCAGAGTTAAACACAAATTCATCTTGATAATGTCCGATAACTTTGATAGAAATGTAATAGATTACAATCAGCCAAAAATTCACAATAGTTCACTGTATGAAATATTTTTGGGTATAATATGCCACAGTTTACTTTATTTAGCTATCCTCACTTACATAAATTAACTATACTGCCCTACAAAGGCAAAGTGCAGTAACTACGCCAACACTGAAATGCAGAAAAATGCCTTTAAAGTTTTTACACCATATATGGTATTAGTTTGGATTTTGTAGTTACTGCGATTTTGACAAAATTGAACCAGGAGACTTTACCACAAGACAAAATAGTTGTCACAAAGTCCATTTTAAGCCTTAACTCAATTTTGACCAAATGTGTAGTTACTGTGCTTTGCTTTTGGAGGGCAGTATAGTGCCCTGGACACACTAGTAAAAAAAAATATAAAAAAATATACACTGCCACTTAAAAGTTTGGGATCAGTAAGATTTTTAATGCTTTTTGAAGGAGACTTTTCTGCTCACCAAGGGTGCATTTATTTGATTACAAATACAGAAAAAACTGCAATTTAAAATAGTGGTTTTCTATTTTAATATACTTTAAAATATAACTTATTCCTGTGATGCAAAGCTTATCTAAACTGTTTTTGTTTTGTAACCTGTGATTCTTTGATGAACAAAACGTGAAAAAGAACAGCATTTATTTAAAATAGAAAACTTTTGTCACAATAAACACCTTGTTTAAAGTTTGAGGTCAGTACATTTTTTCTTTCTTTCTCTCTTTGAAAGAAACTAATACTTTTATTCAATAAGGATGTGTTAAATTGATAAAAAGTGATAGTAAAGGCTTATATTGTTAGAAAAGATTTCTATTTTTAATAAATGCTGTTCTTTTTAACTTGTTATTCATCAAAGAATCCTGAAAAAAGTATCACAGATTCCAAAAAAATATTAAGCAGCACATCTGTTTTCAACATTGATAATAAAAGCAATAAGTCAGCATATTAGAATGATTTCTGAAGGATCATGTGACACTGAAGACTGGAGGAATAAATTATTGCAATAATATTTCATAATGCTACATTTTTCTGTATTTTTAATTAAATAAATGGAACTTTAATGAGCATAAGAGACTTAAATTGTTAAAAAACATTAAAATCTCATCCCAAACTTTTGAGTGGCAGTGTATCTGGTGTCTGAATAATTTTTGGTTTGACTGTAAATGCTTGTTACTGTCACAAACGAGCAGGTGGTGATGTAAAGGAGAACCGGAAGAACAGAATTATAAATGAAAACACTTTAATTAAACTAAACAAACAGAAATCCAGGATAAAACAGAAAAACGTAGAACATGGAGCGGCGCAAAACAAAACAGAAGTAACGTTAATCATCGACAGACAAAGGGGAGTGATCAGACACAGACACTGAAGACAGGGTGTGGTTACAAACGAGCAGACGAAAGGGAAATACATATATGGGCATGACTAAACCAATATAGGCAAAACCAGAAGGGGGAGACAAGGACTAAACAGAACAGAACAGGACAAAACACTGACATATTCCTGACAGTTACAATCTTAAAAATAAAGGTGCTTTGAAAGGTTCTTCACAGGGATGTCATAGAAGAATTTTTGGTTCCACAAAGAACTATTCAGTCAAAGGTTCTTCAAAGAACCATCTCTTTTTTACCTTTTTATAATCTGAAGAACCTTCTTTCGCCACAAAGAACCTTTTGTGAAACAGAAAGGTTCTTCAGATGTTGAAGGTTCTTTATGGAACCATTTAGACAAAAAAGGTTCTTCTATGGCATCGCGAAGCACCTTTATTTTTAAGAGTGTAGTGTCATTTTATTTTAATTTTGAACTAGTACTGTGACTTTTATAATGAATAAATCCAGTGTGGCCTGTTACGATTTTTTCTCTTGGTATTTAATATCAATATTCTTTTGAAAAGATGTATTTCATGAGCAGTGTTGGGGGTAACGCAATACAAGTAATGCAAGTTACGTAATAATATTACTTTTTCCAAGTAACTAGTAAAATAATGCAGAACTTCTTAATTGACAAGAAAATATCTGAGTTACTTTTTCAAATAAGTAACATTTTCACACTCAGAAGGAGGCAGAGACATGGATATGTGTAATAACAGTGTGGTAAGTTTATTGATCAAGATGATAATGTTGAATATAAACATGAAGCAGTAAAAAAAAGTCTTAACTGAGTAGTACTTGAAAACACAGATGGTGAAATCCAGGGGAGCAGGCAGGAGCACAAAGTTCGTAGAGGGGAAGTTGGGTCTGGAGGAACGCAAGGCATGTGATCCGTAGACCAGATGAATAGCAACTGAACAGTCCAGGTATATATAGGGCGTGGTGATGGCAATCAGGTGAGTAATTAGAAGTCAGGTGAGTTGGAGCGGATGGGTGGAGTTTCGGGAGGTGTGGTTTGAAGGGGTGACTGCGGTAAATGCCTGACAAACACCAGTTACTTTCTCCCCCCATTTATTGATTAAAAGCTCTCCTGTCCCCATGTTGAGAGAAATTGTGAGTAAGATGTTACTTTAGTTCTAGAATAAATGTGAACATGCATTAATTCATCTCACTGACTAAAAAAAAAAACAGATAGAGTATTCCTCAAAATGAATAAAAACTGTGAAATTCAACGCAAACCTGCAATAATTAAAATGTTAAATAATACAAATATCCTTTATGTATTTAATCCCATTTTATTAACCGATGTCTTTGCTGCCGACCTTCGATGATCCAATTCATCCATGCTAATAAGCAAAAATTACTCAAGATAATCTAACATTTGTTTTCCTTTTTTATTGCTGAAGAGTTGACATTTTTTCTTCTGCGGTCTACTGTACAGACGTAAATTTACTTTTCTCTAAGCCTGAGGCTTTTGGTGTGAAAAGGCTTTTACATTTGACAAAAATACAACTTTTTATATTAAAAACAAACAAGATTTAAAAAGTAACGCAAAAGTAACGTAATGCATTACTTTCCATAAAAAGCAACTAAGTAACGTAATTAGTTACTTTTTTAGGGAGTAACTCAATATTGTAATACATTACTTTTAAAAGTAACTTTCCCCAACACTGTTCATGAGAATAATTAGCTAGTACAGAACATTGTGTTGCCAATGGTCACATATTAAATTAAAATATTTTAGAAGCTTATTTAGTCAATGAATAACAAGTAAATATGACCTTTTTTGTCAGATGGGCTTAAAAGAAGCTTTAAAAAGCCTTCTGAAAACACGTTGACATTCTTTAAATGCTTCAACTGTTCTCTTTTGCGGTACACAGGAAAAAAAAAACAGGTTAAAGGCATAATGTGACACAATGTTGTCAGAAATTACATTTTTGGTGTCCTTTTAAGGCGAGACACTGCAGGCAAAAACACAGTTTTTTCATGCACTTGTCAAGTTTGAGATTTTGGGCTTTTTGGTGTTTCATAAAGAGTTTTTTCAGACTAGTGGAAAGAAAACATCCAAAAGACACTGTTAAGAGTTTCTTTTATAGCACTTTATCTATTTGTGTCAATAGATTTAAATTACAATCCATATTTTTAAAGGCCGTTTTCTCAAAATGAGTTTTTTCTTCTACTCTTTGCCATAAATCTCCACTTCAGTAGCCACTTCAATTTTTATTCCTGAAGGTTTTTACAGAGGGATTTGTTCATATATAATTTGCTTGATTTTATACGTATATGTAAAAATATATATATATATATATAATTTTCTGTCTGTTCTAAGTATTGAGTGACAAAATGAGATACCCAAAATCCCCTCTGTAAAAACATTTGACTCTAATAATTATGTAAAAAAAATTAAACAAGAATTTTGAAACTCACTTCAGATTTTTGTACTAGAAATGCATGCAAATTAGCGCATATTTCATTAAATAATGCCTCATTTGTTCCCGTATAGAGAGTAGCATAAGCATGTGGTGAGTATATTGATCTAAAAGTGTTTTCTACAGCTGAAGCTCTACAGGTTTCTTCAATGCAGAAGCAGTGAGCTGTGAAATGCCTTCTCCTCAGTCACTGTCCAGTTGTCATAGCAACTGCAGGATGTCATGTCTGACTTGATACTGAGTAACAGAAGAGTGAAGGTTTCTGTCGATGTCTGGCACATTAAGAGCAATCATTGACTTTTAATCTGTTTAGTGAATGAGCCACAGCCAAGGATTCCCCCTTAACGTTGTATTGACTGAGAGGCGTTTAATCACATAACCATGTATTAACTCTACGTTTAAATGCTTGATCGAATTTAATTTACAGTGTGCACTGATTTGTAGTGAGGTCATGTGGCAAATATGTGGCATCGTATTCAGACGTATCAGTGAATAATGCTGCTGTTATTGCATGGGTTTTGCTGAAAAACTGCTGTAAGCATTTAATGCACTCTGCAAATTACCATATTTTTAGGATATTTTTTTTACACTGTAAATAAAATATAGAAACATAATGTATGAGTACACTCTGAAAAATAAAGGTGCTTTAAAAGGTTCTTCACAGCGATACCATAGAAGAACCATTTTTGGTTCCACAAAGAACCATTCAGTCAAAGGTTCTTTAAAGAACCATCTCTTTACCTTTTTATAATCTGAAGAACCATCTTTCATCACAAAGAACCTTTTGTGAAACAGGAAAGTTCTTCAGATGTTAAAGGTTCTTCTATGGCATCGTGAAGCACCTTTACTCAGTGATGTTTTATGGATTTATTAAATGAGGAGGCTGGGTTTGAGCTTTTTTAGGCTAAACTCATTTTATATTTCAGTTATTTCACAGTTTACATTCTTTGATAAATTCTGACCATGGGGTGAAAATGCTCTGCTCAAATTAAAATGGTTGCAGTTCCTGAACCCTTTGATACTGATACTGGTATCTTTAAAAGATTTCTAATTCACAAAAACATTCAAGTTTCTAAAAGTTCATAATGGCAGTATATACATAATTCATATGCAGTGGTGTAATAACAAAGTAATAATACTTCATTACAGTACTTAAGTATTTTTTGGGAGTATCTGTACTTTACTTGAGTTTTTATTTTTCAGCCTGCATTTACTTTTACTTTACTCCACTACATTTCCTAATTAAAATGTATACTTTTACTCTGATACATTTCCCTGAAGCAAATTCGTTACTTACTACAAAATAGTCAGAAGTCAGGATCTCAGTCAGAATTGCGAGATGTAAACTCACAACTGTGAGAAAAAAGTTTTCTTTCTTAATTTTGGAAAAACTGTATGAAAAAAAATTCTCACAAAAGTATTGCATTCTATCTAGAAAGTGTTTGCTCACAAAAATATTGCCTTTCCCTCAAAAAAAAATTTGCATTTGCATTACAATTTAGTTTTCTTTCACCTCTTTATTTCCGTCACAAAAGTTTTTGTGAGCAAACATAGTTTATAAACCTATAATAAGTCAGAATTGTGAATTTTATATCGCAATTCTGAATTTTTCTGAGATAAAAAGCCGAGATAAAAAGTTGAGATAAAATTCACTATTCTGACCTTTTTTCTCGCAAATTCAATTTGTATCTCACAAATTCTGACTTCTTTTCAGGAAATTCTGGCTTTTTTCCCCAGAATTGCTTGATAAAAAAAAACTCAATTCTGACTGTTTTTCTCCGAATTGGATGATATAAACTTGTAATTGCCAAAAATAAAGTAAGAATTGCGAGATATAAACTCAGAATTCTGACTTTTTTTTCTCAGAAATTGATGATATAAACTCACAATTGCGAAAAAAAAAAATGTGCATTTACTTTTACTTTCAATACTTTTACATTTAAGTACATTTAAGATTTAAAAAATGCTTTTTGTACTTAAGTATTGTCAGGGTCGTGTATTGGAGGTGAAGTGGTGGAGATCCAAAGAGAAGCCGGGAAAACGGAATACAAACAAAAACACTTTATTTAAGAAAAACAAACATAAATCCGGGAGCAGATGGAAAACACGAAGTAACATCATCGACGGACACTGGGGTGTGATCAGACACAGACTTAAATACACAGAAACAGGGGTGAGGTTACAAACAAGATAACAAGGATAACGAGGGGGAAATACAAATATGGGCAAGACTAAACCAAAATAGACAAAACCAGAAGGGGGAGACAAGGATTAAACCATATGAATGGGAAACATGGGGGGAAAACACTGGGAAGACAGAACAGAACAGACTAAATCCTGACAAGTATCATAAATATCACATGCTTTAAGACTTTTACTCAAGTAATATTCGAAATGGTGACTTCAACTTCTACCAAAGTCGTTTTCTGGTAAGATATCTGTACTTTTACTGTAGTATGGCTTTCAGGTACACCACTGTTCACATGAACATAACAGTTTATTCAAAGTCTTCTAAGGAGATTTAATCACTTTATATGATGATAAAAAGTGATAAAAAGATGTTAAACCAATGAGGTTTTGGTGGAATTAACTTTCATTGGAGGGTTAGAAATCTCAAAGGTGAATAAAAGTCATGGAACGACATGAGTGTGAATAAATGATAGCCGTTTTTGTTTTTTTGGCCAATTCTCGCTATTAACAAACCATTAACTATGACTTTTGCCTCAATAAACTCCTAATTTGCTGCTTATTAATAGTTAGTAAAGTAGTTGTTAGGTTTAAGTATTGGTGAGATTAGAGATGTAGAATATGGTCATGCAGAATATGTGCTAATAAATGCTAATAAACAGCCAATATGTTAATAATAGCGTTGTTAATAAGCAGTTAATGGTGAAAATTGTTCACTATACTAAAGTGTTACCCTATTTTTTCCACAGTTTACATTCTTTAATTCATTTTGAAAATGGAGTGAAAATGATCTGCTCAAACTAAAATGGTTGGTGTTTCTGAACCCTTTGATACTGATGGTTTCTTTTGAAGATTTCTAATGAAGTCTGAGAGTTTTCTGCCCCTCACAAAAACGTTCAAGTTTCTGAAAGTTCATAAAGGCATTGCATGATTCATATAAAAATAACAGTTTATTCCAAGTCTTCTAAGGAGATTTAATATGATGATAGAAAGTGCTTGTTTTGACACTTGAATTAAAACTAATGAGGTTTGGTGGAATGAACTTTGATCAAAGGTGAACAAAAGTCATGAAATGACATGAGTGTGAATGTGTTTTTGGTCATGCTTTATTTTAAAGTCCAATTCTTGCTATTAACAGACCAACTATGACTTTTGCCTCAATAAACTCCTAATTTGCTGCTTATTACTAAGTAAGGTAGTTGTTAGGTTTAGGTATTGGTAAGATTAGAGATGTAGAATATGGTCATGCAGAATATGTGCTTTATAAATGCTAATAAACAGCCAATATGTTAATAACAGGCATGTTAATAATCAACTAGTTAATGGTGAAAATTGTTCACTATACTAAAGCGTTACTCAATTTTTTTCCACAGTTTACATTCTTTAATTCATTTTGAGCATGGGTTGAAAATGATCTGCTCAAACTAAAATAGTTGCTGTTTCTGAACCCTTTGATACTGATGTCTGATACTGGTTTCTTTTAAAGACTTATAATTAAATCTGAGAGTTTTCTGCCCCTCACAAAAACGTTCAAGTTTCTAAAAGTTCATAAAGGCATTATGTACGTAATTTACATGAACATAACAGTTTATTCAAAGTCGGAGATTTATTCGCTTTATATGGTTATAGAAAGTGCTTGAATTGATGGTTAAAACAAACTGGTTTTGGTGGAATTAACTTTCATCGGAGGGTTAGAAATCTCAAAGGTGAACAAAAGTCATGGAACAACATGAGTGTGAATAAATGATAACCGTTTTTGGTCATGCTTCATTATAAGGCCCACTTCTTGCTATTAACAAACCATTAACTATGACTTTTGCCTCCTAAATAAAGTCATAATTTGCTGCTTATTAATAGTTAGGATAGTTGTTAAGTTTAGATGTCGAGTAGGATTAGGGATGTATATGGTGATGCAGAATATGTGCTTTATAAATACTAATTAACAGCCAATATGTTAATAATGGGCATGTTAAAAAGCAACTAGTTAATGGTGAAAATTTGTTCACTATACTAAAGTGTTACCCAGTTTTTATTTTTGTGTAAATTAACTTTAGTCAATAGTTGTATAAACTTGTCCAGATGTGTATTCAGCTATGTTTGTTTGTTATTCTGCAGAAGAGGCGGAGACGTATAGATCGGAGTATGATCGGCGAGCCAACTAATTTTGTCCACACGGCCCATGTAGGCTCTGGAGATATCTTCAGTGGCATGAACTCTGTAAGTACAGCTAATGTTCGATCCAGAATCACATCTCACTGTAATTCAGAGCCATTATTCCTCCAGCAACGTGAATCCAAATGTGACCCTCGACCACAAAACCAGTCTATTGCAACAAATATTCCTGTACCATTTAAGACAAACAATGCAAATACACAATCATGCTAGAAACATGCTAGCAACTTGCTAATAATGCTAACAACAAGCTAGCAACTTGCTAATCATGTTAGAAACAATATGAAAAACCAGCTAAAACCAGCCTAGGCTGGTTGGCTGGTATTAGCTGGTTTAAGCTGGAAGTGGCTGGTTTTAGCTGGTCTCCCAGCCTGGTCAGGCTGGTCTTAGCTGGTCAGGCTGGTCTTAGCTGGTCAGGCTGGTTTTAGCTGGTGGTTTACCAGCTTGACCAGCTAAGACCAGCCTGACCAGCCTGGCCAGGCTGGAAAAGTGGCCAAAACCCCTCTAAAACCAGCCTGCCGACCAGCTATGACCAGCTAAAACCAGGCTGGTTGACCAGCTAAAACCAGCCAACCAGCCTAAGCTGTTTTTAGCTGTTTTTTTCCCATGCTAGCTACTTGGCAATCATGCTAGAAATTTGCTAATCATGTTAGAAACAATCTGGCAACATGCTAGCTACTTGGCAATCATGCTAGAAACTTGCTAATCATGTTAGAAACATGCTAGCAACTTGCTAATAATGCTACAACAAGCTAACAACTTGTTAATCATGATAGAAACATGCTAGCAACTTGCTAATCATGTTAGAAACAATCTGGCAACATGCTAGCTACTTGGCAATCATTGCTAGAAACCTGCTAGCAACTTGCTAATAATGCTACAACAAGCTAACAACTTGTTAATCATGATAGAAACATGCTAGCAACTTGCTAATCATGTTAGAAACAATCTGGCAACATGCTAGCTACTTGGCAATCATTGCTAGAAACCTGCTAGCAACTTGCTAATAATGCTAACAACAAGTTAACAACTTGTTAATCATGTTAGAAACATGCTACCAACATGCTAGCTACTTGGTAATCGTGGTAGAATCATGTTAACAACATGCTAGTAACATGCTAATCATGCTAGAAACATGCTATCTATGTATCAAACATTAAGCTTTTAAAACTACTTTACACGTCAAACTATTTCAGATTGAAAAGCCTCAAACTTTTAAAACTTGGAAATATTTTTAAACTTCTTAATCTTTTTTAAACTGTTCAAACTTTTTAAAACTTTCTGGTCCAGCTTTCTCAAGCCAACTTCAACTTCTTTTTATCTAGTTCAAATTGTTGTGTCTTACCATATTATTTTAATGTATTATCTTAATGATGAACACACTGCTTTGTAGTGCAAACAGTTTACTGCAGTTATTCTTCTTCTCGTTATTTCCCTATAGCGACTAATGAACCAGAAGTCTCACCCATAAGCTTACTTCCACATTGTAGAAAAAGGTGGATAGGATTACATGAGTGTATTTGATAATGTCCGCTATGACTTCAGACACCACTACAAATGGCTGCCCCTCAAATACTGCATAAATAAAGCTATAGGGATTGATTTCAGACATCTCTAGTGTGCATACTAATTGGCTGTAATGCAGTCTGAGTTGATTTTGTTGTAATCCTATGAACTGTGTCCAGGTGAACTCAATTCAGAACCAAATGCAGTCAAAAGGAGGCTATGTAGGAGAGGCCATGTCTGTTAACGTACAGATGCAGCTGGTGGATACAAAAGCAGGATAATTCGTGTTGTTGGAAGGGGTGAGTAAACCAATCTTTACTTTCGACTGTCTATGGGCTGCAATAACAGCATATTTGCTGTAATATTAAGTTGCAGTTGCAGATAATTGTGGCCTGGTGTGGTTTAGTGCTTAAAAATTTGTCCTGGAATCTAAAAGGTTATAAGTTTGTGAGATATTTTACAGAACTGAAGCTCTTGTTTATATGAAACTACAGTGCCTTGCAAAAGTATTCATACCCCTTCATTTTTTTTCACATTTTGTTTTGTTGCAGCATTATGTTAAACTGCTTTAAATTACTTTTTTTCCACGTCAATCTACATCTCATACACCATAAAGACAAAGCACAAAACAGGTTTGTAACAACTTTGCAAATTTATTAGAAATAAAAAACTGAAAAGATCCCGTTGCATAAGTATTCATACCCTTTTCTGGGACACTCCAAATTTAGCTCAGGAGCATTCATATTGCTTCTAGATGTTACTACACTTGGAGTGGAGTTAAACTGTGGCAACTTCATTTGAATGAGTCTGATTTAGAAAGGCACACACCTCTCAGAAAAGGACTAACAGCTGAAAATGCATATCAGAGCAAAAACCAAGTCCTGAGGTCAAGATAACTGCCTGTAGAGCTCAGTGACAGACTTGCATTAAGGCAATGATCTAGAGAAGAGTTCAGAAAAAAATCTGCTGCATTGAAGGTTGACAGAAGCATTATCCATAATGGAAGACGACTGGAACAACTAGGACTCTAGAAAATGTCTGCCAGCCCCCATCCAAGCTGACAGAGCTTGAGAGGTGAAAAGTTGAGGCAAAGAATGGCAGATAATTGCCAAATGCAGATGTGCAAAGCTTGTCACATCAGACCCAAAAAGACTTGAGGCTGTAAAGGTGCTTCAATTATGTACTGAGTTAAGGGTATGAATACTTATGCAATGTACTTATTAGAGTGTTTTATTTTTAATAAATTTGTAAAATTTGCAAATCTGGTTTTTGCTTTGTCATTATTATGGTGTATTGAGTGTAAACTGATGTGGGGAAAAAATAATTTAAAGCAGTTTAACATAATGCTGCAACAAAACAAAATGTGAAAAAAAAATGAAGGGGTATGAATACTTTTGCAAGGCATTGTATAAAATATCTATACCCATAACAGGGTCAGAGCCATATTTAGATCAAATCAATATTTGAAATGAAAGGTTTCAAGGTTTAATGACAAGCTAATAATTAATTAAATCATAAAGATGTAAAACTAAAGTACATAATTTTGAACAATTATAATAAAACACTTATTTAAAAAAGAGATGTTTGTTTACCTACATGTCATGAGACCAATGACAGAGAACTGTGAACATGAAAATGTGAATAACTTATTTTCTTAAAATGTCAGGGAGGACATAAAGTAAATATATTAGATGAAAGCTGACAAAAATGTAAGTATGGTTAACCTACTGAGTGATAATTCAGTAGTCTAATTACAATTGTTTTAAAATGTAATATAATCTAATTACAAGTACTTCATTTTTGGAATCTGATTACGTAATCCAGATCACATGAAATCTGTTCACTTCTTATTATCACACACAGAGAGCACAGCTGGCACCCTCTGGTGGTGAGGAAGAAAACCAGCATTAAACATTAACAATTTACAAGGCATTGTCAGAGGTGCAAAAAGTGAAAATACAGATACTCAAATAAAAGTACAAGTATCTGGCCAAAAACAAAGTACAACTTTAAATTGTCCTCAAGTGTTAAAAAAGTAGAAGTATTTTTTTTCTGACGGACATACAGACGTATGGTTAAAGGGAGAGAGCGAAACAAAACACAGTTCAGATACATACAGTCAAGCCCGACATTATTCATACCCCTGGCAAATTCTGACTTAAAGTTACTTTTATTCAACCAAGTTTTTTTAGACCGGAAATGACACAGGCTTCTCCCAAAAGATATTAAGATGATGTACAAGAGGCATCATTGTGGAAAAATTATTACTCATCTTTTATTTACATTTGAACAAAAAGTGGCATGTCCAAAATTATTCATACCCTTCTCAATAATCAATAGAAAAGCCTTTATTGGCTATTACAGCAGTCAAATGCTTCCTATAATTGCTGAGCAGCTTTTTGCATGTCTCCACTGGTATTTTTGCCTATTCATCTTTAGCGATGAGCTCCAACTCTTTCAGGTTGGAGGGTCTCCTTGCCATCACCCTGATCTTTAGCTCCCTCCACAGATTCTCAATTGGATTTAAGTCAGGACTCTGGCTGGGCCACTGCAAAACCTTAATGTTTTTGTCTGCTAACCATTTCTTCACCACTTTTGCTGTGTGTTTTGGGTCGTTGGCGTGCTGAAATGTCCACTGGTGCCCAAGGCCAAGTTTCTCTGCAGACTGCCTGATGTTGTAGTTGTTGAGAGTTTTGATGTATTGCTCCTTTTTCATGGAGCCGTTTACTGTGATTAGGTTCCCTGGTCCACTGGCTGAAAAACACCCCCAAAACATTAGGTTCCCACCACCATGTTTGACAGTGGGGATGGTGTTCTTAGGGTTGAAGACTTCTCCTTTTTTACGCAAAATGAAGGCTATATCATTGTGGCCAAACAATAACATTTTTGTTTCATCTGACCATAAAACAGAAGACCAGAAGTTCTTCTTTGTCCAGATGAGCATTTGTAAAGGTCAAGCAGGCTTTTGTGTGCCTTATCTGGAGAAGTGGTGTCCTCCTTGGTCTGCGTCCGTGGAACCCAGTGGTGTCCAGTGTCCGTTGGACTGTCTGCCTTGAGATGTTGCCACCAGCAGAGCCCAGATTCATCAGGATGGCCTTGGTGGTGTTCCTTGGATTCTTTTTTACCTCTCTCACTATCCTCCTGACCAGCACAGGTGTCACTTTTTGGCGACCACATCCTCTGAGATTTTTCACAGTGTGGAACGTCTTGTATTTTTTAATAATACTTTGCACTGTAGCCACTGGAACTTCAAAACATTTAGATATGGTCTTATAGCCCTTTCCTGACTTGTGAGCAGCCACAATGCACAGCCGCAGGTCCTCAGTGAGCTCCTTTGTCTTAGCCATGACTGTCCACAAACCAACAGCAGAGAGCTTCTGTTTTTCACCTGTTGAGTTGATTAAAACAGCTGTTCCCAATGAATCAGGGTAATTAGGATGCTTTAGAGCAGCTGGGACTATTTGGAATGGTATAGAACTTTGGATTTTCCCATAGACTGTGACAGTTTGCAAAGGGTATGAATAATTTTGGACGTGGCACTTTTTGTTCAAATGTAAATAAAAGCTGAGAAATATTTTTTTTCCACAATGATGCCTCTTGTACATCGTCTTATTATCTTTTGGGAGAAGCCTGTGTCATTTCCGGTCAAAAAAAAACTTGCTGGTTGAATAAAAGTAACTTTAGTTACTCTCTCTAAACATTCTGCTGCTCACTAAATATTAGTGATGTGACATTTGACACCGAAGCTTCGAAGCTTGTATCAAAAAAGCGAAACATCTCACAGTGAATCACTGTACCGGAGCTTGATTCGTTTTGTCCATAACCACGTGACCTGTGACGTCCGAAGCTTCGTTTTCGCGCACAACCACGTGACTGCTTCATATTCTGATTCAAATAACGTGAACCCCTTGTGCAAGTATCAAGTGTCATACACTTTTTGTCAAGAATAAATCATAATACGAATAAATGTGTACATGTGTAGTTTTGTGCATATCCATTTTGTAGTTATCCTTGCTTCACAAGCACTTCTAATTAATACTAATATTAGTCAAAATTATTCTTAATTTACTTTGGACATATATGCCTACATGAACCATGCTTATACTTGTATCATTTTATTAAAATGTTTATTTACAGATCAATTCTAGTAAAATTACTGTTTTTCTGACACAGCACAAATTGATGTGTTTGATGAAACTGTTAAAAATCGCTTTAAGATCTGTGACGCGAAAGCAACTTTTTCCACCTTTGTCCACAAGATGTCATTAGTGTGCAACATGTTGAAAAGCTTCGAGTAACGAACCTTTTTATGATACAGTTGATGGGAAAGCCTCGGTGCTTCGAAAAGCTTCATTTTCCCATCACTACTAAATATGTTTTGTGAGCAGTGCACGTTTGGAGAGAGTGGGGTAAGCAGTAATAACCACCAATCAATCAGAGCGATTTTGAGCATAAAAAAGCTGATTGGTCGAAAATATGTTAAGGACCAATACATATCCTCCAAATACATCTACATAAACCCGCGCTTGCTCTGTCTCATATGCACGCACTCACTGTCACGATCTAATGCACTTGTTAATGCCAGAACTTTAAAAACAAATACCGGAATGCAAAAATCCAAAATCCCAAAAATGAAAATTTGATGTTTATCTGCTTACCCCCAGGGCATCCAAGATGTAGGTGACTTTGTTTCTTCAGGAGAACACAAATGAAGATTTTTAACTCAAAGCAGTGCAGTCTGTTAGTCATATAATGGCAGTGGATGGGCACCAAACCTTTAAAAGTTAAAAAAACATGCACAGACAAATCCAAATTACACCCTGCGGCTCGTGACGATACATTGATGTCCTAAGACACGAAACAATCGGTTTTTGATGATGAGCTCGTGCTCAGGACAGTTGGACGTGGCTGTGTATCAAAGGTAAAAAATGATTTAAATACTGTACAGTTTCTCGCAAAAACCAATCGTTTCGTGTCTTAGGACATCAATGTATCGTCACGAGCCGCAGGGTGTAATTTGGATTTGTCTGTGCATGTTTTTTTAACTTTTAAAGGTTTGGTGCCCATCCACTGCCATTATATGACTAACAGACTGCACTGCTTTGAGTTAAAAATCTTCGTTTGTGTTCTCCTGAAGAAACAAAGCAGATAAACATCAAATTTTCATTTTTGGGTGAACTATCCCTTTAAGCTCTGACTTACAGATATTGAAGGAGCTTGAAGCTTGACACCAGTGATCAGCATCTTTGTGTGCAGCTAATCTGTGTGATATTTTCCACAGGGTCCCGTGATGTGCTATGTCTGCTCACTGGATCCCCTCCAGCATCTCTCCACGTGCCCTCGGTGGCAACTTTTCACCTCATTCCTACCCAGCAAACACATGGACAGTTGTGCACTCCATGGTACAGAGGCCGTCCAGCCCATCGGACAGCAGGATCCCACAGCGCTTCAGTGTTGTGTCTGTAACTGCTTCATCGCATGCCCCTCGACGCCCACCAGCCTAGAGTGCAGTGTGTCCCTGCTTTCTTCTGTGGTTTGCCGTAAACTCTTGCTTTTTTTCCATCATGCGCATTTGTGGGTCCGGAACCAATACGAACAGTTGTTCTGGGTTGGTTCTCTTTTGTTTGCTCATTTTGTTATGAAAAGACTGCTTTTTATTTTCGATTTAACGATCAGCGCGGAGCCGACGACAATGTTTGTATGAGAAAGTGGCTGGTTGCAGTCATGCGGTGCCAAACTGCTCAGTGCAATGGAATGACGAGAAGTACTTTGTGTTTTTAACTTGAGCACAACAAACGCCATTTTTAAGGAAATGTGATTGTTACTTTGCCGTTTACAACGTTCCAATTTGCATTTCTTATTTTCATTGTGATTATTTTTTTCAGATTAGCATAAGCACTGATGTTGAAAGGCATGAGTGGCGTTTCACCCTCTGCTGTCTGCTGTGTCAATGTACGTCCGTAACTTGATGTAAAGCATCTAAAGCTATAGATAGTGTACAGATAAAGTGTAAAAAACGATTTTGATTAGTTCTAGTGCTCTTTATCGATGTAGCTACAATTACAGGGGCATTTCAATAAATAAGGTAACGAGAACTGTGATGTGAGTACATTTACTCAGGTAACATAATGTCCAGTTTGAAGATGACTGGACTCATTGAGATGCACAGTAAGATCCTATTTCTGCATGTAAAAGTATGAAGGCCCTAAAAGGACGTAGTGAGGGAAAATGTAAGATTGGGAGGAAAAAATTAATTCAATGCTTTTGCATTTGCTTGCAAATGTTTTCCATTCCCCTGAAAACTAATATGTGATCCTGGGCCACAAAACCAGTCATGAGGGTCAACTTTTTGAAATTGAGATTTATGCATCATCTGAAAGCTGAATGAATAAGCTTTTCATCGATGCATGTGGACAATATTTGACTGAGATACAACTGTTTAAAAATCTGAATGTGAGGGTGCAAAAAAACCCAAATATTGAGAAAATCGCCAAATGAAGTTCTTAGTGATGCATATTACTAATCTAAAATTAAGTTTTGCTATATTTACGATAGTAAATTTACAAAATATCTTCATGGAACATGATCTTTACTTAATATCCTAATGATTTTCGCATAAAAGAAAAATTGATAATTTTGACTCATACAATGTATTTTTGGCTATTGCTACAAATATACCCCTGCTACTTAAGACTGGTTTTGTGGTCCATGTCACTTATGAGATTAAAGGAGTAAAAAAAATCATTTCAATGCTTCTTTGGGGAATGCAATACTTTTCAAGCAAATGCAAAAGTTTTTTGGGAGAGCACAAAAGTTTTGTGAACCTTTAGGGGCTGCATAGTAAAAGATATAATGCCAGCTGAAATTTATTGCCTGCATGTAAAGGTTGTCCACTTGATCCAACCAAAATATTAATGGGTACCTTATTTACTGAAAGGCCTTTATATTATAAAGTCACAGACTGATTTCTGGGGTCCTTCCACTCGCTCTTGCCTACTGTTGAAGTTTTTATTCTAGGACATGTAATTTTCTTTTTGATAGAGTTACACTCTCAAAAATGTTGTGGTAAATCTCATGAAACCTGTCGAGAACAAGTCCTGATCATATTTAAGTCCGCAAAAAGAAGAAGAAAAACAAAATATTTCACATATATAAGTCAATTTTGAGTTATGTTAACACAATGCCTTGCAAAAGTATTCACGCCCCTTCAGTTTTCCACATTTTATGTTGCAGCCTTATGTTAAATGCTTTTTTCCCTACATCAGTCTACACTCCATACACCATTATAACAAAGCAAAGACTGAAATGTGACAACATCACAATAATAATAATAAAAAAAAACACTGAAATAAGTACATTGCATAAGTATTCATACCCTTCCCAGACAGCACACATACGTCGGGCCGATGTCGGCCCGTAAGCAGAACGTCGGCCTCATAAACTCTAAGATCTAAAAAGGATCGGCCAGGCGTAGGCGGGTGTAATTTGGTCAGTGCTCTACTTTGCCAGCTCATCAAAGGTCGGCTCTGAGTCGGCTCACGACAGAAGGCCGATGCCGCGTTTTTCTGTTTGAACTTGTACGGTTACTCGTCTCTTAGCAACCCACCAGAGAGATGGCGACTCCCCCGGCGACATCCGTGGCTTTCAGGTAAGTTTTCACTTGAGTTAAATTGGAAAAAATATATTATTTTGTTAATTTTGTGACACTTTATAACTAGTAAGGCGCTTGGTGCACTGTAGTACAGGTAAAAGACTTTGCGTGAGCCCTACTTGAGACTTTGGCTCGTTTCTTGTTTAGCTAACGCTAACGGATTTTATTTTACTGTGTTTCCAGCTGTTTCTCTGAGGGGACGAGCTAACGTTAGACACTGAGCAGCAAAAAGCTTAGTTCAGAGTTTGTTTTTAGTTTTTATTTCAGTAGTGTTACACTACTTTGTCCTAACTAACGTTTTTCGTCGTGTTTTTCACTCTGTTACAGGCTGCCAGAAAGTCTCCGTCTCTACGGTGAGCCAGCTATTGTTGTGGTTCCTTTTTAAACTAATAGTCTGTTTTAAATTCATTATTGGATAATGATTAAATGAAACTAGATTAATAATGTAATGATTTAATTCTAGATGTTTACTTTTGTAAATACTGCGTGACTTTGACGTATTTTAATATGTTGAATATCTAAGTTTACGCTGGAGAGGTTGCCATGGAAACGGGGCTGCAGCAAGTCACCTGACACTAAACTCAGTCTCTCGGTGCTGTTGTCGTCGCTGCTTTTAGGTAAGTTTAGTGCTTAAAATCACACAAGTATTACATATAACTGTTCCTTACTTGTAATTGACTCGTTTCTGTTGAATATTTACTTCGTATAAATGGTTTAATGTCTTCGAAAAAGTTCGTTAGCATCTCACAGATGAGGTATGCTAACTCTAGAGATTGAGCTCTTGTTTATGAAACTTTTTTTATTTTTATTTATTTATTTATTTTTTTTGCTGACAGATTGTCTGTGGGTTATTGGAAGTAGGCTCATTTATTGAACCTAAATGGCTGAAAACAAGTGAAAATGCTTCTTGATCTTGTAAGGTAAACACATACTGACAAAATTTGTTCTTTCAGGAGGACAGAAATAAAGCCCCCACAACAGAAGGGAAGCTCCAAGGTTTCAAAATGTCTGAATAGAGCTGCTGACAGAAGCAGGAAATACAGGTGAACCGAAGAAGCTCATAAAAATAACTTAATATGCATTTTTCACACAATATATTTAACCTATATAACCATGTGTCTGTTAAATTATTTTGCTAAATTAAATATTTATTATAGTAATTTTAAGAAGCTTTTCACAGCCAAATGTAACTACTTAACACTAAAAACATATTGTTATATAATTGTAGTATATTATGTATTCTTTTTTCTGCATTGTACCTGTACTTTAACTTGTTCAACCTTCTAATAAACCAGCAACTGCATACTAAATATTGTGGTCTCTGTGACAAATGTTTTGTTCCTAGATTCTTCCATGATGATGGCCTGTGGCACATCAGCAGACTCAGAGTGAACCTTCTTCTCCAAAGTGTTGTAAACCAATGATCTAGTAAGTAAAATATCAAACATACACTACTGTTTCGTAAGTTTTGGTATGGTAAAGTTGCTTCTGCCCACCACAGCTTTGTGTATTTTGATAAATAATACAGTTAAGCAGTAATATTGTAAAATTAATATAATTTAAAATGATTGTTCTCTATTTTAATATAGTTAGAGAACTAATTTATTTCTGTGATGCAAAGCTACATTTTCAGTATCTTTACTCCGGTCTTCAGGGTCACATGATCCTTCAGAAATCATTAATCATGTGTTTGAGTTTAAGCAAGAGGATATTTTGATGAATAAAAAAAGTTTTTTTTTTTTTTTTTTTTTTTTTTTTTTTTTTTTTCCATTTACAGCATTTATTTAGTTTCCTTTAACTTTTGATAATTGATAATAAGACATTGCATGATTTCTGAAGGATCATGTCACGCTGAAGACTGGAGTAAAGATGCTGAAAATGCAGCTTTGATAAAAAGAAATTAAGTTCACAATATATTCACAAAAATCTGTTAATTTGTAATAATATTTTACAATATTATTGTTTTTACTTCATTTTTGATCAAATAAATGCAGCCTTGGTGAGCAGAAGTGTCTTATTTCAAAGACGTAAACTTTTGAAAGGAAGTGCAGATTACAGTTATGATGTACCTCCCACTTATAGGGCTAGTTCACCTAAAAATGAACATTCTGTCATTAATTACTCACGCTAATGTTGTTCCAAACCCGTAAGACCTCCTTTCATCTTCTGAACACAATTTAAGATATTTTTGATAAAATCCAAGAGCTTTCTGACCCTGCATAGACAGCAAGGGTACCACCAAGACAGAGACGGGTAGTAATGACATTGTTGACATTGTCCATGTGACATCTGTGGTTCAACTGTAGTTTTATGAAACTCTGAGAGTAATTTTGTGCACAAAAGAAACTAAATTGGTACTCTCGTAGCATCATAAAATGAAGGTTGAATCGCTGATGTCACATGGACTATTTTAATAATGCTTTTACTACCCTTCTGTGTCTTGACCGTGTCAGGGCCCTTGCTGTATATGCAGGGTCAGAAAGCTCTCAGATTTCATCCAAAACATCTTAATTGGTGTTTTTAAGATGAGCAAAGGTCTTACAGTTTTGGAATGACATGAGAGTGAGGAATTAATGACAGAATTTTCATATTTTGGTGAACTAATCCTTAAAATTATACTGTGGCATATGTAGTCCATTCCGTGTCTGTTCCCTGAATACTGAGGGCAAATAATATATTTACCAAGGGTTCTATAAAAATTCTTATTGTGATTAAACCAGATCACAATAAGCACAAATACGGGCAACAGCAGCGATAGTACTTGGCCTCTAATGAGGTTACAAAACTCTGGACTATTGATAATAGTGAGAATGTATCAAAGTCCACTAAAGTATATAAGCACATTTTTTGTATTTTATTCCTTAACTTTAAAATAGTCTTCCTGATAATGTCCAGGGGTCAGGTACAATCTTTTTGTTTAAATTAAATAAAAATACACATTTTTAGCCAAGCATTCACATAACACATCTCAAAACATTGCACTACAATTATATGTAATTTAAACAAATCATCCTTTGTCTGAAATAATATGAAAAGCTGCTATGCTAATCTTTCTCCTTTTGCTTTCCTGTTTCTTTCTCTGGATGCCCATCCCAAGGTTACCAGAGGTTACACCAGTTCAAGATCGAATCCAGCCTTACTTGTGAAGACTTCAGAAGACGGCAACACTCAAGTTTTCAGATGATGCCAGCTGTACATGGACATACAAAACTGTGAAATATTATCCTTATATTGCCTTTAAGGGTATACATTTTCAAGCCGCTTTGTATTATTGCAGTGTTTCTAATATCTGTAAATCTGTTTACCTATAAATCCCTTTTTACTTATAAGCAACACTCTGCAGGATGACTCATAATGAAATGATGAATTTTGACAAAAACACTTTTTGCATCAACAAAATGACAAAATACTGCGTTTTCCGTCATGCAGCAGAGTTCTCTCATAAATAAACTGGGGATCTCAGAGAAATCTTTTACATATATTAACAACTTTGTAACATACAAAGTGGATTGAACATTGTTGACCTTACCCTTTAATAATGTTAAATGACTGTGTTTAACTGAACACTTCACTGGAGACTTTAGTAATGTTTTATCATAAAAGATTTTAAAATTTGTATCATATAACTTAAAACATTTTAACTGCTGTAGTGTTTGCTCAGTTTTTATTTTGTGTTCATGTAGCTCTTGTAATATTGTACATTGGTTTTTGCCATGAAGATAGATTAGATTCTGATGTGGCAATGAAAATAGATAATTACCTTTATCTTTGAGATTCTGTCATATGGACATTTCTTTGTTGCTAAAAGATCTTTTCCAGTAAGTCTCAGTCACCTCTGGCTGATTAAAGTTTTTTTTTTTTTTTTTTTTACATTGTAACCTTGGAAAAATGCATTTTCTGTAAACCTACTTTGAAATGAGAAGTATTATGAAATGTGTATATAATTATAGAGCAGTTAACCATGGTTTTTCAATAGCAAAACTGTAGCAACTATAAGTGTAGTAAACAAGTTTTTTTTTTTTATTTTATTTTTTTTTTTTTTTGGTTCATAAGGTTTTGATGCCATGGTTCTACTATAGTTGAATTGTAGTAATACTAAAGTAAAACTGTGGTAAGCATGACTGTAGTAACCATAGTTTTTAAAAATCATAATAAATGTGGTTGCTATGGTTTTACTGCAAATACTATAGTAATGGTTAGTTTTGTACTTACTGTGGTTTTAATGCAACAGTCATTGTTAAACGGTTATTGTAGTAAAAATATTGATTTAGTTTTTACTATGGTTTTACTGCAAATGCTGTGGTTAATCTTTGAAAGAGTGAATGATTCTCATTTGTATGTCACTTTTGATACAAATATATCTGATAAATGTAAATGTATTTGTATGTTTAATGTCTGCCTTGAAAATGTTAATAAACAAGCAACCGTTATTGAGAGTGGTGTCGTGTGTATTGTTTTATTATAAACCAGCGGCTCCTGCCGCGGGTGGTACGTTAGAATAGGAATGAGCGAAACTCCGGTGAACCGCGCCCACGGCGAGCAGCCGGGATTTAAAGCTGCATCGGCCGAATGTCGGCCGGAGAGCATTTGCGATCAAATGCCGACATCGCGGCGATGTCTTGCCGATTAGCAAACGACCTCGGAGCGACATCGCGCCGATGGAATTTTGTAAGTCGGGACGACGTCGGCCCAACGTATGTGTGCTATCTGGGTTATGAATTGAATGCACTTAATTGAAGCACCTTTACAGCCTCAAGTCTTTTTGGTATGATGCGCCAAGCTTTGCACATCTGCATTTGGCAATTATCTGCCATTCTTCTCCTCACTTCTTCACCTCTCAAGCTCTGTCAGCTTGGATGATGAATGGCAGACATTTTTAGGTTTCTCCAGAAATGTTTGATTGGGTTCAAGCCCAGGCTCTAACTGGGCCACTTAAAGCCCCTCTTGCTGTGTCCTTAGGATCAATGTCCTGTTTGAAGGTGAACCTTCTGCCCAGTCTGAGGTTCTGAATGTTGAGCTTTCCTTTTACTCTGATGAGTCCCTCAGTCCCTGCCTGAGAAAAACAGGCCCACAGCATGAGACTGATACCAGCACACGTTACTTTTGGGATGGTACTCTGCAGATGATGAGCAGAGCCTGGTTTCTTCCTAACATGATGCTTGGAATTGAGGTTCATCAGACCAAAGAATCTTGTTTCTCACAGTCTGAGGGTCCTTTAGGTGCTTTTTTGCAAATTCCAAGTGTGTTTTCATGTGTCCTCACTGAGGAGAGGATTGAGTCTTGCCACAGCACCATAAAGCCTAGATCAGTGGAGTGTTGCAGTGATGTTTGTCCTTCTGTAGGTCTCTCCTATCTTCACATATGATCATTGAACTCAAGTAGAGTGACCATCAGGTTCTTGTTCACCAGTCTGACCAAAGCCCTTCTCCATCAGTTGCTCACTTTGACCAGGAGGCCAGTTCTAGGAAGAGTCCTGGTTGTTTCAGACTTCTTCCATTAAGGGTAACAGAGACTACATGCATCTGAGAACCTTCATATGTGCGGCCTGACACAACGGCCTGTTTCTGAGCTCTACAGGCAGTTTGTTTTTTACCTCAGGGCTTGGTTTTTGCTCTGATATGCATCTTCAGCTGTTAGATCTTTTTTGTGTGTGTGTGCCTTTTCAAATCATACCCATTCGATTGAATTTGCCACAAGTTAACTTCACTCAAAGTGTAGTAACATCTACAAGCAATATAAATGCTCCTGAGCTAAATTCCAAGCGTCCCAGAAAAGGGTATGAATACTTATGCAATGGAATCATTTAAGTGTTTTATTTCTAATGAATTTGCAACGTTGTCACAAACTTGTTTTTTGCTGTCATTATGGTGAATGGAGTGTCGATTAATGTGGGAAAAAAGTTATTTAAAGCAGTTTAACAAAAGGCTGTAACAACAAAAGGTGACAAAAATGACAAGGCAAGGCACTGTAATTCAGTAACATCAACCCCCTTCACTTCTCATAAAAATCTTATTCAAATAAGAATTTATTTTGCATATTTGCAAGTAATACACTGGAAAACATGCTTTTCTTAGATTTTTTTGTCTTGTTTCCAGGCAAAATATCTAAAAAAATCTCAAATCAAGAAGGTTTTTCTAGACAAGTAAAATTATTTTCTTGTTTTCAGAAAAAAGTCAAAATTAAGTGCGTTTTTTGCTTGAAACAAGCAAAATAATCTGCCAGTCTTGTTTTCTGTTTGAAATAAGATTTTTTTGCTTACCCCATTGTAGATTACTTTGCTTTAATCACTTAATTTTGACTGGAAACAAGACAAAAAATTGAAGAAAAGCATTTTTTTGCAGTGTAAACGACAATAATGATACAATGAAGTGAACTTGACCTAGACATGTTTTTGTGAGATTCATTTCTTGACTATCTTCAAGATTAAGCAGGCAGTTTAATGAGTTTTTTGTCTAATTTCACTCAGTTAGTTCAGCCGGAACACTCTTATTCTTCACTTAGATCAAGATAAAAATGACTAAAGTTGTCTGAAACCTCATTAAATCCAGACAAACGTGTAATTATTTTACAGTATTGTCACAAACAGTTAAAACTGTAAATTTGGGTAAATATAATTCCCTTCATTTTCGACCCAGTGTGGTGAAGTTTGGTATTTTGTGCTATTCTATTTTAATAAGGCCTGCTGTGTCCTTGTGAATATTTGCCACATGAAAATGTAGAATCTTGATATATTGGCTTTGAGAAAGTCAAAAAGATGACTTGTATTTGAAATAAATGCAAGTCGGATCCCATGTAGGTTTGAACATGGAATGCTAAATGTATCTGTGCATCGCTCCCTGTTATCTCTTGTCTTTTCTCAAGTGCTTTATGTTTGTAAATACTGTATCTGCACTCGGTTTGCCACCGTACTCCCTTAAATTATTTCCCCTGTTTTGCAACTATTGTGTTTTGTTGTTTGTGTCCGTCTTAGGGCGACTACACACGGGTCACAGAGCTCTCTCAGTCCATTTTAAATGTGGATGGTATGATTATGGATGTAGAAATAAAACTAGAAGGTATGCAAATGTGACATGCATCACATGACCAAATGTTTTTAACCTTTGATGCAACTCTGTCTTAAATATTCTGTAACTGAAACAGGTCTTTCTACACCTTCAAAATACATCTTGTTCAGAGGTTTCTCTGGTGTGTAAGTGTGACCCTAAGCCATCAGCCATTTTGGCACTTTTTAAAAATAATTCAAAGGGACAGTTCACCCAAAAATGATTCACTGCAAAAAATGCTTTTTTTACTTAGATGTTTTGTCTTGTTTCCAGCCAAAATGTCAAAAAAATCTTAAATCAAGAAGGATTTTTAAACGAGTAAAAATTATTGTCTTGTTTTCATAAAAAACAAACCAAAATTAGCTTCTATGCTGTTAGGGTGTAGGCCAACATGAAATAAATGACATATGATATGAATATCTAGTGTTTGAGTGAATATATAAGCATTTTTTTTTTAGCAATTTGAGGCCATTTAAAATTGAAATTGTGTGGTTTTGAAGCCTTTTTAACTGTTATTGCGCCACCTATGGTCCGATCTCAATGAAACTTTGCATGCTTGTTAAGAGTCATCTGACGCACGTTTTCACCCATTTTCGTTAAGTTTTGAGTTTTTGTTTAGGTTTTATAAGCTTTTGGGCATATGTGGCCACACCCCTTTTCTGAATGGTCTTGTTATAGCCAACCAAAGGACAAAATTCAACTTTGTTTGGGATAATTATTGATCTACACTGCAAAAAAAAAAAAATGCTTTTCTTAGATTTGTTTGTCTTGTTTTCAGCCAAAATATCTAAAGATTCTTAAATCAAGAAGGATTTTCTAAACAAGTAAAAATTATTTTCTTGTTTTCAGAAAAAAACAAGTCTGGAGAACTGCGCTGCAGTGGTTTGAGAAAAAATATTTAGAGTTTCATTTTAGAGAAATTATTTTATTATTTATTAAGGGGTAAGAAAAATTATTTTGTTTTCTGTTTGAAATAAGATTATTTTGCTTACCTCACTGCATTGGCAGATTATTTTGCTTATTCTAAGCAAAAACTCACTTAATTTTGACTTGTTTTTTTCTGAAAGCAAGACAATCATTTTGACTTGTCTAGAAAATCCTTCTTGATTTAAGAATTTTGCTACATTTTGCTTGGAAACAAGACAAAAAAAATCTAAGTAAGAAAAGCATTTTGTGCATTTTTTGGATGAACTTTTTGGGTGAACTGTCCCTTTAAGGCCTTGTTCATTAAAGACAAGCCTAACGAATGTCTTATGTAAACTGAATTTCTCATGTAAATTGTTTCTATAGATATTCGCTGTGTTCATATTTTATGAGTGGGGCTCATATCGTGTTGCTAGACTAAAATGGTGGCATAAATCAGAGAGGATATGTGACGTTGTGTTGAAGACATTGAGATGCCCTTTTAGTTAGACTGGTGTTTTTTATTTGAATGCAATATTATTTACCGTGTGGCCGAAGTGTTGTCAGCCAACATGCAATACATGACAATAAATCTACTCTCTGCCTTTGTTTGACTACGGATGGATTTCAGCATCAGGGAAACAAGCTCAGCTTCGTCGATGTCAGATGTCAGATGTCACACTCATTTCTTTTGGTACCCATGTTATTTTACATTGTGTCAACTGGTCGACTGCCCGATGTGTTCTGTCAAAATAAATATTTTTTACATGCAATATTGCTTGAATCAATTTTTTTTTAAATATTTGGGAAATGTTGATGTAATCAGGTGTAAAATAAATGTCATTTATAAGCATAAATCCAAAAACCAACCTATAAACTACTGTTTTAGTGGCATGAATGAGCCCATTTTGATCTTCTGCTGCCATCTAGTGGTTAAAATTGCAATTTTTATTCAATATCTCATACAAACATTGTGTTTTAACCTTCATAGCTTTTATAGTGTTATTTTTTTGACCAATCTCTCTTAAATTTAGCATGTTTGTTTAGAATGAAATTATGCATAGTTTTAACAAGCTGTGGGCTTTCAGTATTTAAGGCTTTTGGGTAATGTAAAGAACATATTATTGAATGTCCTTGTTATAGCTGTTCATGCAAAGGTTCAACATGGTTTACCAGGGTTTGAGCATTTAAGGCCTTTTTGGCTTCTGTGCTGTTAGGGTGTAGGCCAACATGAAATAATTGACATATGATATGAAGATCTAGTGTTTGAGTGAATATATGACCATTAATTTTAGCATTTTGAGGCCATTTGAAATAGAAATTGTGTTATAGCGCCACCTATTGTCCGATCTCAATGAAACTTTGCATGCTTGTTAAGAGTCATCTGACACATGTTTTTCTAAATGATCTTGTTATAGCCAACCAAAGGACAAAATTAAATTTGTTTAGATAATTATTGATCTAAGGTGTTGACGGAATGAAATCGATAGAACATTTCAATTTTAAAAGGCCGTATTTATTTTCATTTTTCCGCTCCACCCCTTCAGCGGAGTGGAATGGCTTAAACTGGGCATTATTTTTCGTAGGTGACCTGTGGTTAGAGGCATTGTTTCTTGTTAGTAAGACATATGGCTTAATAAATTATGTTCTTGGGCATAATTTGCAAGCTAACATGCAGTACAAGCAATATCCTACGTTATAAATGCATTTTATTCAGTATTTTTGTGCGTCCTCTATAAAAGCATCATTTATGAGTAGTGCGCATGCGCACAAATGCCTTAAGGGAACTTTCGGAGTATAAGAGGGAACCTGTGCTAAATCAAACAGAAAATACAGCTAAATGACAGGGAACAAAAAATATGAAATGAGTGATTAGGTGCTATGTTCAATACAGTTGCATTTTTTGAGAACTCTAATCAGTTAAATAGCAGAAGTTATTAGTTGGTGAGGTCTTTAACAACAGCCGTACTTTGTTGAACTAATGTGGTTCAAACGATGAGACCATGTGAAACAGTCATTACTAGCTAATTCGTTTCCACAAAAATGCAGCACAAATAAGCAAGCATTTTGACGTTTTAAATCCACTAATCAACTATTATTGTTCAATCGCTGGAGTGTTTATTTTTTATTATTTTTTTAATGCCTTTAAAATATGTAGTTTTGTGAACACGGACGAAGAAACGCCAGCCCTGAAGCTCATCCGTAAACCATATAAAACAGCTCATATGCGCTTAATATAGCTCTTTAAAATGATATTCTGTTTACATTGTGTACAGTCGCTGCAGTGGCGGAGCTAGAATTTTTTACATGGGGTGGCCAGGGGGTGGCCACTGCTATTTCAGGGGGTCCTCACACACGAACTCTACTCATAAAGTTGAAATAATAAATTAAGGAATTCTAAAGTTTTATTTGCAAAAATAATGCTTAGTTCATTTACAAAAACATTAGCATAAAGAAAAAACAACTAAACAAAAAATACTGCAATTAGAGCATACATCAAACCCGGATTTGAAAACAAAAACACAATTTTAGTCATCACTTACAAACTTATCCTAGTTATGTTTAAAACAACATAATTCTGCTGTTCTGATGAGAACTGGCAAAACGTTTCACAAATTCATCCATGTTGAGGGAGCGTGCCCTCCTTGACTCAACACTGAGAATCCCTAGGTGACTTTAAGGTGGGTTTTAATAAGTTTTAACGCAGAGAAGCTTCTCTCGCAAGTTGCATTGCTCACTGGTGTAACAAGAGACATTTTACAAAGTCCAAATAACATTGTTAATTAAATATAATAACTTATATACAGGGCACAAAATTCACTTTTTCACTTTTTACCAAAAAAATAAAAATAAATAAATAAATAAATAAAAATAAAAAATATGAGCACCCAATTTCTTTTTTAGTAATGCACATATTGATTCTTCATGGTCTATTCTGATTGCCGATGTTTTACAAGCAAATGGGCTGATTCTGAAAGCCTTTTTTACGTATTTATTTTATGCCTTAAGCAAGGGACAAGAAGCCATTTATAGGTACAGCCATTTAAATTTGAGACAACCACTGCATTTTTTAAGAATCTACATAAATAACAAAATATATTATAAATGACAAAAATAAATGACACAGTTCTTTCTTAGTCGTGTAGAATAAATGCAGCCATAATCAAAGTAGGCTACTCTTTCGATATTCAATGTGCAAATAGAGACCGAATCTTTCAAGATTGCTTTTGAATGCGGTGCGCGTTTTGGTTTCGTTTTAATGATCGCGCGAAACTCTCAGCAGCGCTGAGCGTGCATTCTACAATACAAGAGATTACTTTTACAAAACCATTTGAAAGTGGGAGGACACAAACGGGATTTTGAAAAACGTGTCCCCAGAGAAAATTACGTCTCCCGCTGAGTTATCATATGATGTGAATGTATGGCGCGTTATTTTGACTGATATTTAAAATGTAAAAATGTAAAGATTAAGTTCAAATGGTTATGTAATGTTGGAGCGAACAGCAACCTGTCACTGCATCAGCTCACAAAAGTAGTTAGGCTACTGAAAGTTTTGTAAAGAACTGAAACCAAGTTGCACCACAACAATTTCTCACTCTTGCATAAAATATAATTAGATTTTGGAAGCATATGCGACAAAACGGTCGCAATTTCGAGCCCTGTACATACATGGTATGGTACATGGTATGTAGGCTACATATAATACCATAGCACAGATGAAGTATAGCGTTAACTATCTAAAGTGTGAATTGATCTCTCTAATCTCATTAAGTTAACTGATGTCGTCGTTGCCTAGTTAATTTACACAACGGATAATAAACGTTACCCAGCAAACAAACCTTATGATAAACTATAAAACGTACGGTATTTCAAAAATGATGTTTTATTATTCGTCTTACATTGATGCTCATGTCTTTGGCTCGTCTTGATTTGGAAATGGCTTAAACAGCGTTACCGGCAAAATTCTAAAACGTCTTTAGACAAATGAGATGTCAATCAGCATCAGGTACTGCCAGCAGCAAATAAAATTTTGGGGTGGCACCCGGGGTGGCCAATCAGATGTCAGGGGTGTCCAGTGCCACCCCGGACACCCCTCTGGCTCCGCCACTGAGTCGCTGGACTGTTTTTATTTAAATGCTTTTAAAAGAGGCTCAGTGACGTAGTTCGCAGACCGAGAGCTCGGAGCCTTTACTCTCATGTCAGTACAACAGAAAACACTGGCTGAAGGCAGCTCTCTCCGTTTTAAATGAAACTACTTGCAAACACCTGAGTTCTTTAACAACAGCCGTACTTTGTTGAACTAACGTGGTTCAAACGATGAGACCATATTCATGAAACAGTCTTTACTAGCTTATTCGTTTCCACAAAAATGCAGCACAAATAAGCAAGCATTTTAACGTTTTCAATACACTAATCTACTATTACTGTTTAATCGCTGGAGTGTTTTTTTTTTTTTTTTTTAATTTTTTTAATGCCTTTAAAATATGTAGTTTTGTGAACACGGACGAAGAAACGCCAGCCCCGAAGCTCATCCGTAAACCACATAAAACAGCTCATATGCGCTTAATATAGCTCTTTAAAATGATTTTCTGTTTACATTGTGCACAGTCGCTGAAGTGTTCTTATTTAAATGCTTTTAAAAAAGGCTTAGTGATGTAGTTCGCAGGCCGAGAGCTCGGAGCCTTGACTCTCATGTCAGTACAACAGAAAACACTGGCTGAAGGCAGCTCTCTCCGTTTTAACTGAAACTACTTGCAAACACCTGAGTTCTTTAACAACAGCCGTACTTTGTTGAACTAACGTGGTTCAAATGATGAGACCATATTCATGAAACAGTCTTTACTAGCTTATTCGTTTCCACAAAAATGCAGCACAAATAAGCAAGCATTTTAACGTTTTCAATACACTAATCTACTATTACTGTTCAATCGCTGGAGTGTTTTTTTATTTTTTATTTTTTTAATGCCTTTAAAATATGTAGTTTTGTGAACACGGACGAAGAAACGCCAGCCCCGAAGCTCATCCGTAAACCACATAAAACAGCTCATATGCGCTTAATATAGCTCTTTAAAATGATTTTCTGTTTACATTGTGCACAGTCGCTGAAGTGTTCTTATTTAAATGCTTTTAAAAGAGGCTTAGTGATGTAGTTCGCAGGCCGAGAGCTCGGAGCCTTGACTCTCATGTCAGTACAACAGAAAACACTGGCTGGAGGCAGCTCTCTCCGTTTTAACTGAAACTGCTTGCAAACACCTGAAATTAGCTCTTGGTGCGTTATAAGGGGTCGACGGAATGAAATCGCTGGAACATTTACATTTTAAAAGGTCGTATTTATTTTCATTTTTCCGCTCCACCCCTTCAGTGGAGTGTAATGGTTTAAACGGGGCATTATTTTTCGTAGGTGACCTGTGGTTAGAGGCATTGTTTCTTGTTAGTAAGACATATGGCTTAATAAATTATGTTCTTGGGCATAATTTGCAAGCTAACATGCAGTGCAAGCTATATCTTATAGTTAACCTAAATATAAATGATTTTAATCTGTATTTTTGTACGTCCTCTATTAAATCACCATTTATGAGTAGTGCGCATGCGCACAAATGCCTAAGGGAACTTTCGGAGTATGACGTAAGAGGCAACCTGTGCTAAATCAAACAGAAAATACAGCTAAATGACAGGGAACAAAAAATATGAAATGAGTGATTAGGTGCTATGTTCAATACAGTTGCATTTTTTGAGAACTCTAATCAGTTAAATAGCAGAAGTTATTAGTTGGTGAGGTCTTTAACAACAGCCGTACTTTGTTGAACTTACGTGGTTCAAACGATGAGACCATATTCATGAAACAGTCTTTACTAGCTTATTCGTTTCCACAAAAATGCAGCACAAATAAGCAAGCATTTTAACGTTTTCAATACACTAATCTACTATTACTGTTCAATCGCTGGAGTGTTTTTTTATTTTTTATTTTTTTAATGCCTTTAAAATATGTAGTTTTGTGAACACGGACGAAGAAACGCCAGCCCCGAAGCTCATCCGTAAACCACATAAAACAGCTCATATGCGCTTAATATAGCTCTTTAAAATGATATTCTGTTTACATTGTGCACAGTCGCTGAAGTGTTCTTATTTAAATGCTTTTAAAAGAGGCTTGGTGATGTAGTTCGCAGGCCGAGAGCTCGGAGCCTTGACTCTCATGTCAGTACAACAGAAAACACTGGCTGAAGGCAGCTCTCTCCGTTTTAACTGAAACTGCTTGCAAACACCTGAAATTAGCTCTTGGTGCGTTCTAAGGGGTCGACGGAATGAAATCGCTGGAACATTTACATTTTAAAAGGTCGTATTTATTTTCATTTTTCCGCTCCACCCCTTCAGTGGAGTGTAATGGTTTAAACGGGGCATTATTTTTCGTAGGTGACCTGTGGTTAGAGGCATTGTTTCTTGTTAGTAAGACATATGGCTTAATAAATGATGTTCTTGGGCATAATTTGCAAGCTAACATGCAGTGCAAGCTATATCTTATAGTTAACCTAAATATAAATTATTTTAATCTGTATTTTTGTACGTCCTCTATTAAATCACCATTTATGAGTAGTGCGCATGCGCACAAATGCCTAAGGGAACTTTCGGAGTATGACGTAAGAGGCAACCTGTGCTAAATCAAACAGAAAATACAGCTAAATGACAGGGAACAAAAAATATGAAATGAGTGATTAGGTGCTATGTTCAATACAGTTGCATTTTTTGAGAACTCTAATCAGTTAAATAGCAGAAGTTACACTGAAAAAAATGATTATGGCCCCAATTAAATTAAGCATGATTCAATTTCGCTAGTTTAAATAATAAAAATTTAGTTTTTGATTTTAATTAATAAGTATTAATTGGTTTTAAGCAAATTGCATGTGTTTTAAATCCAAGCCATGTGAATTAATTAAATTCAGTTAGAAAATATTAAGTAAACTTTCTGCGCATGCGCACAAATGCACATTCTCCCTGGCGCCAAAAGGAGTTTCCAGTCACGACTCAGTCAGGTTCACGGTGGGAACTTTTCATTCCGGACCCGGAGTTTTCATCATTCGGTCGATTTACACGGTGAGTAATATTTATGTGAGTAATAATGTAGTGTAGCACTGTTTATTACAGTAAATAGTTTGTTCGCTGTATAAATAATATCTGCAAAATGAGTCTTTGGGAGAAATTCCACAGCGACCAACGGACGGTCACATATAACTTACACAAATAACACAAATAATACTTTTTTATGTGACAGAATGTACTTTTAAGATATTTTTGTATGAAAATGTAGTTGTATAAGCCTAAAATACGCCGTTTATTTGAAAGGATAGCATCTATTTAAATGCTTAAGCGCTTTCGGAGATGCTCAGGCCGGTAACGTTATTGGTGTTCCCGCCTAGTTAACGTTACCACAGCCAGTCCTTCGGGAATCTGCCGGCTTCTAATGTGGTTAAACATGACATATAACGTTAAATCCTTTTGGACGGGTCATCTTTAATGTCCTAACTTGTTTGTTCAAGAGCAGTTTGTTTTGGCTGAAGGTAAGGTAGTGCTTGCGTGATACCGAAAAAAATTATTAACTTCTGTGGCAACTATTGCATTTAAAGCAATGATGGGAAGATCGTATCCTTAACTGCGTGTTTGTACTGTAGAATTGTTTCCACAGACTCAAACTTTATTTGTGGTGTTACGTTAGATGTGTTTCGTTCATACTGGACACCATCACAACTCCAAATAACTATGCCTTGTAATAGAAAGTTCCGGGAAATCAAAAATATGGACGAAGGCATGAAGTTATGAGGGGAATTTCCAGTTAGTTCCTATCAGTAAATCTCACAATATAACATTGGATTTCTGAATGTTTTTAGTGTTCACAATTGTAATCATGTGAACATGCCCCTTTTTGCTAGCTTTAATGGTGCAGCATGTAAACTGTTTTAAACTAGCAATAATAATTATTGTGTTTTTACTTTCATTTGAGGGACTCTCTGCATGTTCCTGTGACTAGGACACATACCATTTCCTTGATGCCAAAGGAAGTTTCCAGGTTCGCCACTTTCCTGAAGTTGTATTATTCCAGCAATATGCACAGTAAGTAATTTTAGTATTAAAGCATTTTACAAAAAAACCGTTGACTTTAATGCAATATATCATATAATGTAATATGTTATGTTCCACAGATCACTGCTGTTTTCCAGAAAGGAGGTCTTACTGGGAGGAAAATGGTCAAATATTTCGGCATTTTACAGGAGGTATGTATTCATTTATCAAGTGTCTTTTCCTTTCCCATATGTATTATTATTTAACACAGTGATGTCAAATACAGTGTCCAGACAAAAATGTCTCTGCTTGAATTTAAATTCTACTTAAATTTCAAATACTAAAAGGGTTATAGTTGCCCAAAAAATGAAAATTCTGTCGTTAATTACTCACCCTCATGTCTTTCCAAACCCAGAAGACCTTAGTTTATCTTCAGAACCAAAAAAAAATTAAAACATTTTTTTCAATGAAATCTGAGAGGTTTCTGGACTTGCATAGGCAACAATATAACTGGCCCAAAAACGTACTAAGGACATAAGTGTAACCATTTATGTGACATCAGTGGTTCAACCGTATCTTTACAGAGCTAAAGAATAATTTTAATGTGCAAAGAAAACAAAAATAACTTTATTCAACAATTCTTCTTCCTGCCTCCATTGTCAAGACTACAATGACATATGCGTGTGTTTTTCTTTGCTTATAAACATGGTTCAGCCCATGCATGTTCATGTCAGCAACACCAAACACTTGTGTCATGGTACTCTCATGAATGGCAGACGGTGGCGCGGAGGAGTCTGTATTTTTGTTTTCTTTGCGCACAAGTATTCTCGTAGCTTCATGAAATTACTGTTGAACCACTGATGTCACATGGACTATTTTACCAATATCTTTAATGTGTTTCTTGGCCTAAGAACATTTCAGTTGAGTTGCGTTGCTGTCTATGCAGGGTTAGAAAGCTCACAGATCTCATTAAAAATATCTGAATTTGTGTTCCATTTGCAGATTAGGAACGACATGTGGGAGATATACAAATAGATTTGTCAGTTTTCTTTCTCATCTGCTTCCTTTCACTTTAACTTAAAAAAAAAACAGCTGTTTATGGTGACATACTGATGTGTTTTTGTGCATATTGGCTGGTAAATATCAGTTGATACCCAACCCTACTAATAACAGTTTCTTTTTATTTAAATATAGGACAGTCAAAGAGATGACTCCTTGAAAGACCCACAACACATCACCATGGGCATACCTGTAAAATCCATTACAAATTGCAGTTTGTTGCATGACATATGAACAGTTTTAGCACTATTGTTTTATTCACTATTGAAAAAATACAATATACTGTTTAATCACTATATACTGTTGCCTGTTTCCACATATTTTTTATTAATTTTGCAATTCCAAGTCCGCACTCAACAATGTGGCCTCTTTCACCTGTGAATTTTTGTTAATTTTTATTTTGTGAATGTGCAACGTTAAGTAAGCACTTGTCTTCCAAACACTTGTTGTATATACAAAGAAACTGTTACTGAATTTACATTTGATGACATTAAAAATAAATTCAAAACATTAAACTTGTTGTGTGTATTTGCAAAGCCATTTAAGAACCTCTCCTTAAGAAAAGGATTTTTTTTAAGGTAAGTGATTAAAACAATTTTGAAATTTAGTCAACAAAATGTGGTTATTTAAATGTAGCTAAAATAAATTGATTGCAACCACTTACCTTAAAAAATTTGAGTAAATTCAATGAATATTTTTTCTTCAGAAACAATTAAATAAATTAAGAGGAAGTAGCATATTTAAATTGGGCTGAAATTACTATTTTTTTTAATACTAAGTTAACTAAATAAAATTGTTTAAATCCAAATAAATGTGTTTGTTTAAATTTAGATCAAATCAATTGATTGCAACCACTTACCTTAAAAAAATTTAGTAAATTCAATGAATCATTTTTTTCAGTGTATTAGTTGGTGAGGTCTTTAACAACAGCCGTACTTTGTTGAACTTACGTGGTTCAAACGATGAGACCATATTCATGAAACAGTCTTTACTAGCTTATTCGTTTCCACAAAAATGCAGCACAAATAAGCAAGCATTTTAACGTTTTCAATACACTAATCTACTATTACTGTTCAATCGCTGGAGTGTTTTTTTATTTTTTATTTTTTTAATGCCTTTAAAATATGTAGTTTTGTGAACACGGACGAAGAAACGCCAGCCCCGAAGCTCATCCGTAAACCACATAAAACAGCTCATATGCGCTTAATATAGCTCTTTAAAATGATATTCTGTTTACATTGTGCACAGTCGCTGAAGTGTTCTTATTTAAATGCTTTTAAAAGAGGCTTGGTGATGTAGTTCGCAGGCCGAGAGCTCGGAGCCTTGACTCTCATGTCAGTACAACAGAAAACACTGGCTGAAGGCAGCTCTCTCCGTTTTAACTGAAACTGCTTGCAAACACCTGAAATTAGCTCTTGGTGCGTTCTAAGGGGTCGACGGAATGAAATCGCTGGAACATTTACATTTTAAAAGGTCGTATTTATTTTCATTTTTCCGCTCCACCCCTTCAGTGGAGTGTAATGGTTTAAACGGGGCATTATTTTTCGTAGGTGACCTGTGGTTAGAGGCATTGTTTCTTGTTAGTAAGACATATGCACTGTAAAAAGCATTCAAGGGTGTTGTCCATAGGAATTTATTTTAAAAAGTATATTTCTTCCAATAAATTGATTCCCTTTTCTTTTTGAATTCATTTAAGTTTTACATAAGTAAAAAGTGTGATTGTTTTTGTAACTTATTATTCCCTATCAAAAAATTGTTTTTTACTGACCTTCACAATAAAATGCTTGTACAAAACTCTATTTAAGTGTTTATATCCAAAGTATAACGTCACGACCCGCCCACATGCAGAACACCAACATCGTTGCTCGCTGTCACCTGAACCGGACCAGTTTCGGAGTTTTTGAGAACTTTTTACAACGTGCAACACATGTAAGTAACTATTTACATTGCATAAAGTTAGGTTTTAGCCGAATGAGCACGCATTTATTGCACTATAACATGTAAAAGCGTCGCCAGGTTACAGATAGTAACGGTAAGTTTTTCAGTTTTGCAGGCGCCATGCGGGCTTGCCGAAGGTCTTGAAATTAACATTAATCTTAAAACAACAATCGCTAACGTTAACATAGTATATGTATATGTGAGATGTATTGCCAAATTATGTTATCTACTTAGTTTGGTTACTTAAAAAAAAACATCGTCATTTTGTTTATTTATGGAGTCTAATAATGTTAGCATCGGTATTAGGCTATGTCTCAAATCACTTGTCTTAAATGTTCTGCCTCTTTCCGAATTAGCTAGCAAAACAGTAACATGGTCTCTCTCTCATCCTCGTTGTGTCAGTTAAAAGTTACGTTAGCTGCTAGGTTTGTAGTCACAGTTGTTCCCTGCATGATTGAAAAATATGGGGACATTTTTTTTTTGGCGCCTCTTTCTGCATTGTATCATACAAATTCTTAAACTTAATCTTTTTATATATTTGTTTGAAATATTTTATATTGTCTTAAACCATTTGTTCAACTAAAAAGATTAAATATTTATTTTGCATTGCAATAACTTGATCCTTATATTTCCCTAAACTCTTGTTTCATTTGTGTTGCTTTTTTAGGAGACCATCAGATCTACTGGAAGGAGCAGTTCATGGAGTAGGTAAGCTCTTTAGAAGGTGGAATTGTGGTAAATGTTTCATAGGTTTGTCCATTTAGAGCAATTAAGGTACCCAAAAGTCCGTAATTGAGAGTTGGAAAAAAGAAAGGAAAAAAAAAAAAAACTAAATTTGCATCCCTTTCTATTTTTAATGACAGATGGGATGGCCTTGTAAATTATACAGCGCTGTTGTACCAGGGAATACTGATAATCTAAAACATTATAGACTGCATCATGGGACCTTTGGACACAGCCATGCCTTGTATACATATAGATTGTATAGTATACTACAGTATAGTATGGCACTGGTTCTCAATCCTGGTCCTGGGGGCCCCCTGCTCTGCATATTTTGCATGTCTCCCTTATTTAACAAACCTGATTGAGATCATCAGCTCATAAGGAGAGAGATCCATGAACTGAACTGAACTGACGAGGTGATGATCTCAGTCAGGTGTGTTAAATAAGGGAGACATGCATAATGAGCAGAGCAGGGGTCCCCCAGGACCAGGATTGAGAACCACTGATGTATAGTAAAGAATACAGTGTGGTTCTGTATAGTACAGATTACAGAACCACACTGATAATGACATTGTATGTTTGTAGTTGTATTGCCTGCAATATTCAGTTTTCCTTTATTCACTACCAACTATAGGATCCAAGTACCTCGTGAAGAAGAGAGACGTGACTCTGAGATGCCTCATTCAATACATGGGAAACAGCGGGCAAGAATCATCTCTGACTACTATGTAAGTATTGTTTAAAAAGCATAGTTTGACTCTTTTGGGAAAAGCACTTATTCCTCAGATATCAATCTTATGTCTGTCTTAGTACGGAGCTGGAGTTGGGGATTAGTTAGCTTGTCTTAGAACAAATATTGTAATTGGGTGGCAATGGCTAGTCTGGCTATGTCAAAAGTTAAAAAACACACCTACAAACATCCAAATGTATGTGTAGGAACCAGGGTCCCTTTTTTGTCTTTCAGTTGCTTGTGGACTTGATTTAAAAAATAAGTTGTTTTTTTTTCTCTCTTTTTTTTTACTGCATTTTCACAAAAGTAAAATCCTTGTTTTACATTAATGCAGGAGTCATAATCATCTGATGATAAACTATAAGAGTGGCATTTTCAGAGCTTTTACTTAATCACGCCTTTTGAAGATTGTTCTCTGTTGCAACTTATTGTTCTGTTTATTCTCATACAGGGACAAACGGAGAGCAGTGTCCATGAGGATTTGAACATATGCAGATATATGTCTGCCGTGAACCAGATGCAGTGGGCATCATCATAGAGGGAAACCCAGTGCTTACTGATCTTGGAAATTTGGCCAGGGCATGGTGCCTGCTTCCGGGAATGACATTTGCTCCGAACCTGCAGTTTCCACCACAACTCTGCAAAACATTTGAGGTGTTCCAAAGACTTTTTGTGGGATTTGACACACTGCGCCCAAAGCCTTCCTCCCGTTTATGTAATTTGTTTATGTAATTTTTTTATGTTAAAATGTCTACAACATTAACATTAAAATTGATTACAGATACTTAGTGCACCCAATTGTTTGTACATGGCAGCTGTTAATAAAAGTTGGAAACAAATACCTCTCTTTCCTTATTAAAGTTATGGCAAATCTAACTAATTATGTCAAGTGGATTAAATAAATAATTTGTCTAAATTAAGAGTAATAGAGTAAATTAATTAATTAAAATAAAAAAGTTTAATTTTTTATTTTAAATGTTACTTATTTTAACTAAGTATGATTTGGTCAATATGTTGCTCTTTGTCATAAAGGTTAAACTCAAATGTTTTGCTTTATATTGTAGATGCTACTTAATTTTTTAGCATAGAGTAAAATAAATAATACTGATTTTTACCAAATCAAAATAACAAGAAGTTCACTAAACTTACAAAAAGTAGTTGGAAAATGTTGCCTTAATTTTTTTGAGTTGAATCTAAGTAACAGTTTTTACAGTGTGGCTTAATAAATGATGTTCTTGGGCATAATTTGCAAGCTAACATGCAGTGCAAGCTATATCTTATAGTTAACCTAAATATAAATTATTTTAATCTGTATTTTTGTACGTCCTCTATTAAATCACCATTTATGAGTAGTGCGCATGCGCACAAATGCCTAAGGGAACTTTCGGAGTATGACGTAAGAGGCAACCTGTGCTAAATCAAACAGAAAATACAGCTAAATGACAGGGAACAAAAAATATGAAATGAGTGATTAGGTGCTATGTTCAATACAGTTGCATTTTTTGAGAACTCTAATCAGTTAAATAGCAGAAGTTATTAGTTGGTGAGGTCTTTAACAACAGCCGTACTTTGTTGAACTTACGTGGTTCAAACGATGAGACCATATTCATGAAACAGTCTTTACTAGCTTATTCGTTTCCACAAAAATGCAGCACAAATAAGCAAGCATTTTAACGTTTTCAATACACTAATCTACTATTACTGTTCAATCGCTGGAGTGTTTTTTTATTTTTTATTTTTTTAATGCCTTTAAAATATGTAGTTTTGTGAACACGGACGAAGAAACGCCAGCCCCGAAGCTCATCCGTAAACCACATAAAACAGCTCATATGCGCTTAATATAGCTCTTTAAAATGATATTCTGTTTACATTGTGCACAGTCGCTGAAGTGTTCTTATTTAAATGCTTTTAAAAGAGGCTTGGTGATGTAGTTCGCAGGCCGAGAGCTCGGAGCCTTGACTCTCATGTCAGTACAACAGAAAACACTGGCTGAAGGCAGCTCTCTCCGTTTTAACTGAAACTGCTTGCAAACACCTGAAATTAGCTCTTGGTGCGTTCTAAGGGGTCGACGGAATGAAATCGCTGGAACATTTACATTTTAAAAGGTCGTATTTATTTTCATTTTTCCGCTCCACCCCTTCAGTGGAGTGTAATGGTTTAAACGGGGCATTATTTTTCGTAGGTGACCTGTGGTTAGAGGCATTGTTTCTTGTTAGTAAGACATATGGCTTAATAAATGATGTTCTTGGGCATAATTTGCAAGCTAACATGCAGTGCAAGCTATATCTTATAGTTAACCTAAATATAAATTATTTTAATCTGTATTTTTGTACGTCCTCTATTAAATCACCATTTATGAGTAGTGCGCATGCGCACAAATGCCTAAGGGAACTTTCGGAGTATGACGTAAGAGGCAACCTGTGCTAAATCAAACAGAAAATACAGCTAAATGACAGGGAACAAAAAATATGAAATGAGTGATTAGGTGCTATGTTCAATACAGTTGCATTTTTTGAGAACTCTTATCAGTTAAATAGCAGAAGTTATTAGTTGGTCATTAAAAACGGCCGTGCTTTGTTGAACTATGTGGCTCAAACGATGAGACCATATTCATGAAACAGTCTTTACTAGCTAATTCGTTTCCACAAAAATGCAGCACAAATAAGCAAGCATTTTAACGTTTTCAATACACTAATCTACTATTACTGTTCAATCGCTGGAGTGTTTTTATTTTTTAAATGCCTTTAAAATATGTAGTTTTGTGAACACGGACGAAGAAACGCCAGCCCTGAAGCTCATCCGTAAACCATATAAAAGCAGCTCATATGCGCTTAATATAGCTCTTTAAAATGATATTATGTTTACATTGCGTACAGTCGCTGGAGTGTTTTTATTTAAATGCTTTTAGAAGAGGCTCAGTGATGTAGTTCGCAGACCGAAAGCTCGGAGCCCTGACTCTCATGTCAGTACAACAGAAAACACAGGCGGAAGGCAGCCCTCTCCGTTTTAAATGAAACTACTCGCAAACACCTGAATTTAGCTCTTGGTGGGTTCTAAGGGGTTGACGGAATGAAATCGCTGGAGCATTTAAATTTTAAAAGGCCGTATTTATTTTCATTTTCCGCTCCACCCCTTCAGAATGGCTTAAACGGGGCATTATTTTTCGTACGTGACCTGTGGTTAGAGGCATTGTTTCTTGTTAGTAAGACATATGGCTTAATAAATTATGTTCTTGGGCATAATTTGCAAGCTAACATGCAGCACAAGCTATATCTTCCATTTAACCTAAATATAAATGATTTTAATCTGTATTTTTGTGCGTCCTCTATAAAGCACCATTTATGAGTAGCGCGCATGCGCACAAATGCCTAAGGGGACTTTCGGAGTATGACGTAAGAGGGCACCTGTGCTAAATCAAACATAAAATACAGCGAAATGACAGGGAACAAAAAATATTAAACGAGTGATTGGGTGCTATGTTCAATACAGTTGCATTTTTTGAGAACTCTTATCAGTTAAATAGCAGAAGTTATTAGTTGGTCATTAAAAACGGCCGTGCTTTGTTGAACTATGTGGCTCAAACGATGAGACCATATTCATGAAACAGTCTTTACTAGCTAATTCGTTTCCACAAAAATGCAGCACAAATAAGCAAGCATTTTAACGTTTTCAATACACTAATCTACTATTACTGTTCAATCGCTGGAGTGTTTTTATTTTTTAAATGCCTTTAAAATATGTAGTTTTGTGAACACGGACGAAGAAACGCCAGCCCTGAAGCTCATCCGTAAACCATATAAAAGCAGCTCATATGCGCTTAATATAGCTCTTTAAAATGATATTATGTTTACATTGCGTACAGTCGCTGGAGTGTTTTTATTTAAATGCTTTTAGAAGAGGCTCAGTGATGTAGTTCGCAGACCGAAAGCTCGGAGCCCTGACTCTCATGTCAGTACAACAGAAAACACAGGCGGAAGGCAGCCCTCTCCGTTTTAAATGAAACTACTCGCAAACACCTGAATTTAGCTCTTGGTGGGTTCTAAGGGGTTGACGGAATGAAATCGCTGGAGCATTTAAATTTTAAAAGGCCGTATTTATTTTCATTTTCCGCTCCACCCCTTCAGAATGGCTTAAACGGGGCATTGTTTTTCGTACGTGACCTGTGGTTAGAGGCATTGTTTCTTGTTAGTAAGACATATGGCTTAATAAATTATGTTCTTGGGCATAATTTGCAAGCTAACATGCAGCACAAGCTATATCTTCCATTTAACCTAAATATAAATGATTTTAATCTGTATTTTTGTGCGTCCTCTATAAAGCACCATTTATGAGTAGCGCGCATGCGCACAAATGCCTAAGGGGACTTTCGGAGTATGACGTAAGAGGGCACCTGTGCTAAATCAAACATAAAATACAGCGAAATGACAGGGAACAAAAAATATTAAACGAGTGATTGGGTGCTATGTTCAATACAGTTGCATTTTTTGAGAACTCTTATCAGTTAAATAGCAGAAGTTATTAGTTGGTCATTAAAAACGGCCGTGCTTTGTTGAACTATGTGGCTCAAACGATGAGACCATATTCATGAAACAGTCTTTACTAGCTAATTCGTTTCCACAAAAATGCAGCACAAATAAGCAAGCATTTTAACGTTTTCAATACACTAATCTACTATTACTGTTCAATCGCTGGAGTGTTTTTATTTTTTAAATGCCTTTAAAATATGTAGTTTTGTGAACACGGACGAAGAAACGCCAGCCCTGAAGCTTATCCGTAAACCATATAAAAGCAGCTCATATGCGCTTAATAAAGCTCTTTAAAATGATATTATGTTTACATTGCGTACAGTCGCTGGAGTGTTTTTATTTAAATGCTTTTAAAAGAGGTTCAGTGATGTAGTTCGCAGACCGAGAGCTCGGAGCCCTGACTCTCATGTGAGTACAACAGAAAACACAGGCTGAAGGCAGCCCTCTCCGTTTTAAATGAAACTACTCGCAAACACCTGAATTTAGCTCTTGGTGGGTTCTAAGGGGTTGACGGAATGAAATCGCTGGAGCATTTAAATTTTAAAAGGCCGTATTTATTTTCATTTTCCGCTCCACCCCTTCAGAATGGCTTAAACGGGGCATTATTTTTCGTACGTGACCTGTGGTTAGAGGCATTGTTTCTTGTTAGTAAGACATATGGCTTAATAAATTATGTTCTTGGGCATAATTTGCAAGCTAACATGCAGCACAAGCTATATCTTCCATTTAACCTAAATATAAATGATTTTAATCTGTATTTTTGTGCGTCCTCTATAAAGCACCATTTATGAGTAGCGCGCATGCGCACAAATGCCTAAGGGGACTTTCGGAGTATGACGTAAGAGGGCACCTGTGCTAAATCAAACATAAAATACAGCGAAATGACAGGGAACAAAAAATATTAAACGAGTGATTGGGTGCTATGTTCAATACAGTTGCATTTTTTGAGAACTCTTATCAGTTAAATAGCAGAAGTTATTAGTTGGTCATTAAAAACGGCCGTGCTTTGTTGAACTATGTGGCTCAAACGATGAGACCATATTCATGAAACAGTCTTTACTAGCTAATTCGTTTCCACAAAAATGCAGCACAAATAAGCAAGCATTTTAACGTTTTCAATACACTAATCTACTATTACTGTTCAATCGCTGGAGTGTTTTTATTTTTTAAATGCCTTTAAAATATGTAGTTTTGTGAACACGGACGAAGAAACGCCAGCCCTGAAGCTCATCCGTAAACCATATAAAAGCAGCTCATATGCGCTTAATATAGCTCTTTAAAATGATATTATGTTTACATTGCGTACAGTCGCTGGAGTGTTTTTATTTAAATGCTTTTAGAAGAGGCTCAGTGATGTAGTTCGCAGACCGAAAGCTCGGAGCCCTGACTCTCATGTCAGTACAACAGAAAACACAGGCGGAAGGCAGCCCTCTCCGTTTTAAATGAAACTACTCGCAAACACCTGAATTTAGCTCTTGGTGGGTTCTAAGGGGTTGACGGAATGAAATCGCTGGAGCATTTAAATTTTAAAAGGCCGTATTTATTTTCATTTTCCGCTCCACCCCTTCAGAATGGCTTAAACGGGGCATTATTTTTCGTACGTGACCTGTGGTTAGAGGCATTGTTTCTTGTTAGTAAGACATATGGCTTAATAAATTATGTTCTTGGGCATAATTTGCAAGCTAACATGCAGCACAAGCTATATCTTCCATTTAACCTAAATATAAATGATTTTAATCTGTATTTTTGTGCGTCCTCTATAAAGCACCATTTATGAGTAGCGCGCATGCGCACAAATGCCTAAGGGGACTTTCGGAGTATGACGTAAGAGGGCACCTGTGCTAAATCAAACATAAAATACAGCGAAATGACAGGGAACAAAAAATATTAAACGAGTGATTGGGTGCTATGTTCAATACAGTTGCATTTTTTGAGAACTCTTATCAGTTAAATAGCAGAAGTTATTAGTTGGTCATTAAAAACGGCCGTGCTTTGTTGAACTATGTGGCTCAAACGATGAGACCATATTCATGAAACAGTCTTTACTAGCTAATTCGTTTCCACAAAAATGCAGCACAAATAAGCAAGCATTTTAACGTTTTCAATACACTAATCTACTATTACTGTTCAATCGCTGGAGTGTTTTTATTTTTTAAATGCCTTTAAAATATGTAGTTTTGTGAACACGGACGAAGAAACGCCAGCCCTGAAGCTTATCCGTAAACCATATAAAAGCAGCTCATATGCGCTTAATAAAGCTCTTTAAAATGATATTATGTTTACATTGCGTACAGTCGCTGGAGTGTTTTTATTTAAATGCTTTTAAAAGAGGTTCAGTGATGTAGTTCGCAGACCGAGAGCTCGGAGCCCTGACTCTCATGTGAGTACAACAGAAAACACAGGCTGAAGGCAGCCCTCTCCGTTTTAAATGAAACTACTCGCAAACACCTGAATTTAGCTCTTGGTGGGTTCTAAGGGGTTGACGGAATGAAATCGCTGGAGCATTTAAATTTTAAAAGGCCGTATTTATTTTCATTTTCCGCTCCACCCCTTCAGAATGGCTTAAACGGGGCATTATTTTTCGTACGTGACCTGTGGTTAGAGGCATTGTTTCTTGTTAGTAAGACATATGGCTTAATAAATTATGTTCTTGGGCATAATTTGCAAGCTAACATGCAGCACAAGCTATATCTTCCATTTAACCTAAATATAAATGATTTTAATCTGTATTTTTGTGCGTCCTCTATAAAGCACCATTTATGAGTAGCGCGCATGCGCACAAATGCCTAAGGGGACTTTCGGAGTATGACGTAAGAGGGCACCTGTGCTAAATCAAACATAAAATACAGCGAAATGACAGGGAACAAAAAATATTAAACGAGTGATTGGGTGCTATGTTCAATACAGTTGCATTTTTTGAGAACTCTTATCAGTTAAATAGCAGAAGTTATTAGTTGGTCATTAAAAACGGCCGTGCTTTGTTGAACTATGTGGCTCAAACGATGAGACCATATTCATGAAACAGTCTTTACTAGCTAATTCGTTTCCACAAAAATGCAGCACAAATAAGCAAGCATTTTAACGTTTTCAATACACTAATCTACTATTACTGTTCAATCGCTGGAGTGTTTTCATTTTTTAAATGCCTTTAAAATATGTAGTTTTGTGAACACGGACGAAGAAACGCCAGCCCTGAAGCTCATCCGTAAACCATATAAAAGCAGCTCATATGCGCTTAATATAGCTCTTTAAAATGATATTATGTTTACATTGCGTACAGTCGCTGGAGTGTTTTTATTTAAATGCTTTTAGAAGAGGCTCAGTGATGTAGTTCGCAGACCGAAAGCTCGGAGCCCTGACTCTCATGTCAGTACAACAGAAAACACAGGCGGAAGGCAGCCCTCTCCGTTTTAAATGAAACTACTCGCAAACACCTGAATTTAGCTCTTGGTGGGTTCTAAGGGGTTGACGGAATGAAATCGCTGGAGCATTTAAATTTTAAAAGGCCGTATTTATTTTCATTTTCCGCTCCACCCCTTCAGAATGGCTTAAACGGGGCATTATTTTTCGTACGTGACCTGTGGTTAGAGGCATTGTTTCTTGTTAGTAAGACATATGGCTTAATAAATTATGTTCTTGGGCATAATTTGCAAGCTAACATGCAGCACAAGCTATATCTTCCATTTAACCTAAATATAAATGATTTTAATCTGTATTTTTGTGCGTCCTCTATAAAGCACCATTTATGAGTAGCGCGCATGCGCACAAATGCCTAAGGGGACTTTCGGAGTATGACGTAAGAGGGCACCTGTGCTAAATCAAACATAAAATACAGCGAAATGACAGGGAACAAAAAATATTAAACGAGTGATTGGGTGCTATGTTCAATACAGTTGCATTTTTTGAGAACTCTTATCAGTTAAATAGCAGAAGTTATTAGTTGGTCATTAAAAACGGCCGTGCTTTGTTGAACTATGTGGCTCAAACGATGAGACCATATTCATGAAACAGTCTTTACTAGCTAATTCGTTTCCACAAAAATGCAGCACAAATAAGCAAGCATTTTAACGTTTTCAATACACTAATCTACTATTACTGTTCAATCGCTGGAGTGTTTTTATTTTTTAAATGCCTTTAAAATATGTAGTTTTGTGAACACGGACGAAGAAACGCCAGCCCTGAAGCTTATCCGTAAACCATATAAAAGCAGCTCATATGCGCTTAATAAAGCTCTTTAAAATGATATTATGTTTACATTGCGTACAGTCGCTGGAGTGTTTTTATTTAAATGCTTTTAAAAGAGGTTCAGTGATGTAGTTCGCAGACCGAGAGCTCGGAGCCCTGACTCTCATGTGAGTACAACAGAAAACACAGGCTGAAGGCAGCCCTCTCCGTTTTAAATGAAACTACTCGCAAACACCTGAATTTAGCTCTTGGTGGGTTCTAAGGGGTTGACGGAATGAAATCGCTGGAGCATTTAAATTTTAAAAGGCCGTATTTATTTTCATTTTCCGCTCCACCCCTTCAGAATGGCTTAAACGGGGCATTATTTTTCGTACGTGACCTGTGGTTAGAGGCATTGTTTCTTGTTAGTAAGACATATGGCTTAATAAATTATGTTCTTGGGCATAATTTGCAAGCTAACATGCAGCACAAGCTATATCTTCCATTTAACCTAAATATAAATGATTTTAATCTGTATTTTTGTGCGTCCTCTATAAAGCACCATTTATGAGTAGCGCGCATGCGCACAAATGCCTAAGGGGACTTTCGGAGTATGACGTAAGAGGGCACCTGTGCTAAATCAAACATAAAATACAGCGAAATGACAGGGAACAAAAAATATTAAACGAGTGATTGGGTGCTATGTTCAATACAGTTGCATTTTTTGAGAACTCTTATCAGTTAAATAGCAGAAGTTATTAGTTGGTCATTAAAAACGGCCGTGCTTTGTTGAACTATGTGGCTCAAACGATGAGACCATATTCATGAAACAGTCTTTACTAGCTAATTCGTTTCCACAAAAATGCAGCACAAATAAGCAAGCATTTTAACGTTTTCAATACACTAATCTACTATTACTGTTCAATCGCTGGAGTGTTTTTATTTTTTAAATGCCTTTAAAATATGTAGTTTTGTGAACACGGACGAAGAAACGCCAGCCCTGAAGCTCATCCGTAAACCATATAAAAGCAGCTCATATGCGCTTAATATAGCTCTTTAAAATGATATTATGTTTACATTGCGTACAGTCGCTGGAGTGTTTTTATTTAAATGCTTTTAGAAGAGGCTCAGTGATGTAGTTCGCAGACCGAAAGCTCGGAGCCCTGACTCTCATGTCAGTACAACAGAAAACACAGGCGGAAGGCAGCCCTCTCCGTTTTAAATGAAACTACTCGCAAACACCTGAATTTAGCTCTTGGTGGGTTCTAAGGGGTTGACGGAATGAAATCGCTGGAGCATTTAAATTTTAAAAGGCCGTATTTATTTTCATTTTCCGCTCCACCCCTTCAGAATGGCTTAAACGGGGCATTATTTTTCGTACGTGACCTGTGGTTAGAGGCATTGTTTCTTGTTAGTAAGACATATGGCTTAATAAATTATGTTCTTGGGCATAATTTGCAAGCTAACATGCAGCACAAGCTATATCTTCCATTTAACCTAAATATAAATGATTTTAATCTGTATTTTTGTGCGTCCTCTATAAAGCACCATTTATGAGTAGCGCGCATGCGCACAAATGCCTAAGGGGACTTTCGGAGTATGACGTAAGAGGGCACCTGTGCTAAATCAAACATAAAATACAGCGAAATGACAGGGAACAAAAAATATTAAACGAGTGATTGGGTGCTATGTTCAATACAGTTGCATTTTTTGAGAACTCTTATCAGTTAAATAGCAGAAGTTATTAGTTGGTCATTAAAAACGGCCGTGCTTTGTTGAACTATGTGGCTCAAACGATGAGACCATATTCATGAAACAGTCTTTACTAGCTAATTCGTTTCCACAAAAATGCAGCACAAATAAGCAAGCATTTTAACGTTTTCAATACACTAATCTACTATTACTGTTCAATCGCTGGAGTGTTTTTATTTTTTAAATGCCTTTAAAATATGTAGTTTTGTGAACACGGACGAAGAAACGCCAGCCCTGAAGCTTATCCGTAAACCATATAAAAGCAGCTCATATGCGCTTAATAAAGCTCTTTAAAATGATATTATGTTTACATTGCGTACAGTCGCTGGAGTGTTTTTATTTAAATGCTTTTAAAAGAGGTTCAGTGATGTAGTTCGCAGACCGAGAGCTCGGAGCCCTGACTCTCATGTGAGTACAACAGAAAACACAGGCTGAAGGCAGCCCTCTCCGTTTTAAATGAAACTACTCGCAAACACCTGAATTTAGCTCTTGGTGGGTTCTAAGGGGTTGACGGAATGAAATCGCTGGAGCATTTAAATTTTAAAAGGCCGTATTTATTTTCATTTTCCGCTCCACCCCTTCAGAATGGCTTAAACGGGGCATTATTTTTCGTACGTGACCTGTGGTTAGAGGCATTGTTTCTTGTTAGTAAGACATATGGCTTAATAAATTATGTTCTTGGGCATAATTTGCAAGCTAACATGCAGCACAAGCTATATCTTCCATTTAACCTAAATATAAATGATTTTAATCTGTATTTTTGTGCGTCCTCTATAAAGCACCATTTATGAGTAGCGCGCATGCGCACAAATGCCTAAGGGGACTTTCGGAGTATGACGTAAGAGGGCACCTGTGCTAAATCAAACATAAAATACAGCGAAATGACAGGGAACAAAAAATATTAAACGACTGATTGGGTGCTATGTTCAATACAGTTGCATTTTTTGAGAACTCTTATCAGTTAAATAGCAGAAGTTATTAGTTGGTCATTAAAAACGGCCGTGCTTTGTTGAACTATGTGGCTCAAACGATGAGACCATATTCATGAAACAGTCTTTACTAGCTAATTCGTTTCCACAAAAATGCAGCACAAATAAGCAAGCATTTTAACGTTTTCAATACACTAATCTACTATTACTGTTCAATCGCTGGAGTGTTTTTATTTTTTAAATGCCTTTAAAATATGTAGTTTTGTGAACACGGACGAAGAAACGCCAGCCCTGAAGCTCATCCGTAAACCATATAAAAGCAGCTCATATGCGCTTAATATAGCTCTTTAAAATGATATTATGTTTACATTGCGTACAGTCGCTGGAGTGTTTTTATTTAAATGCTTTTAGAAGAGGCTCAGTGATGTAGTTCGCAGACCGAAAGCTCGGAGCCCTGACTCTCATGTCAGTACAACAGAAAACACAGGCGGAAGGCAGCCCTCTCCGTTTTAAATGAAACTACTCGCAAACACCTGAATTTAGCTCTTGGTGGGTTCTAAGGGGTTGACGGAATGAAATCGCTGGAGCATTTAAATTTTAAAAGGCCGTATTTATTTTCATTTTCCGCTCCACCCCTTCAGAATGGCTTAAACGGGGCATTATTTTTCGTACGTGACCTGTGGTTAGAGGCATTGTTTCTTGTTAGTAAGACATATGGCTTAATAAATTATGTTCTTGGGCATAATTTGCAAGCTAACATGCAGCACAAGCTATATCTTCCATTTAACCTAAATATAAATGATTTTAATCTGTATTTTTGTGCGTCCTCTATAAAGCACCATTTATGAGTAGCGCGCATGCGCACAAATGCCTAAGGGGACTTTCGGAGTATGACGTAAGAGGGCACCTGTGCTAAATCAAACATAAAATACAGCGAAATGACAGGGAACAAAAAATATTAAACGAGTGATTGGGTGCTATGTTCAATACAGTTGCATTTTTTGAGAACTCTTATCAGTTAAATAGCAGAAGTTATTAGTTGGTCATTAAAAACGGCCGTGCTTTGTTGAACTATGTGGCTCAAACGATGAGACCATATTCATGAAACAGTCTTTACTAGCTAATTCGTTTCCACAAAAATGCAGCACAAATAAGCAAGCATTTTAACGTTTTCAATACACTAATCTACTATTACTGTTCAATCGCTGGAGTGTTTTTATTTTTTAAATGCCTTTAAAATATGTAGTTTTGTGAACACGGACGAAGAAACGCCAGCCCTGAAGCTTATCCGTAAACCATATAAAAGCAGCTCATATGCGCTTAATAAAGCTCTTTAAAATGATATTATGTTTACATTGCGTACAGTCGCTGGAGTGTTTTTATTTAAATGCTTTTAAAAGAGGTTCAGTGATGTAGTTCGCAGACCGAGAGCTCGGAGCCCTGACTCTCATGTGAGTACAACAGAAAACACAGGCTGAAGGCAGCCCTCTCCGTTTTAAATGAAACTACTCGCAAACACCTGAATTTAGCTCTTGGTGGGTTCTAAGGGGTTGACGGAATGAAATCGCTGGAGCATTTAAATTTTAAAAGGCCGTATTTATTTTCATTTTCCGCTCCACCCCTTCAGAATGGCTTAAACGGGGCATTATTTTTCGTACGTGACCTGTGGTTAGAGGCATTGTTTCTTGTTAGTAAGACATATGGCTTAATAAATTATGTTCTTGGGCATAATTTGCAAGCTAACATGCAGCACAAGCTATATCTTCCATTTAACCTAAATATAAATGATTTTAATCTGTATTTTTGTGCGTCCTCTATAAAGCACCATTTATGAGTAGCGCGCATGCGCACAAATGCCTAAGGGGACTTTCGGAGTATGACGTAAGAGGGCACCTGTGCTAAATCAAACATAAAATACAGCGAAATGACAGGGAACAAAAAATATTAAACGAGTGATTGGGTGCTATGTTCAATACAGTTGCATTTTTTGAGAACTCTTATCAGTTAAATAGCAGAAGTTATTAGTTGGTCATTAAAAACGGCCGTGCTTTGTTGAACTATGTGGCTCAAACGATGAGACCATATTCATGAAACAGTCTTTACTAGCTAATTCGTTTCCACAAAAATGCAGCACAAATAAGCAAGCATTTTAACGTTTTCAATACACTAATCTACTATTACTGTTCAATCGCTGGAGTGTTTTTATTTTTTAAATGCCTTTAAAATATGTAGTTTTGTGAACACGGACGAAGAAACGCCAGCCCTGAAGCTTATCCGTAAACCATATAAAAGCAGCTCATATGCGCTTAATAAAGCTCTTTAAAATGATATTATGTTTACATTGCGTACAGTCGCTGGAGTGTTTTTATTTAAATGCTTTTAAAAGAGGTTCAGTGATGTAGTTCGCAGACCGAGAGCTCGGAGCCCTGACTCTCATGTGAGTACAACAGAAAACACAGGCTGAAGGCAGCCCTCTCCGTTTTAAATGAAACTACTCGCAAACACCTGAATTTAGCTCTTGGTGGGTTCTAAGGGGTTGACGGAATGAAATCGCTGGAGCATTTAAATTTTAAAAGGCCGTATTTATTTTCATTTTCCGCTCCACCCCTTCAGAATGGCTTAAACGGGGCATTATTTTTCGTACGTGACCTGTGGTTAGAGACATTGTTTCTTGTTAGTAAGACATATGGCTTAATAAATTATGTTCTTGGGCATAATTTGCAAGCTAACATGCAGCACAAGCTATATCTTCCATTTAACCTAAATATAAATGATTTTAATCTGTATTTTTGTGCGTCCTCTATAAAGCACCATTTATGAGTAGCGCGCATGCGCACAAATGCCTAAGGGGACTTTCGGAGTATGACGTAAGAGGGCACCTGTGCTAAATCAAACATAAAATACAGCGAAATGACAGGGAACAAAAAATATTAAACGAGTGATTGGGTGCTATGTTCAATACAGTTGCATTTTTTGAGAACTCTTATCAGTTAAATAGCAGAAGTTATTAGTTGGTCATTAAAAACGGCCGTGCTTTGTTGAACTATGTGGCTCAAACGATGAGACCATATTCATGAAACAGTCTTTACTAGCTAATTCGTTTCCACAAAAATGCAGCACAAATAAGCAAGCATTTTAACGTTTTCAATACACTAATCTACTATTACTGTTCAATCGCTGGAGTGTTTTTATTTTTTAAATGCCTTTAAAATATGTAGTTTTGTGAACACGGACGAAGAAACGCCAGCCCTGAAGCTCATCCGTAAACCATATAAAAGCAGCTCATATGCGCTTAATATAGCTCTTTAAAATGATATTATGTTTACATTGCGTACAGTCGCTGGAGTGTTTTTATTTAAATGCTTTTAGAAGAGGCTCAGTGATGTAGTTCGCAGACCGAAAGCTCGGAGCCCTGACTCTCATGTCAGTACAACAGAAAACACAGGCGGAAGGCAGCCCTCTCCGTTTTAAATGAAACTACTCGCAAACACCTGAATTTAGCTCTTGGTGGGTTCTAAGGGGTTGACGGAATGAAATCGCTGGAGCATTTAAATTTTAAAAGGCCGTATTTATTTTCATTTTCCGCTCCACCCCTTCAGAATGGCTTAAACGGGGCATTATTTTTCGTACGTGACCTGTGGTTAGAGGCATTGTTTCTTGTTAGTAAGACATATGGCTTAATAAATTATGTTCTTGGGCATAATTTGCAAGCTAACATGCAGCACAAGCTATATCTTCCATTTAACCTAAATATAAATGATTTTAATCTGTATTTTTGTGCGTCCTCTATAAAGCACCATTTATGAGTAGCGCGCATGCGCACAAATGCCTAAGGGGACTTTCGGAGTATGACGTAAGAGGGCACCTGTGCTAAATCAAACATAAAATACAGCGAAATGACAGGGAACAAAAAATATTAAACGAGTGATTGGGTGCTATGTTCAATACAGTTGCATTTTTTGAGAACTCTTATCAGTTAAATAGCAGAAGTTATTAGTTGGTCATTAAAAACGGCCGTGCTTTGTTGAACTATGTGGCTCAAACGATGAGACCATATTCATGAAACAGTCTTTACTAGCTAATTCGTTTCCACAAAAATGCAGCACAAATAAGCAAGTATTTTAACGTTTTCAATACACTAATCTACTATTACTGTTCAATCGCTGGAGTGTTTTTATTTTTTAAATGCCTTTAAAATATGTAGTTTTGTGAACACGGACGAAGAAACGCCAGCCCTGAAGCTCATCCGTAAACCATATAAAAGCAGCTCATATGCGCTTAATATAGCTCTTTAAAATGATATTATGTTTACATTGCGTACAGTCGCTGGAGTGTTTTTATTTAAATGCTTTTAGAAGAGGCTCAGTGATGTAGTTCGCAGACCGAAAGCTCGGAGCCCTGACTCTCATGTCAGTACAACAGAAAACACAGGCGGAAGGCAGCCCTCTCCGTTTTAAATGAAACTACTCGCAAACACCTGAATTTAGCTCTTGGTGGGTTCTAAGGGGTTGACGGAATGAAATCGCTGGAGCATTTAAATTTTAAAAGGCCGTATTTATTTTCATTTTCCGCTCCACCCCTTCAGAATGGCTTAAACGGGGCATTATTTTTCGTAGGTGACCTGTGGTCAGGGCCGTTTAAAGGAATTTGGGGGCCCCAAGCAAAATGGACATGGAGGCCCCCCGCACGCACGCATGCACGCAAAGGAACCACAGCATAGCCATACAGTTTAAATTCACTCACACTTTATATAAATCCATCTGTTCAGGTACAGAATGCATCACAGAGTGTCTGACACCTAAAATTTGACAGGCACTACTGTATATAAAAAATTCTGCAATGTTCATGGGCAAAAGTGACTAGTATTTACACAGTTTGATGGGAATTCAGTAGTGATTTGCACTGTTTTTTTCTAACAATATGACAGCACACACTCTGGGCTGTGCAGGATATGAGCTATAATTATAGAGCTTGTGGTACCTTGTGCTGAAGAGGAAACATCAGCACTGAGAAGTGATGCATCTGTTGATGTTGAGGATGAAGTTGATGGTGTAGCTGGGAAAATAATAATTTAAAAAATCTGAAATGACCATTTCACTGTTGGCATATTGAAAGAGGTCACTTTTAACAGCTCAGCTCAGGTCAGTGAGAGAAATTCACTCTACCTTCATCAGTGGAGGTATCCTTAGGAAGAGCCTGAGGGCTGAGAAATTTAAGCAAAGCACCTTGAGGGAGAAAGAAAAGATGGTAACACTTTATAATAATAACAATCATTAATAGAAGGTAAATTGACAGTTAATTAATCTTTAGTCTTTAGCTATGCATTTACTGAATGAGCATTGTGCAGCTGTTCGTCCGACTGTACTGTATTTTATTTTTCTAAACTGTTTTAATTATTCTTATTTCTTTTTATTATTTTAATTTCTTCTATGTAAAGCACTTTGAATTGCCAATGTGTATGAAATGTGCTATATAAATACACTTTTTACTGTTAACAAACAATGAAATTATAATTAAATGTTTACTAATTATTAGAAGTGCTGTGAGTCGACTACCAATGCTTAAAAACATCCCAAGCTAATGTTTGATGCACAGAATTTATTGTGTGGTTTTCCTAAATAGATTATCCCAGTGGAATAGTTAGTATAGCATGCCACTTTCATCAAAACCTATTACAAAGCTATAGCAATGTCATGTCATTAAATATGATAAACAGCGATTCTGGAACAGATCTGCGTCTTCCTTATCCAGTTAAAAAACATATTACAGTATGTAACCATGTTCCGTCCGTTCAAAAAAAAGTTGCTCTAACTGTTCGTTACAAGCAGCATTTGCTGTCAGCCAGGTAGCTTAGCTAACATACATAAACATATTTCTGCTAGCCTACGTGTTGCAAAATTGCACCATTTGTACAAGACAAGTAGAGCTATTTTATGTGTGTAATTTATCACTTACCACTGTCTTGTTTTTTCTTATCCTCCTCTTCCTTTCTCTTCTTTCTTTTTTGGCTTCCTGAAGCATAATTCCGCTTCATGACTGCCGAGGAAGTTTTGTATTTTGCCGGCAGCAGAGATCGCGTGGTTGGCTGGCTGCTGTCAGCGAGGGGGGCCCCCTTGAGGGTGATCCCGATAACAGTGTCATTGCACTTTACTGCATTCACTATCAATGGGGCGCTCACACAGTTTGTCGCTGCATTTTATTCTTAACCAGTCGTTGTCTTGGGGCCCCAGGCCAGCTCGGGGCCCCAAGCAATTGCTTGGTTTGCCTGTCTTGTCGCGACGAGCCTGCCTGTGGTTAGAGGCATTGTTTCTTGTTAGTAAGACATATGGCTTAATAAATGATGTTCTTGGGCATAATTTGCAAGCTAACATGCAGCACAAGCTATATCTTACATTTAACCTAAATATAAATGATTTTAATCTGTATTTTTGTGCGTCCTCTATAAAGCACCATTTATGAGTAGCGCGCATGCGCACAAATGCCTAAGGGGACTTTCGGAGTATGACGTAAGAGGGCACCTGTGCTAAATCAAACATAAAATACAGCGAAATGACAGGGAACAAAAAATATTAAACGAGTGATTGGGTGCTATGTTCAATACAGTTGCATTTTTTGAGAACTCTTATCAGTTAAATAGCAGAAGTTATTAGTTGGTCATTAAAAACGGCCGTGCTTTGTTGAACTATGTGGCTCAAACGATGAGACCATATTCATGAAACAGTCTTTACTAGCTAATTCGTTTCCACAAAAATGCAGCACAAATAAGCAAGCATTTTAACGTTTTCAATACACTAATCTACTATTACTGTTCAATCGCTGGAGTGTTTTTATTTTTTAAATGCCTTTAAAATATGTAGTTTTGTGAACACGGACGAAGAAACGCCAGCCCTGAAGCTTATCCGTAAACCATATAAAAGCAGCTCATATGCGCTTAATAAAGCTCTTTAAAATGATATTATGTTTACATTGCGTACAGTCGCTGGAGTGTTTTTATTTAAATGCTTTTAAAAGAGGTTCAGTGATGTAGTTCGCAGACCGAGAGCTCGGAGCCCTGACTCTCATGTGAGTACAACAGAAAACACAGGCTGAAGGCAGCCCTCTCCGTTTTAAATGAAACTACTCGCAAACACCTGAATTTAGCTCTTGGTGGGTTCTAAGGGGTTGACGGAATGAAATCGCTGGAGCATTTAAATTTTAAAAGGCCGTATTTATTTTCATTTTCCGCTCCACCCCTTCAGAATGGCTTAAACGGGGCATTATTTTTCGTACGTGACCTGTGGTTAGAGGCATTGTTTCTTGTTAGTAAGACATATGGCTTAATAAATTATGTTCTTGGGCATAATTTGCAAGCTAACATGCAGCACAAGCTATATCTTCCATTTAACCTAAATATAAATGATTTTAATCTGTATTTTTGTGCGTCCTCTATAAAGCACCATTTATGAGTAGCGCGCATGCGCACAAATGCCTAAGGGGACTTTCGGAGTATGACGTAAGAGGGCACCTGTGCTAAATCAAACATAAAATACAGCGAAATGACAGGGAACAAAAAATATTAAACGAGTGATTGGGTGCTATGTTCAATACAGTTGCATTTTTTGAGAACTCTTATCAGTTAAATAGCAGAAGTTATTAGTTGGTCATTAAAAACGGCCGTGCTTTGTTGAACTATGTGGCTCAAACGATGAGACCATATTCATGAAACAGTCTTTACTAGCTAATTCGTTTCCACAAAAATGCAGCACAAATAAGCAAGCATTTTAACGTTTTCAATACACTAATCTACTATTACTGTTCAATCGCTGGAGTGTTTTTATTTTTTAAATGCCTTTAAAATATGTAGTTTTGTGAACACGGACGAAGAAACGCCAGCCCTGAAGCTTATCCGTAAACCATATAAAAGCAGCTCATATGCGCTTAATAAAGCTCTTTAAAATGATATTATGTTTACATTGCGTACAGTCGCTGGAGTGTTTTTATTTAAATGCTTTTAAAAGAGGTTCAGTGATGTAGTTCGCAGACCGAGAGCTCGGAGCCCTGACTCTCATGTGAGTACAACAGAAAACACAGGCTGAAGGCAGCCCTCTCCGTTTTAAATGAAACTACTCGCAAACACCTGAATTTAGCTCTTGGTGGGTTCTAAGGGGTTGACGGAATGAAATCGCTGGAGCATTTAAATTTTAAAAGGCCGTATTTATTTTCATTTTCCGCTCCACCCCTTCAGAATGGCTTAAACGGGGCATTATTTTTCGTACGTGACCTGTGGTTAGAGGCATTGTTTCTTGTTAGTAAGACATATGGCTTAATAAATTATGTTCTTGGGCATAATTTGCAAGCTAACATGCAGCACAAGCTATATCTTCCATTTAACCTAAATATAAATGATTTTAATCTGTATTTTTGTGCGTCCTCTATAAAGCACCATTTATGAGTAGCGCGCATGCGCACAAATGCCTAAGGGGACTTTCGGAGTATGACGTAAGAGGGCACCTGTGCTAAATCAAACATAAAATACAGCGAAATGACAGGGAACAAAAAATATTAAACGAGTGATTGGGTGCTATGTTCAATACAGTTGCATTTTTTGAGAACTCTTATCAGTTAAATAGCAGAAGTTATTAGTTGGTCATTAAAAACGGCCGTGCTTTGTTGAACTATGTGGCTCAAACGATGAGACCATATTCATGAAACAGTCTTTACTAGCTAATTCGTTTCCACAAAAATGCAGCACAAATAAGCAAGCATTTTAACGTTTTCAATACACTAATCTACTATTACTGTTCAATCGCTGGAGTGTTTTTATTTTTTAAATGCCTTTAAAATATGTAGTTTTGTGAACACGGACGAAGAAACGCCAGCCCTGAAGCTCATCCGTAAACCATATAAAAGCAGCTCATATGCGCTTAATATAGCTCTTTAAAATGATATTATGTTTACATTGCGTACAGTCGCTGGAGTGTTTTTATTTAAATGCTTTTAGAAGAGGCTCAGTGATGTAGTTCGCAGACCGAAAGCTCGGAGCCCTGACTCTCATGTCAGTACAACAGAAAACACAGGCGGAAGGCAGCCCTCTCCGTTTTAAATGAAACTACTCGCAAACACCTGAATTTAGCTCTTGGTGGGTTCTAAGGGGTTGACGGAATGAAATCGCTGGAGCATTTAAATTTTAAAAGGCCGTATTTATTTTCATTTTCCGCTCCACCCCTTCAGAATGGCTTAAACGGGGCATTATTTTTCGTACGTGACCTGTGGTTAGAGGCATTGTTTCTTGTTAGTAAGACATATGGCTTAATAAATTATGTTCTTGGGCATAATTTGCAAGCTAACATGCAGCACAAGCTATATCTTCCATTTAACCTAAATATAAATGATTTTAATCTGTATTTTTGTGCGTCCTCTATAAAGCACCATTTATGAGTAGCGCGCATGCGCACAAATGCCTAAGGGGACTTTCGGAGTATGACGTAAGAGGGCACCTGTGCTAAATCAAACATAAAATACAGCGAAATGACAGGGAACAAAAAATATTAAACGAGTGATTGGGTGCTATGTTCAATACAGTTGCATTTTTTGAGAACTCTTATCAGTTAAATAGCAGAAGTTATTAGTTGGTCATTAAAAACGGCCGTGCTTTGTTGAACTATGTGGCTCAAACGATGAGACCATATTCATGAAACAGTCTTTACTAGCTAATTCGTTTCCACAAAAATGCAGCACAAATAAGCAAGTATTTTAACGTTTTCAATACACTAATCTACTATTACTGTTCAATCGCTGGAGTGTTTTTATTTTTTAAATGCCTTTAAAATATGTAGTTTTGTGAACACGGACGAAGAAACGCCAGCCCTGAAGCTCATCCGTAAACCATATAAAAGCAGCTCATATGCGCTTAATATAGCTCTTTAAAATGATATTATGTTTACATTGCGTACAGTCGCTGGAGTGTTTTTATTTAAATGCTTTTAGAAGAGGCTCAGTGATGTAGTTCGCAGACCGAAAGCTCGGAGCCCTGACTCTCATGTCAGTACAACAGAAAACACAGGCGGAAGGCAGCCCTCTCCGTTTTAAATGAAACTACTCGCAAACACCTGAATTTAGCTCTTGGTGGGTTCTAAGGGGTTGACGGAATGAAATCGCTGGAGCATTTAAATTTTAAAAGGCCGTATTTATTTTCATTTTCCGCTCCACCCCTTCAGAATGGCTTAAACGGGGCATTATTTTTCGTAGGTGACCTGTGGTCAGGGCCGTTTAAAGGAATTTGGGGGCCCCAAGCAAAATGGACATGGAGGCCCCCCGCACGCACGCATGCACGCAAAGGAACCACAGCATAGCCATACAGTTTAAATTCACTCACACTTTATATAAATCCATCTGTTCAGGTACAGAATGCATCACAGAGTGTCTGACACCTAAAATTTGACAGGCACTACTGTATATAAAAAATTCTGCAATGTTCATGGGCAAAAGTGACTAGTATTTACACAGTTTGATGGGAATTCAGTAGTGATTTGCACTGTTTTTTTCTAACAATATGACAGCACACACTCTGGGCTGTGCAGGATATGAGCTATAATTATAGAGCTTGTGGTACCTTGTGCTGAAGAGGAAACATCAGCACTGAGAAGTGATGCATCTGTTGATGTTGAGGATGAAGTTGATGGTGTAGCTGGGAAAATAATAATTTAAAAAATCTGAAATGACCATTTCACTGTTGGCATATTGAAAGAGGTCACTTTTAACAGCTCAGCTCAGGTCAGTGAGAGAAATTCACTCTACCTTCATCAGTGGAGGTATCCTTAGGAAGAGCCTGAGGGCTGAGAAATTTAAGCAAAGCACCTTGAGGGAGAAAGAAAAGATGGTAACACTTTATAATAATAACAATCATTAATAGAAGGTAAATTGACAGTTAATTAATCTTTAGTCTTTAGCTATGCATTTACTGAATGAGCATTGTGCAGCTGTTCGTCCGACTGTACTGTATTTTATTTTTCTAAACTGTTTTAATTATTCTTATTTCTTTTTATTATTTTAATTTCTTCTATGTAAAGCACTTTGAATTGCCAATGTGTATGAAATGTGCTATATAAATACACTTTTTACTGTTAACAAACAATGAAATTATAATTAAATGTTTACTAATTATTAGAAGTGCTGTGAGTCGACTACCAATGCTTAAAAACATCCCAAGCTAATGTTTGATGCACAGAATTTATTGTGTGGTTTTCCTAAATAGATTATCCCAGTGGAATAGTTAGTATAGCATGCCACTTTCATCAAAACCTATTACAAAGCTATAGCAATGTCATGTCATTAAATATGATAAACAGCGATTCTGGAACAGATCTGCGTCTTCCTTATCCAGTTAAAAAACATATTACAGTATGTAACCATGTTCCGTCCGTTCAAAAAAAAGTTGCTCTAACTGTTCGTTACAAGCAGCATTTGCTGTCAGCCAGGTAGCTTAGCTAACATACATAAACATATTTCTGCTAGCCTACGTGTTGCAAAATTGCACCATTTGTACAAGACAAGTAGAGCTATTTTATGTGTGTAATTTATCACTTACCACTGTCTTGTTTTTTCTTATCCTCCTCTTCCTTTCTCTTCTTTCTTTTTTGGCTTCCTGAAGCATAATTCCGCTTCATGACTGCCGAGGAAGTTTTGTATTTTGCCGGCAGCAGAGATCGCGTGGTTGGCTGGCTGCTGTCAGCGAGGGGGGCCCCCTTGAGGGTGATCCCGATAACAGTGTCATTGCACTTTACTGCATTCACTATCAATGGGGCGCTCACACAGTTTGTCGCTGCATTTTATTCTTAACCAGTCGTTGTCTTGGGGCCCCAGGCCAGCTCGGGGCCCCAAGCAATTGCTTGGTTTGCCTGTCTTGTCGCGACGAGCCTGCCTGTGGTTAGAGGCATTGTTTCTTGTTAGTAAGACATATGGCTTAATAAATGATGTTCTTGGGCATAATTTGCAAGCTAACATGCAGCACAAGCTATATCTTACATTTAACCTAAATATAAATGATTTTAATCTGTATTTTTGTGCGTCCTCTATAAAGCACCATTTATGAGTAGCGCGCATGCGCACAAATGCCTAAGGGGACTTTCGGAGTATGACGTAAGAGGGCACCTGTGCTAAATCAAACATAAAATACAGCGAAATGACAGGGAACAAAAAATATTAAACGAGTGATTGGGTGCTATGTTCAATACAGTTGCATTTTTTGAGAACTCTTATCAGTTAAATAGCAGAAGTTATTACCCAGCAAACATTGGTCCGACGGCGACGTCCTGTCCCTGGCCAAAAATAGTCGCGGTAGGACGACAAAGTATGCAAAAAATTTAAACACAAAATATTTCTTAAAAATGCATTCAGATGCATTTGTACATGTCTACAATTATATGTGGTTGCATGTAAAGTTTTTACTTTGACTTTTAGCTGAGTGTAGTTCAAAATATACCCGGTTGTGATTCGGTTGTGAAAGGACGTCCAGCAGGTGACGTCTTTTACACGTGCATTTATAGTCCATCGTCAACCTCTATAAAATCCTTATGAAATATGCAAAAGCAATTGTGCTTACATTCACATTCACATTGGCATACTACAGTAATTAATTTAAGTGCCCAAAGTAGTTTCTTAAGAGGTTGTTAATAGACGTCCACTGACGTCCTTTAAACGTTTAGTAAGACCCATGCAAACCAGCACGGAAATTTTTATTTAAAAAACTTCCATTTGTTTTACATCTTGTTTTATGTCAAATTCTATTCACAAATTGCTTGTAGTTAAGTGTGAAATCACTGCATTTACCCATTATTCCACCAGTTTCCCATACATTACAATATGATTTAATTATTTCGTTTTTAATGATTAAATATATATAGGCTATATACATAAGTAAGTCACAATTTAAAGTCTGAGCTGGATGCAAAAACTGCTGCCAAGATGTTGTTACAAATTCTGGCGATATGGTATCTCTATAGCAGATTATCTCGAGATATGACAGTTTGTATACTCAAAATTCCAGATCAATAGGTGGCGGTAATGCATCTTTTTATGCTGGTTTGGCAAAATCGCCAAAAACACCAGAAGAAGAGGAGTGAGCCGTAACGTACACCAGGAGAGAGTTTTTTGAGTTTACAAATCATTGAAAATTCACCGATGGGTAAGTACATTTTGAGGTATTTTATTAATGTATTTTATTTTTACTTGTTTTACTCGGAGGAACCAAAAGCAAGTATAAGCACACTGTCAAGTTAAATTAACTTGGGCTAAAGTTAGCTAGTATGCTAAAAGGTAATGTTTAATGCTATGGTCTTTTTTAACCCTAAAAAGAAACTCATCTGTGGCATATATATATATATATATATATATATATATATATATATATATAATTTTTTTTTTTTTTTTTTTCTTTATTATTAGGCAAGCTATAAAAGGGGAAAAAACAATAGTTAAATGTATATATGTACTTTGACATCAATGACATGCAGCACATAAGAGCACATTGGTTGATTAAACATGTTTAAAAATTAAATTAAAAAGTACTACTCAGATGTAGCATTCTGAAAGTTTATTTCTGAAAATAAATGCAATGAAAGACTGTGATATGTTAAAACTGTAGGAGGAGCTCAGGAACAATTCACTGAAATCTGTAAATTAATTTGAGCATGGCTGACTTCAATAAGTGCTTTAAAAGTATTTTGTAATTTCAGATTTGCTAAACATGTCCTCTGACTATCAAAGCAACTGGAGATGTCGAAGGGCAAGCGAAAGAGGACAGCAGCTCAGAATCCGAGGGGACATTGGAGCCTGCCTTGGTGTTTTACAATTTCAAATAGGTGGAACCAGATAATTACCCCATGCCATCAGCAAGTAAGGAATATTATATGGTGTTTGAAACGCAGGCCATTTATGGGAAATTCATTAAAGCAAAGTTTGCAAACAGTCCGTTTGTAAATCTTTTATTAGAGGTACAAGTAGGGCTGGGCGATAAATCGAAAGCGATTGTAAGGCGCGTTTAGTGAATGAAGCCGGTACTTTGATTAGTAGTAAATCTCCATCACGTGCGTTCAGCTGCGTTCATCTGGAGTGTTCAGAGGCGTAAATCACTGACAAGCTACGCCAAATCGCGCTAAAAATCGCATTCGATTCGATTCGATTTTGAGCGCGATTAGGCGTAGCTTGTCAGTGATTTACGCCTCTGAACACTCCAGCTGAACGCACGTGATGGAGATTTACTACTAATCAAAGTACCGGCTTCATTCACTAAACGCGCCTTAGAATCGCTTTCGATTTATCGCCCAGCCCTAGGTACAAGTAGTTGTTTATCGATAATCTAATGCCAATATCGATACCATTGTTTTTGTTTGCTGTCAATTCTGTCTTGCTCTTGATTTTTCAAAACATTATTACATTATTTTGATTGTGGTGTCACTTTTAGGTTCAGCAACTGTCCAGAGTTGGCCGAATGTCAGTCAGAGACTGTGTATGAACAGGTATGTATTTACCTAGCATTGTTTGTGTGTTTTGCTGTGTCGTATTTCAGAAAAAAAATGACAATAGTAACAGTATCCACAATAATAACCTCAACTTTTGGTAATACTATAATTCTGTCACACACTATATCTACTTATATAATTGCCTGTTTTTGTGTTGAAGTTGTAATGTCTGTGCTAAATCAGGTTGTTCGTAGGACTTAAAACAAGATATAAAAACATAATGTTAGTGTAAGAAATGAATGAGTCATTACTTGTCACAAAAACTTTGGATAGGGATAGAGCACTTATTACATGATAGAGAGTGGTTGTGAAAGTGTATGTTTTAACACTGCATGCAATTGGCAAGCTGCACAGTACTGCTAATTTGTAATACTGGTCTTACAATGCATTTTAATATTATGACTGAATCGTTTATTTCGCAGAATCATGTCAAATGCCTTAATGGCAAAATTCAACATGCAGGGTGGTGGCCAGCTGGAAAAGGCTGCATTCAAGGCTACACCTTTATATAATATAATACAAGGTAATTTGTGACACATCGTATGTTCCTTGTGTCTTATTTAAAAGACCTGTTTTTATCAGAAATGTCCAAACGCATAACTAACATGTTTTAGTCCCGGTGTTCTCATATGTGGACATGTATGAAATCAACATCCTGCATCACGAATTAAGTCGTCACTTTGTTTTGAAATGAATAACATTTTTCTGAGATGTTGATTCATGACACACAGTTTAAAAATTAGACAAATTTAAATAATTACAAATTATCTTATTTCCATAAGAGTGTCACTACATTACTTTTAGACTTTTTGAAGACTAATCATTTGGTATCTCAGAGAAGCTCATGTTCATGAAATGGATGGGAAAAGTCTTGTTCGACTGCATTGTACAATTAGTTTGATAGATAAAAACACTTTAAAAATAAGTGCTTGTTTAACTTTTTGCTTTTTACATTCATATTTTCTTCCCTCAGATGCTGTGAAGAGGTGGAACCCCAATTCAACGGAATCGGAAATTGATGGCGCTATGGCTGAACATCTAAAACATGCTCCAGGAAGAGCAGGGGGTGGGGGTTATAAAAAATAAGTTTTCGGGTGAAAAAGATGTGGGAGATATTTGTGACAGCTCAATTCCTTAAATTTAGTTATGAAACTGAATTTGTTTCGTGATGAACATGTTAATTTTTCCTGTTTCCCAGGTGAATTTGTATTAAAACCATAAAATAAATGTGATAAATAAATTGTGACTTTAGTTCATCCCATTATCTTTGATCATTTGTAATGAACTACTAAAATGTTAATAATATAACACTTTATTTTACAGTGACCTTGTTACATGTAGTTACTGTAATAACTATAAATTATGCATAATTGCATGTATCAAACCTTAACCTTATATTCAGATGCAGTTAATTTATATTAAGTACTTAAATGTATAAGTAAAGTAATGTGTTGTTTGATCTACACGTGATTATAACGTGTTATATCTAGACGTTTCGGTATGACTGGGCCGATTTTGGCCCTTTTTAGAACCTTTGTCAAGTTTAGATGCTTAAACGTCAAAATCGCCTGTTTACGATTTAACACAATTAGTGTATGATTATTTTATATGCAGGCTTATATGCCTACACTTATGCATAAACACACCATATAAACATCCAGAAGAAGACTAATTCTGACGTCCATGGACGCGCTGAAGAGACGTGGAATTCACGGCCAGAAAAGACGTGGAATTCACGGCCAGAAAAGACGTCGGTTCAACTTCCATTTTGGAACTATTTTTCAACCATGACGGGACGTGTCGGACGGACGTCTTTTCAACGGTCAATACACGTCCAAATGTTTGCTGGGTAGTTGGTCATTAAAAACGGCCGTGCTTTGTTGAACTATGTGGCTCAAACGATGAGACCATATTCATGAAACAGTCTTTACTAGCAAATTCGTTTCCACAAAAATGCAGCACAAATAAGCAAGCATTTTAACGTTTTCAATACACTAATCTACTATTACTGTTCAATCGCTGGAGTGTTTTTATTTTTTAAATGCCTTTAAAATATGTAGTTTTGTGAACACGGACGAAGAAACGCCAGCCCTGAAGCTTATCCGTAAACCATATAAAAGCAGCTCATATGCGCTTAATAAAGCTCTTTAAAATGATATTATGTTTACATTGCGTACAGTCGCTGGAGTGTTTTTATTTAAATGCTTTTAAAAGAGGTTCAGTGATGTAGTTCGCAGACCGAGAGCTCGGAGCCCTGACTCTCATGTGAGTACAACAGAAAACACAGGCTGAAGGCAGCCCTCTCCGTTTTAAATGAAACTACTCGCAAACACCTGAATTTAGCTCTTGGTGGGTTCTAAGGGGTTGACGGAATGAAATCGCTGGAGCATTTAAATTTTAAAAGGCCGTATTTATTTTCATTTTCCGCTCCACCCCTTCAGAATGGCTTAAACGGGGCATTATTTTTCGTACGTGACCTGTGGTTAGAGGCATTGTTTCTTGTTAGTAAGACATATGGCTTAATAAATTATGTTCTTGGGCATAATTTGCAAGCTAACATGCAGCACAAGCTATATCTTCCATTTAACCTAAATATAAATGATTTTAATCTGTATTTTTGTGCGTCCTCTATAAAGCACCATTTATGAGTAGCGCGCATGCGCACAAATGCCTAAGGGGACTTTCGGAGTATGACGTAAGAGGGCACCTGTGCTAAATCAAACATAAAATACAGCGAAATGACAGGGAACAAAAAATATTAAACGAGTGATTGGGTGCTATGTTCAATACAGTTGCATTTTTTGAGAACTCTTATCAGTTAAATAGCAGAAGTTATTAGTTGGTCATTAAAAACGGCCGTGCTTTGTTGAACTATGTGGCTCAAACGATGAGACCATATTCATGAAACAGTCTTTACTAGCTAATTCGTTTCCACAAAAATGCAGCACAAATAAGCAAGCATTTTAACGTTTTCAATACACTAATCTACTATTACTGTTCAATCGCTGGAGTGTTTTTATTTTTTAAATGCCTTTAAAATATGTAGTTTTGTGAACACGGACGAAGAAACGCCAGCCCTGAAGCTTATCCGTAAACCATATAAAAGCAGCTCATATGCGCTTAATAAAGCTCTTTAAAATGATATTATGTTTACATTGCGTACAGTCGCTGGAGTGTTTTTATTTAAATGCTTTTAAAAGAGGTTCAGTGATGTAGTTCGCAGACCGAGAGCTCGGAGCCCTGACTCTCATGTGAGTACAACAGAAAACACAGGCTGAAGGCAGCCCTCTCCGTTTTAAATGAAACTACTCGCAAACACCTGAATTTAGCTCTTGGTGGGTTCTAAGGGGTTGACGGAATGAAATCGCTGGAGCATTTAAATTTTAAAAGGCCGTATTTATTTTCATTTTCCGCTCCACCCCTTCAGAATGGCTTAAACGGGGCATTATTTTTCGTACGTGACCTGTGGTTAGAGGCATTGTTTCTTGTTAGTAAGACATATGGCTTAATAAATTATGTTCTTGGGCATAATTTGCAAGCTAACATGCAGCACAAGCTATATCTTCCATTTAACCTAAATATAAATGATTTTAATCTGTATTTTTGTGCGTCCTCTATAAAGCACCATTTATGAGTAGCGCGCATGCGCACAAATGCCTAAGGGGACTTTCGGAGTATGACGTAAGAGGGCACCTGTGCTAAATCAAACATAAAATACAGCGAAATGACAGGGAACAAAAAATATTAAACGAGTGATTGGGTGCTATGTTCAATACAGTTGCATTTTTTGAGAACTCTTATCAGTTAAATAGCAGAAGTTATTAGTTGGTCATTAAAAACGGCCGTGCTTTGTTGAACTATGTGGCTCAAACGATGAGACCATATTCATGAAACAGTCTTTACTAGCTAATTCGTTTCCACAAAAATGCAGCACAAATAAGCAAGCATTTTAACGTTTTCAATACACTAATCTACTATTACTGTTCAATCGCTGGAGTGTTTTTATTTTTTAAATGCCTTTAAAATATGTAGTTTTGTGAACACGGACGAAGAAACGCCAGCCCTGAAGCTCATCCGTAAACCATATAAAAGCAGCTCATATGCGCTTAATATAGCTCTTTAAAATGATATTATGTTTACATTGCGTACAGTCGCTGGAGTGTTTTTATTTAAATGCTTTTAGAAGAGGCTCAGTGATGTAGTTCGCAGACCGAAAGCTCGGAGCCCTGACTCTCATGTCAGTACAACAGAAAACACAGGCGGAAGGCAGCCCTCTCCGTTTTAAATGAAACTACTCGCAAACACCTGAATTTAGCTCTTGGTGGGTTCTAAGGGGTTGACGGAATGAAATCGCTGGAGCATTTAAATTTTAAAAGGCCGTATTTATTTTCATTTTCCGCTCCACCCCTTCAGAATGGCTTAAACGGGGCATTATTTTTCGTACGTGACCTGTGGTTAGAGGCATTGTTTCTTGTTAGTAAGACATATGGCTTAATAAATTATGTTCTTGGGCATAATTTGCAAGCTAACATGCAGCACAAGCTATATCTTCCATTTAACCTAAATATAAATGATTTTAATCTGTATTTTTGTGCGTCCTCTATAAAGCACCATTTATGAGTAGCGCGCATGCGCACAAATGCCTAAGGGGACTTTCGGAGTATGACGTAAGAGGGCACCTGTGCTAAATCAAACATAAAATACAGCGAAATGACAGGGAACAAAAAATATTAAACGAGTGATTGGGTGCTATGTTCAATACAGTTGCATTTTTTGAGAACTCTTATCAGTTAAATAGCAGAAGTTATTAGTTGGTCATTAAAAACGGCCGTGCTTTGTTGAACTATGTGGCTCAAACGATGAGACCATATTCATGAAACAGTCTTTACTAGCTAATTCGTTTCCACAAAAATGCAGCACAAATAAGCAAGCATTTTAACGTTTTCAATACACTAATCTACTATTACTGTTCAATCGCTGGAGTGTTTTTATTTTTTAAATGCCTTTAAAATATGTAGTTTTGTGAACACGGACGAAGAAACGCCAGCCCTGAAGCTCATCCGTAAACCATATAAAAGCAGCTCATATGCGCTTAATATAGCTCTTTAAAATGATATTATGTTTACATTGCGTACAGTCGCTGGAGTGTTTTTATTTAAATGCTTTTAGAAGAGGCTCAGTGATGTAGTTCGCAGACCGAAAGCTCGGAGCCCTGACTCTCATGTCAGTACAACAGAAAACACAGGCGGAAGGCAGCCCTCTCCGTTTTAAATGAAACTACTCGCAAACACCTGAATTTAGCTCTTGGTGGGTTCTAAGGGGTTGACGGAATGAAATCGCTGGAGCATTTAAATTTTAAAAGGCCGTATTTATTTTCATTTTCCGCTCCACCCCTTCAGAATGGCTTAAACGGGGCATTATTTTTCGTAGGTGACCTGTGGTCAGGGCCGTTTAAAGGAATTTGGGGGCCCCAAGCAAAATGGACATGGAGGCCCCCGCACGCACGCATGCACGCAAAGGAACCACAGCATAGCCATACAGTTTAAATTCACTCACACTTTATATAAATCCATCTGTTCAGGTACAGAATGCATCACAGAGTGTCTGACACCTAAAATTTGACAGGCACTACTGTATATAAAAAATTCTGCAATGTTCATGGGCAAAAGTGACTAGTATTTACACAGTTTGATGGGAATTCAGTAGTGATTTGCACTGTTTTTTTCTAACAATATGACAGCACACACTCTGGGCTGTGCAGGATATGAGCTATAATTATAGAGCTTGTGGTACCTTGTGCTGAAGAGGAAACATCAGCACTGAGAAGTGATGCATCTGTTGATGTTGAGGATGAAGTTGATGGTGTAGCTGGGAAAATAATAATTTAAAAAATCTGAAATGACCATTTCACTGTTGGCATATTGAAAGAGGTCACTTTTAACAGCTCAGCTCAGGTCAGTGAGAGAAATTCACTCTACCTTCATCAGTGGAGGTATCCTTAGGAAGAGCCTGAGGGCTGAGAAATTTAAGCAAAGCACCTTGAGGGAGAAAGAAAAGATGGTAACACTTTATAATAATAACAATCATTAATAGAAGGTAAATTGACAGTTAATTAATCTTTAGTCTTTAGCTATGCATTTACTGAATGAGCATTGTGCAGCTGTTCGTCCGACTGTACTGTATTTTATTTTTCTAAACTGTTTTAATTATTCTTATTTCTTTTTATTATTTTAATTTCTTCTATGTAAAGCACTTTGAATTGCCAATGTGTATGAAATGTGCTATATAAATACACTTTTTACTGTTAACAAACAATGAAATTATAATTAAATGTTTACTAATTATTAGAAGTGCTGTGAGTCGACTACCAATGCTTAAAAACATCCCAAGCTAATGTTTGATGCACAGAATTTATTGTGTGGTTTTCCTAAATAGATTATCCCAGTGGAATAGTTAGTATAGCATGCCACTTTCATCAAAACCTATTACAAAGCTATAGCAATGTCATGTCATTAAATATGATAAACAGCGATTCTGGAACAGATCTGCGTCTTCCTTATCCAGTTAAAAAACATATTACAGTATGTAACCATGTTCCGTCCGTTCAAAAAAAAGTTGCTCTAACTGTTCGTTACAAGCAGCATTTGCTGTCAGCCAGGTAGCTTAGCTAACATACATAAACATATTTCTGCTAGCCTACGTGTTGCAAAATTGCACCATTTGTACAAGACAAGTAGAGCTATTTTATGTGTGTAATTTATCACTTACCACTGTCTTGTTTTTTCTTATCCTCCTCTTCCTTTCTCTTCTTTCTTTTTTGGCTTCCTGAAGCATAATTCCGCTTCATGACTGCCGAGGAAGTTTTGTATTTTGCCGGCAGCAGAGATCGCGTGGTTGGCTGGCTGCTGTCAGCGAGGGGGGCCCCCTTGAGGGTGATCCCGATAACAGTGTCATTGCACTTTACTGCATTCACTATCAATGGGGCGCTCACACAGTTTGTCGCTGCATTTTATTCTTAACCAGTCGTTGTCTTGGGGCCCCAGGCCAGCTCGGGGCCCCAAGCAATTGCTTGGTTTGCCTGTCTTGTCGCGACGAGCCTGCCTGTGGTTAGAGGCATTGTTTCTTGTTAGTAAGACATATGGCTTAATAAATGATGTTCTTGGGCATAATTTGCAAGCTAACATGCAGCACAAGCTATATCTTACATTTAACCTAAATATAAATGATTTTAATCTGTATTTTTGTGCGTCCTCTATAAAGCACCATTTATGAGTAGCGCGCATGCGCACAAATGCCTAAGGGGACTTTCGGAGTATGACGTAAGAGGGCACCTGTGCTAAATCAAACATAAAATACAGCGAAATGACAGGGAACAAAAAATATTAAACGAGTGATTGGGTGCTATGTTCAATACAGTTGCATTTTTTGAGAACTCTTATCAGTTAAATAGCAGAAGTTATTAGTTGGTCATTAAAAACGGCCGTGCTTTGTTGAACTATGTGGCTCAAACGATGAGACCATATTCATGAAACAGTCTTTACTAGCTAATTCGTTTCCACAAAAATGCAGCACAAATAAGCAAGCATTTTAACGTTTTCAATACACTAATCTACTATTACTGTTCAATCGCTGGAGTGTTTTTATTTTTTAAATGCCTTTAAAATATGTAGTTTTGTGAACACGGACGAAGAAACGCCAGCCCTGAAGCTTATCCGTAAACCATATAAAAGCAGCTCATATGCGCTTAATAAAGCTCTTTAAAATGATATTATGTTTACATTGCGTACAGTCGCTGGAGTGTTTTTATTTAAATGCTTTTAAAAGAGGTTCAGTGATGTAGTTCGCAGACCGAGAGCTCGGAGCCCTGACTCTCATGTGAGTACAACAGAAAACACAGGCTGAAGGCAGCCCTCTCCGTTTTAAATGAAACTACTCGCAAACACCTGAATTTAGCTCTTGGTGGGTTCTAAGGGGTTGACGGAATGAAATCGCTGGAGCATTTAAATTTTAAAAGGCCGTATTTATTTTCATTTTCCGCTCCACCCCTTCAGAATGGCTTAAACGGGGCATTATTTTTCGTACGTGACCTGTGGTTAGAGGCATTGTTTCTTGTTAGTAAGACATATGGCTTAATAAATTATGTTCTTGGGCATAATTTGCAAGCTAACAAGCAGCACAAGCTATATCTTCCATTTAACCTAAATATAAATGATTTTAATCTGTATTTTTGTGCGTCCTCTATAAAGCACCATTTATGAGTAGCGCGCATGCGCACAAATGCCTAAGGGGACTTTCGGAGTATGACGTAAGAGGGCACCTGTGCTAAATCAAACATAAAATACAGCGAAATGACAGGGAACAAAAAATATTAAACGAGTGATTGGGTGCTATGTTCAATACAGTTGCATTTTTTGAGAACTCTTATCAGTTAAATAGCAGAAGTTATTAGTTGGTCATTAAAAACGGCCGTGCTTTGTTGAACTATGTGGCTCAAACGATGAGACCATATTCATGAAACAGTCTTTACTAGCTAATTCGTTTCCACAAAAATGCAGCACAAATAAGCAAGCATTTTAACGTTTTCAATACACTAATCTACTATTACTGTTCAATCGCTGGAGTGTTTTTATTTTTTAAATGCCTTTAAAATATGTAGTTTTGTGAACACGGACGAAGAAACGCCAGCCCTGAAGCTTATCCGTAAACCATATAAAAGCAGCTCATATGCGCTTAATAAAGCTCTTTAAAATGATATTATGTTTACATTGCGTACAGTCGCTGGAGTGTTTTTATTTAAATGCTTTTAAAAGAGGTTCAGTGATGTAGTTCGCAGACCGAGAGCTCGGAGCCCTGACTCTCATGTGAGTACAACAGAAAACACAGGCTGAAGGCAGCCCTCTCCGTTTTAAATGAAACTACTCGCAAACACCTGAATTTAGCTCTTGGTGGGTTCTAAGGGGTTGACGGAATGAAATCGCTGGAGCATTTAAATTTTAAAAGGCCGTATTTATTTTCATTTTCCGCTCCACCCCTTCAGAATGGCTTAAACGGGGCATTATTTTTCGTACGTGACCTGTGGTTAGAGGCATTGTTTCTTGTTAGTAAGACATATGGCTTAATAAATTATGTTCTTGGGCATAATTTGCAAGCTAACATGCAGCACAAGCTATATCTTCCATTTAACCTAAATATAAATGATTTTAATCTGTATTTTTGTGCGTCCTCTATAAAGCACCATTTATGAGTAGCGCGCATGCGCACAAATGCCTAAGGGGACTTTCGGAGTATGACGTAAGAGGGCACCTGTGCTAAATCAAACATAAAATACAGCGAAATGACAGGGAACAAAAAATATTAAACGAGTGATTGGGTGCTATGTTCAATACAGTTGCATTTTTTGAGAACTCTTATCAGTTAAATAGCAGAAGTTATTAGTTGGTCATTAAAAACGGCCGTGCTTTGTTGAACTATGTGGCTCAAACGATGAGACCATATTCATGAAACAGTCTTTACTAGCTAATTCGTTTCCACAAAAATGCAGCACAAATAAGCAAGCATTTTAACGTTTTCAATACACTAATCTACTATTACTGTTCAATCGCTGGAGTGTTTTTATTTTTTAAATGCCTTTAAAATATGTAGTTTTGTGAACACGGACGAAGAAACGCCAGCCCTGAAGCTTATCCGTAAACCATATAAAAGCAGCTCATATGCGCTTAATAAAGCTCTTTAAAATGATATTATGTTTACATTGCGTACAGTCGCTGGAGTGTTTTTATTTAAATGCTTTTAAAAGAGGTTCAGTGATGTAGTTCGCAGACCGAGAGCTCGGAGCCCTGACTCTCATGTGAGTACAACAGAAAACACAGGCTGAAGGCAGCCCTCTCCGTTTTAAATGAAACTACTCGCAAACACCTGAATTTAGCTCTTGGTGGGTTCTAAGGGGTTGACGGAATGAAATCGCTGGAGCATTTAAATTTTAAAAGGCCGTATTTATTTTCATTTTCCGCTCCACCCCTTCAGAATGGCTTAAACGGGGCATTATTTTTCGTACGTGACCTGTGGTTAGAGGCATTGTTTCTTGTTAGTAAGACATATGGCTTAATAAATTATGTTCTTGGGCATAATTTGCAAGCTAACATGCAGCACAAGCTATATCTTCCATTTAACCTAAATATAAATGATTTTAATCTGTATTTTTGTGCGTCCTCTATAAAGCACCATTTATGAGTAGCGCGCATGCGCACAAATGCCTAAGGGGACTTTCGGAGTATGACGTAAGAGGGCACCTGTGCTAAATCAAACATAAAATACAGCGAAATGACAGGGAACAAAAAATATTAAACGAGTGATTGGGTGCTATGTTCAATACAGTTGCATTTTTTGAGAACTCTTATCAGTTAAATAGCAGAAGTTATTAGTTGGTCATTAAAAACGGCCGTGCTTTGTTGAACTATGTGGCTCAAACGATGAGACCATATTCATGAAACAGTCTTTACTAGCTAATTCGTTTCCACAAAAATGCAGCACAAATAAGCAAGCATTTTAACGTTTTCAATACACTAATCTACTATTACTGTTCAATCGCTGGAGTGTTTTTATTTTTTAAATGCCTTTAAAATATGTAGTTTTGTGAACACGGACGAAGAAACGCCAGCCCTGAAGCTCATCCGTAAACCATATAAAAGCAGCTCATATGCGCTTAATATAGCTCTTTAAAATGATATTATGTTTACATTGCGTACAGTCGCTGGAGTGTTTTTATTTAAATGCTTTTAGAAGAGGCTCAGTGATGTAGTTCGCAGACCGAAAGCTCGGAGCCCTGACTCTCATGTCAGTACAACAGAAAACACAGGCGGAAGGCAGCCCTCTCCGTTTTAAATGAAACTACTCGCAAACACCTGAATTTAGCTCTTGGTGGGTTCTAAGGGGTTGACGGAATGAAATCGCTGGAGCATTTAAATTTTAAAAGGCCGTATTTATTTTCATTTTCCGCTCCACCCCTTCAGAATGGCTTAAACGGGGCATTATTTTTCGTACGTGACCTGTGGTTAGAGGCATTGTTTCTTGTTAGTAAGACATATGGCTTAATAAATTATGTTCTTGGGCATAATTTGCAAGCTAACATGCAGCACAAGCTATATCTTCCATTTAACCTAAATATAAATGATTTTAATCTGTATTTTTGTGCGTCCTCTATAAAGCACCATTTATGAGTAGCGCGCATGCGCACAAATGCCTAAGGGGACTTTCGGAGTATGACGTAAGAGGGCACCTGTGCTAAATCAAACATAAAATACAGCGAAATGACAGGGAACAAAAAATATTAAACGAGTGATTGGGTGCTATGTTCAATACAGTTGCATTTTTTGAGAACTCTTATCAGTTAAATAGCAGAAGTTATTAGTTGGTCATTAAAAACGGCCGTGCTTTGTTGAACTATGTGGCTCAAACGATGAGACCATATTCATGAAACAGTCTTTACTAGCTAATTCGTTTCCACAAAAATGCAGCACAAATAAGCAAGTATTTTAACGTTTTCAATACACTAATCTACTATTACTGTTCAATCGCTGGAGTGTTTTTTTTTTCTAAATGCCTTTAAAATATGTAGTTTTGTGAACACGGACGAAGAAACGCCAGCCCTGAAGCTCATCCGTAAACCATATAAAAGCAGCTCATATGCGCTTAATATAGCTCTTTAAAATGATATTATGTTTACATTGCGTACAGTCGCTGGAGTGTTTTTATTTAAATGCTTTTAGAAGAGGCTCAGTGATGTAGTTCGCAGACCGAAAGCTCGGAGCCCTGACTCTCATGTCAGTACAACAGAAAACACAGGCGGAAGGCAGCCCTCTCCGTTTTAAATGAAACTACTCGCAAACACCTGAATTTAGCTCTTGGTGGGTTCTAAGGGGTTGACGGAATGAAATCGCTGGAGCATTTAAATTTTAAAAGGCCGTATTTATTTTCATTTTCCGCTCCACCCCTTCAGAATGGCTTAAACGGGGCATTATTTTTCGTAGGTGACCTGTGGTCAGGGCCGTTTAAAGGAATTTGGGGGCCCCAAGCAAAATGGACATGGAGGCCCCCCGCACGCACGCATGCACGCAAAGGAACCACAGCATAGCCATACAGTTTAAATTCACTCACACTTTATATAAATCCATCTGTTCAGGTACAGAATGCATCACAGAGTGTCTGACACCTAAAATTTGACAGGCACTACTGTATATAAAAAATTCTGCAATGTTCATGGGCAAAAGTGACTAGTATTTACACAGTTTGATGGGAATTCAGTAGTGATTTGCACTGTTTTTTTCTAACAATATGACAGCACACACTCTGGGCTGTGCAGGATATGAGCTATAATTATAGAGCTTGTGGTACCTTGTGCTGAAGAGGAAACATCAGCACTGAGAAGTGATGCATCTGTTGATGTTGAGGATGAAGTTGATGGTGTAGCTGGGAAAATAATAATTTAAAAAATCTGAAATGACCATTTCACTGTTGGCATATTGAAAGAGGTCACTTTTAACAGCTCAGCTCAGGTCAGTGAGAGAAATTCACTCTACCTTCATCAGTGGAGGTATCCTTAGGAAGAGCCTGAGGGCTGAGAAATTTAAGCAAAGCACCTTGAGGGAGAAAGAAAAGATGGTAACACTTTATAATAATAACAATCATTAATAGAAGGTAAATTGACAGTTAATTAATCTTTAGTCTTTAGCTATGCATTTACTGAATGAGCATTGTGCAGCTGTTCGTCCGACTGTACTGTATTTTATTTTTCTAAACTGTTTTAATTATTCTTATTTCTTTTTATTATTTTAATTTCTTCTATGTAAAGCACTTTGAATTGCCAATGTGTATGAAATGTGCTATATAAATACACTTTTTACTGTTAACAAACAATGAAATTATAATTAAATGTTTACTAATTATTAGAAGTGCTGTGAGTCGACTACCAATGCTTAAAAACATCCCAAGCTAATGTTTGATGCACAGAATTTATTGTGTGGTTTTCCTAAATAGATTATCCCAGTGGAATAGTTAGTATAGCATGCCACTTTCATCAAAACCTATTACAAAGCTATAGCAATGTCATGTCATTAAATATGATAAACAGCGATTCTGGAACAGATCTGCGTCTTCCTTATCCAGTTAAAAAACATATTACAGTATGTAACCATGTTCCGTCCGTTCAAAAAAAAGTTGCTCTAACTGTTCGTTACAAGCAGCATTTGCTGTCAGCCAGGTAGCTTAGCTAACATACATAAACATATTTCTGCTAGCCTACGTGTTGCAAAATTGCACCATTTGTACAAGACAAGTAGAGCTATTTTATGTGTGTAATTTATCACTTACCACTGTCTTGTTTTTTCTTATCCTCCTCTTCCTTTCTCTTCTTTCTTTTTTGGCTTCCTGAAGCATAATTCCGCTTCATGACTGCCGAGGAAGTTTTGTATTTTGCCGGCAGCAGAGATCGCGTGGTTGGCTGGCTGCTGTCAGCGAGGGGGGCCCCCTTGAGGGTGATCCCGATAACAGTGTCATTGCACTTTACTGCATTCACTATCAATGGGGCGCTCACACAGTTTGTCGCTGCATTTTATTCTTAACCAGTCGTTGTCTTGGGGCCCCAGGCCAGCTCGGGGCCCCAAGCAATTGCTTGGTTTGCCTGTCTTGTCGCGACGAGCCTGCCTGTGGTTAGAGGCATTGTTTCTTGTTAGTAAGACATATGGCTTAATAAATGATGTTCTTGGGCATAATTTGCAAGCTAACATGCAGCACAAGCTATATCTTACATTTAACCTAAATATAAATGATTTTAATCTGTATTTTTGTGCGTCCTCTATAAAGCACCATTTATGAGTAGCGCGCATGCGCACAAATGCCTAAGGGGACTTTCGGAGTATGACGTAAGAGGGCACCTGTGCTAAATCAAACATAAAATACAGCGAAATGACAGGGAACAAAAAATATTAAACGAGTGATTGGGTGCTATGTTCAATACAGTTGCATTTTTTGAGAACTCTTATCAGTTAAATAGCAGAAGTTATTAGTTGGTCATTAAAAACGGCCGTGCTTTGTTGAACTATGTGGCTCAAACGATGAGACCATATTCATGAAACAGTCTTTACTAGCTAATTCGTTTCCACAAAAATGCAGCACAAATAAGCAAGCATTTTAACGTTTTCAATACACTAATCTACTATTACTGTTCAATCGCTGGAGTGTTTTTATTTTTTAAATGCCTTTAAAATATGTAGTTTTGTGAACACGGACGAAGAAACGCCAGCCCTGAAGCTTATCCGTAAACCATATAAAAGCAGCTCATATGCGCTTAATAAAGCTCTTTAAAATGATATTATGTTTACATTGCGTACAGTCGCTGGAGTGTTTTTATTTAAATGCTTTTAAAAGAGGTTCAGTGATGTAGTTCGCAGACCGAGAGCTCGGAGCCCTGACTCTCATGTGAGTACAACAGAAAACACAGGCTGAAGGCAGCCCTCTCCGTTTTAAATGAAACTACTCGCAAACACCTGAATTTAGCTCTTGGTGGGTTCTAAGGGGTTGACGGAATGAAATCGCTGGAGCATTTAAATTTTAAAAGGCCGTATTTATTTTCATTTTCCGCTCCACCCCTTCAGAATGGCTTAAACGGGGCATTATTTTTCGTACGTGACCTGTGGTTAGAGGCATTGTTTCTTGTTAGTAAGACATATGGCTTAATAAATTATGTTCTTGGGCATAATTTGCAAGCTAACATGCAGCACAAGCTATATCTTCCATTTAACCTAAATATAAATGATTTTAATCTGTATTTTTGTGCGTCCTCTATAAAGCACCATTTATGAGTAGCGCGCATGCGCACAAATGCCTAAGGGGACTTTCGGAGTATGACGTAAGAGGGCACCTGTGCTAAATCAAACATAAAATACAGCGAAATGACAGGGAACAAAAAATATTAAACGAGTGATTGGGTGCTATGTTCAATACAGTTGCATTTTTTGAGAACTCTTATCAGTTAAATAGCAGAAGTTATTAGTTGGTCATTAAAAACGGCCGTGCTTTGTTGAACTATGTGGCTCAAACGATGAGACCATATTCATGAAACAGTCTTTACTAGCTAATTCGTTTCCACAAAAATGCAGCACAAATAAGCAAGCATTTTAACGTTTTCAATACACTAATCTACTATTACTGTTCAATCGCTGGAGTGTTTTTATTTTTTAAATGCCTTTAAAATATGTAGTTTTGTGAACACGGACGAAGAAACGCCAGCCCTGAAGCTTATCCGTAAACCATATAAAAGCAGCTCATATGCGCTTAATAAAGCTCTTTAAAATGATATTATGTTTACATTGCGTACAGTCGCTGGAGTGTTTTTATTTAAATGCTTTTAAAAGAGGTTCAGTGATGTAGTTCGCAGACCGAGAGCTCGGAGCCCTGACTCTCATGTGAGTACAACAGAAAACACAGGCTGAAGGCAGCCCTCTCCGTTTTAAATGAAACTACTCGCAAACACCTGAATTTAGCTCTTGGTGGGTTCTAAGGGGTTGACGGAATGAAATCGCTGGAGCATTTAAATTTTAAAAGGCCGTATTTATTTTCATTTTCCGCTCCACCCCTTCAGAATGGCTTAAACGGGGCATTATTTTTCGTACGTGACCTGTGGTTAGAGGCATTGTTTCTTGTTAGTAAGACATATGGCTTAATAAATTATGTTCTTGGGCATAATTTGCAAGCTAACATGCAGCACAAGCTATATCTTCCATTTAACCTAAATATAAATGATTTTAATCTGTATTTTTGTGCGTCCTCTATAAAGCACCATTTATGAGTAGCGCGCATGCGCACAAATGCCTAAGGGGACTTTCGGAGTATGACGTAAGAGGGCACCTGTGCTAAATCAAACATAAAATACAGCGAAATGACAGGGAACAAAAAATATTAAACGAGTGATTGGGTGCTATGTTCAATACAGTTGCATTTTTTGAGAACTCTTATCAGTTAAATAGCAGAAGTTATTAGTTGGTCATTAAAAACGGCCGTGCTTTGTTGAACTATGTGGCTCAAACGATGAGACCATATTCATGAAACAGTCTTTACTAGCTAATTCGTTTCCACAAAAATGCAGCACAAATAAGCAAGCATTTTAACGTTTTCAATACACTAATCTACTATTACTGTTCAATCGCTGGAGTGTTTTTATTTTTTAAATGCCTTTAAAATATGTAGTTTTGTGAACACGGACGAAGAAACGCCAGCCCTGAAGCTCATCCGTAAACCATATAAAAGCAGCTCATATGCGCTTAATATAGCTCTTTAAAATGATATTATGTTTACATTGCGTACAGTCGCTGGAGTGTTTTTATTTAAATGCTTTTAGAAGAGGCTCAGTGATGTAGTTCGCAGACCGAAAGCTCGGAGCCCTGACTCTCATGTCAGTACAACAGAAAACACAGGCGGAAGGCAGCCCTCTCCGTTTTAAATGAAACTACTCGCAAACACCTGAATTTAGCTCTTGGTGGGTTCTAAGGGGTTGACGGAATGAAATCGCTGGAGCATTTAAATTTTAAAAGGCCGTATTTATTTTCATTTTCCGCTCCACCCCTTCAGAATGGCTTAAACGGGGCATTATTTTTCGTACGTGACCTGTGGTTAGAGGCATTGTTTCTTGTTAGTAAGACATATGGCTTAATAAATTATGTTCTTGGGCATAATTTGCAAGCTAACATGCAGCACAAGCTATATCTTCCATTTAACCTAAATATAAATGATTTTAATCTGTATTTTTGTGCGTCCTCTATAAAGCACCATTTATGAGTAGCGCGCATGCGCACAAATGCCTAAGGGGACTTTCGGAGTATGACGTAAGAGGGCACCTGTGCTAAATCAAACATAAAATACAGCGAAATGACAGGGAACAAAAAATATTAAACGAGTGATTGGGTGCTATGTTCAATACAGTTGCATTTTTTGAGAACTCTTATCAGTTAAATAGCAGAAGTTATTAGTTGGTCATTAAAAACGGCCGTGCTTTGTTGAACTATGTGGCTCAAACGATGAGACCATATTCATGAAACAGTCTTTACTAGCTAATTCGTTTCCACAAAAATGCAGCACAAATAAGCAAGTATTTTAACGTTTTCAATACACTAATCTACTATTACTGTTCAATCGCTGGAGTGTTTTTATTTTTTAAATGCCTTTAAAATATGTAGTTTTGTGAACACGGACGAAGAAACGCCAGCCCTGAAGCTCATCCGTAAACCATATAAAAGCAGCTCATATGCGCTTAATATAGCTCTTTAAAATGATATTATGTTTACATTGCGTACAGTCGCTGGAGTGTTTTTATTTAAATGCTTTTAGAAGAGGCTCAGTGATGTAGTTCGCAGACCGAAAGCTCGGAGCCCTGACTCTCATGTCAGTACAACAGAAAACACAGGCGGAAGGCAGCCCTCTCCGTTTTAAATGAAACTACTCGCAAACACCTGAATTTAGCTCTTGGTGGGTTCTAAGGGGTTGACGGAATGAAATCGCTGGAGCATTTAAATTTTAAAAGGCCGTATTTATTTTCATTTTCCGCTCCACCCCTTCAGAATGGCTTAAACGGGGCATTATTTTTCGTAGGTGACCTGTGGTCAGGGCCGTTTAAAGGAATTTGGGGGCCCCAAGCAAAATGGACATGGAGGCCCCCCGCACGCACGCATGCACGCAAAGGAACCACAGCATAGCCATACAGTTTAAATTCACTCACACTTTATATAAATCCATCTGTTCAGGTACAGAATGCATCACAGAGTGTCTGACACCTAAAATTTGACAGGCACTACTGTATATAAAAAATTCTGCAATGTTCATGGGCAAAAGTGACTAGTATTTACACAGTTTGATGGGAATTCAGTAGTGATTTGCACTGTTTTTTTCTAACAATATGACAGCACACACTCTGGGCTGTGCAGGATATGAGCTATAATTATAGAGCTTGTGGTACCTTGTGCTGAAGAGGAAACATCAGCACTGAGAAGTGATGCATCTGTTGATGTTGAGGATGAAGTTGATGGTGTAGCTGGGAAAATAATAATTTAAAAAATCTGAAATGACCATTTCACTGTTGGCATATTGAAAGAGGTCACTTTTAACAGCTCAGCTCAGGTCAGTGAGAGAAATTCACTCTACCTTCATCAGTGGAGGTATCCTTAGGAAGAGCCTGAGGGCTGAGAAATTTAAGCAAAGCACCTTGAGGGAGAAAGAAAAGATGGTAACACTTTATAATAATAACAATCATTAATAGAAGGTAAATTGACAGTTAATTAATCTTTAGTCTTTAGCTATGCATTTACTGAATGAGCATTGTGCAGCTGTTCGTCCGACTGTACTGTATTTTATTTTTCTAAACTGTTTTAATTATTCTTATTTCTTTTTATTATTTTAATTTCTTCTATGTAAAGCACTTTGAATTGCCAATGTGTATGAAATGTGCTATATAAATACACTTTTTACTGTTAACAAACAATGAAATTATAATTAAATGTTTACTAATTATTAGAAGTGCTGTGAGTCGACTACCAATGCTTAAAAACATCCCAAGCTAATGTTTGATGCACAGAATTTATTGTGTGGTTTTCCTAAATAGATTATCCCAGTGGAATAGTTAGTATAGCATGCCACTTTCATCAAAACCTATTACAAAGCTATAGCAATGTCATGTCATTAAATATGATAAACAGCGATTCTGGAACAGATCTGCGTCTTCCTTATCCAGTTAAAAAACATATTACAGTATGTAACCATGTTCCGTCCGTTCAAAAAAAAGTTGCTCTAACTGTTCGTTACAAGCAGCATTTGCTGTCAGCCAGGTAGCTTAGCTAACATACATAAACATATTTCTGCTAGCCTACGTGTTGCAAAATTGCACCATTTGTACAAGACAAGTAGAGCTATTTTATGTGTGTAATTTATCACTTACCACTGTCTTGTTTTTTCTTATCCTCCTCTTCCTTTCTCTTCTTTCTTTTTTGGCTTCCTGAAGCATAATTCCGCTTCATGACTGCCGAGGAAGTTTTGTATTTTGCCGGCAGCAGAGATCGCGTGGTTGGCTGGCTGCTGTCAGCGAGGGGGGCCCCCTTGAGGGTGATCCCGATAACAGTGTCATTGCACTTTACTGCATTCACTATCAATGGGGCGCTCACACAGTTTGTCGCTGCATTTTATTCTTAACCAGTCGTTGTCTTGGGGCCCCAGGCCAGCTCGGGGCCCCAAGCAATTGCTTGGTTTGCCTGTCTTGTCGCGACGAGCCTGCCTGTGGTTAGAGGCATTGTTTCTTGTTAGTAAGACATATGGCTTAATAAATGATGTTCTTGGGCATAATTTGCAAGCTAACATGCAGCACAAGCTATATCTTACATTTAACCTAAATATAAATGATTTTAATCTGTATTTTTGTGCGTCCTCTATAAAGCACCATTTATGAGTAGCGCGCATGCGCACAAATGCCTAAGGGGACTTTCGGAGTATGACGTAAGAGGGCACCTGTGCTAAATCAAACATAAAATACAGCGAAATGACAGGGAACAAAAAATATTAAACGAGTGATTGGGTGCTATGTTCAATACAGTTGCATTTTTTGAGAACTCTTATCAGTTAAATAGCAGAAGTTATTAGTTGGTCATTAAAAACGGCCGTGCTTTGTTGAACTATGTGGCTCAAACGATGAGACCATATTCATGAAACAGTCTTTACTAGCTAATTCGTTTCCACAAAAATGCAGCACAAATAAGCAAGCATTTTAACGTTTTCAATACACTAATCTACTATTACTGTTCAATCGCTGGAGTGTTTTTATTTTTTAAATGCCTTTAAAATATGTAGTTTTGTGAACACGGACGAAGAAACGCCAGCCCTGAAGCTTATCCGTAAACCATATAAAAGCAGCTCATATGCGCTTAATAAAGCTCTTTAAAATGATATTATGTTTACATTGCGTACAGTCGCTGGAGTGTTTTTATTTAAATGCTTTTAAAAGAGGTTCAGTGATGTAGTTCGCAGACCGAGAGCTCGGAGCCCTGACTCTCATGTGAGTACAACAGAAAACACAGGCTGAAGGCAGCCCTCTCCGTTTTAAATGAAACTACTCGCAAACACCTGAATTTAGCTCTTGGTGGGTTCTAAGGGGTTGACGGAATGAAATCGCTGGAGCATTTAAATTTTAAAAGGCCGTATTTATTTTCATTTTCCGCTCCACCCCTTCAGAATGGCTTAAACGGGGCATTATTTTTCGTACGTGACCTGTGGTTAGAGGCATTGTTTCTTGTTAGTAAGACATATGGCTTAATAAATTATGTTCTTGGGCATAATTTGCAAGCTAACATGCAGCACAAGCTATATCTTCCATTTAACCTAAATATAAATGATTTTAATCTGTATTTTTGTGCGTCCTCTATAAAGCACCATTTATGAGTAGCGCGCATGCGCACAAATGCCTAAGGGGACTTTCGGAGTATGACGTAAGAGGGCACCTGTGCTAAATCAAACATAAAATACAGCGAAATGACAGGGAACAAAAAATATTAAACGAGTGATTGGGTGCTATGTTCAATACAGTTGCATTTTTTGAGAACTCTTATCAGTTAAATAGCAGAAGTTATTAGTTGGTCATTAAAAACGGCCGTGCTTTGTTGAACTATGTGGCTCAAACGATGAGACCATATTCATGAAACAGTCTTTACTAGCTAATTCGTTTCCACAAAAATGCAGCACAAATAAGCAAGCATTTTAACGTTTTCAATACACTAATCTACTATTACTGTTCAATCGCTGGAGTGTTTTTATTTTTTAAATGCCTTTAAAATATGTAGTTTTGTGAACACGGACGAAGAAACGCCAGCCCTGAAGCTTATCCGTAAACCATATAAAAGCAGCTCATATGCGCTTAATAAAGCTCTTTAAAATGATATTATGTTTACATTGCGTACAGTCGCTGGAGTGTTTTTATTTAAATGCTTTTAAAAGAGGTTCAGTGATGTAGTTCGCAGACCGAGAGCTCGGAGCCCTGACTCTCATGTGAGTACAACAGAAAACACAGGCTGAAGGCAGCCCTCTCCGTTTTAAATGAAACTACTCGCAAACACCTGAATTTAGCTCTTGGTGGGTTCTAAGGGGTTGACGGAATGAAATCGCTGGAGCATTTAAATTTTAAAAGGCCGTATTTATTTTCATTTTCCGCTCCACCCCTTCAGAATGGCTTAAACGGGGCATTATTTTTCGTACGTGACCTGTGGTTAGAGGCATTGTTTCTTGTTAGTAAGACATATGGCTTAATAAATTATGTTCTTGGGCATAATTTGCAAGCTAACATGCAGCACAAGCTATATCTTCCATTTAACCTAAATATAAATGATTTTAATCTGTATTTTTGTGCGTCCTCTATAAAGCACCATTTATGAGTAGCGCGCATGCGCACAAATGCCTAAGGGGACTTTCGGAGTATGACGTAAGAGGGCACCTGTGCTAAATCAAACATAAAATACAGCGAAATGACAGGGAACAAAAAATATTAAACGAGTGATTGGGTGCTATGTTCAATACAGTTGCATTTTTTGAGAACTCTTATCAGTTAAATAGCAGAAGTTATTAGTTGGTCATTAAAAACGGCCGTGCTTTGTTGAACTATGTGGCTCAAACGATGAGACCATATTCATGAAACAGTCTTTACTAGCTAATTCGTTTCCACAAAAATGCAGCACAAATAAGCAAGCATTTTAACGTTTTCAATACACTAATCTACTATTACTGTTCAATCGCTGGAGTGTTTTTATTTTTTAAATGCCTTTAAAATATGTAGTTTTGTGAACACGGACGAAGAAACGCCAGCCCTGAAGCTCATCCGTAAACCATATAAAAGCAGCTCATATGCGCTTAATATAGCTCTTTAAAATGATATTATGTTTACATTGCGTACAGTCGCTGGAGTGTTTTTATTTAAATGCTTTTAGAAGAGGCTCAGTGATGTAGTTCGCAGACCGAAAGCTCGGAGCCCTGACTCTCATGTCAGTACAACAGAAAACACAGGCGGAAGGCAGCCCTCTCCGTTTTAAATGAAACTACTCGCAAACACCTGAATTTAGCTCTTGGTGGGTTCTAAGGGGTTGACGGAATGAAATCGCTGGAGCATTTAAATTTTAAAAGGCCGTATTTATTTTCATTTTCCGCTCCACCCCTTCAGAATGGCTTAAACGGGGCATTATTTTTCGTACGTGACCTGTGGTTAGAGGCATTGTTTCTTGTTAGTAAGACATATGGCTTAATAAATTATGTTCTTGGGCATAATTTGCAAGCTAACATGCAGCACAAGCTATATCTTCCATTTAACCTAAATATAAATGATTTTAATCTGTATTTTTGTGCGTCCTCTATAAAGCACCATTTATGAGTAGCGCGCATGCGCACAAATGCCTAAGGGGACTTTCGGAGTATGACGTAAGAGGGCACCTGTGCTAAATCAAACATAAAATACAGCGAAATGACAGGGAACAAAAAATATTAAACGAGTGATTGGGTGCTATGTTCAATACAGTTGCATTTTTTGAGAACTCTTATCAGTTAAATAGCAGAAGTTATTAGTTGGTCATTAAAAACGGCCGTGCTTTGTTGAACTATGTGGCTCAAACGATGAGACCATATTCATGAAACAGTCTTTACTAGCTAATTCGTTTCCACAAAAATGCAGCACAAATAAGCAAGCATTTTAACGTTTTCAATACACTAATCTACTATTACTGTTCAATCGCTGGAGTGTTTTTATTTTTTAAATGCCTTTAAAATATGTAGTTTTGTGAACACGGACGAAGAAACGCCAGCCCTGAAGCTTATCCGTAAACCATATAAAAGCAGCTCATATGCGCTTAATAAAGCTCTTTAAAATGATATTATGTTTACATTGCGTACAGTCGCTGGAGTGTTTTTATTTAAATGCTTTTAAAAGAGGTTCAGTGATGTAGTTCGCAGACCGAGAGCTCGGAGCCCTGACTCTCATGTGAGTACAACAGAAAACACAGGCTGAAGGCAGCCCTCTCCGTTTTAAATGAAACTACTCGCAAACACCTGAATTTAGCTCTTGGTGGGTTCTAAGGGGTTGACGGAATGAAATCGCTGGAGCATTTAAATTTTAAAAGGCCGTATTTATTTTCATTTTCCGCTCCACCCCTTCAGAATGGCTTAAACGGGGCATTATTTTTCGTACGTGACCTGTGGTTAGAGGCATTGTTTCTTGTTAGTAAGACATATGGCTTAATAAATTATGTTCTTGGGCATAATTTGCAAGCTAACATGCAGCACAAGCTATATCTTCCATTTAACCTAAATATAAATGATTTTAATCTGTATTTTTGTGCGTCCTCTATAAAGCACCATTTATGAGTAGCGCGCATGCGCACAAATGCCTAAGGGGACTTTCGGAGTATGACGTAAGAGGGCACCTGTGCTAAATCAAACATAAAATACAGCGAAATGACAGGGAACAAAAAATATTAAACGAGTGATTGGGTGCTATGTTCAATACAGTTGCATTTTTTGAGAACTCTTATCAGTTAAATAGCAGAAGTTATTAGTTGGTCATTAAAAACGGCCGTGCTTTGTTGAACTATGTGGCTCAAACGATGAGACCATATTCATGAAACAGTCTTTACTAGCTAATTCGTTTCCACAAAAATGCAGCACAAATAAGCAAGCATTTTAACGTTTTCAATACACTAATCTACTATTACTGTTCAATCGCTGGAGTGTTTTTATTTTTTAAATGCCTTTAAAATATGTAGTTTTGTGAACACGGACGAAGAAACGCCAGCCCTGAAGCTCATCCGTAAACCATATAAAAGCAGCTCATATGCGCTTAATATAGCTCTTTAAAATGATATTATGTTTACATTGCGTACAGTCGCTGGAGTGTTTTTATTTAAATGCTTTTAGAAGAGGCTCAGTGATGTAGTTCGCAGACCGAAAGCTCGGAGCCCTGACTCTCATGTCAGTACAACAGAAAACACAGGCGGAAGGCAGCCCTCTCCGTTTTAAATGAAACTACTCGCAAACACCTGAATTTAGCTCTTGGTGGGTTCTAAGGGGTTGACGGAATGAAATCGCTGGAGCATTTAAATTTTAAAAGGCCGTATTTATTTTCATTTTCCGCTCCACCCCTTCAGAATGGCTTAAACGGGGCATTATTTTTCGTACGTGACCTGTGGTTAGAGGCATTGTTTCTTGTTAGTAAGACATATGGCTTAATAAATTATGTTCTTGGGCATAATTTGCAAGCTAACATGCAGCACAAGCTATATCTTCCATTTAACCTAAATATAAATGATTTTAATCTGTATTTTTGTGCGTCCTCTATAAAGCACCATTTATGAGTAGCGCGCATGCGCACAAATGCCTAAGGGGACTTTCGGAGTATGACGTAAGAGGGCACCTGTGCTAAATCAAACATAAAATACAGCGAAATGACAGGGAACAAAAAATATTAAACGAGTGATTGGGTGCTATGTTCAATACAGTTGCATTTTTTGAGAACTCTTATCAGTTAAATAGCAGAAGTTATTAGTTGGTCATTAAAAACGGCCGTGCTTTGTTGAACTATGTGGCTCAAACGATGAGACCATATTCATGAAACAGTCTTTACTAGCTAATTCGTTTCCACAAAAATGCAGCACAAATAAGCAAGCATTTTAACGTTTTCAATACACTAATCTACTATTACTGTTCAATCGCTGGAGTGTTTTTATTTTTTAAATGCCTTTAAAATATGTAGTTTTGTGAACACGGACGAAGAAACGCCAGCCCTGAAGCTCATCCGTAAACCATATAAAAGCAGCTCATATGCGCTTAATATAGCTCTTTAAAATGATATTATGTTTACATTGCGTACAGTCGCTGGAGTGTTTTTATTTAAATGCTTTTAGAAGAGGCTCAGTGATGTAGTTCGCAGACCGAAAGCTCGGAGCCCTGACTCTCATGTCAGTACAACAGAAAACACAGGCGGAAGGCAGCCCTCTCCGTTTTAAATGAAACTACTCGCAAACACCTGAATTTAGCTCTTGGTGGGTTCTAAGGGGTTGACGGAATGAAATCGCTGGAGCATTTAAATTTTAAAAGGCCGTATTTATTTTCATTTTTCCGCTCCACCCCTTCAGTGGAGTGTAATGGTTTAAACGGGGCATTATTTTTCGTAGGTGACCTGTGGTTAGAGGCATTGTTTCTTGTTAGTAAGACATATGGCTTAATAAATGATGTTCTTGGGCATAATTTGCAAGCTAACATGCAGTGCAAGCTATATCTTATAGTTAACCTAAATATAAATTATTTTAATCTGTATTTTTGTACGTCCTCTATTAAATCACCATTTATGAGTAGTGCGCATGCGCACAAATGCCTAAGGGAACTTTCGGAGTATGACGTAAGAGGCAACCTGTGCTAAATCAAACAGAAAATACAGCTAAATGACAGGGAACAAAAAATATGAAATGAGTGATTAGGTGCTATGTTCAATACAGTTGCATTTTTTGAGAACTCTAATCAGTTAAATAGCAGAAGTTACACTGAAAAAAATGATTATGGCCCCAATTAAATTAAGCATGATTCAATTTCGCTAGTTTAAATAATAAAAATTTAGTTTTTGATTTTAATTAATAAGTATTAATTGGTTTTAAGCAAATTGCATGTGTTTTAAATCCAAGCCATGTGAATTAATTAAATTCAGTTAGAAAATATTAAGTAAACTTTCTGCGCATGCGCACAAATGCACATTCTCCCTGGCGCCAAAAGGAGTTTCCAGTCACGACTCAGTCAGGTTCACGGTGGGAACTTTTCATTCCGGACCCGGAGTTTTCATCATTCGGTCGATTTACACGGTGAGTAATATTTATGTGAGTAATAATGTAGTGTAGCACTGTTTATTACAGTAAATAGTTTGTTCGCTGTATAAATAATATCTGCAAAATGAGTCTTTGGGAGAAATTCCACAGCGACCAACGGACGGTCACATATAACTTACACAAATAACACAAATAATACTTTTTTATGTGACAGAATGTACTTTTAAGATATTTTTGTATGAAAATGTAGTTGTATAAGCCTAAAATACGCCGTTTATTTGAAAGGATAGCATCTATTTAAATGCTTAAGCGCTTTCGGAGATGCTCAGGCCGGTAACGTTATTGGTGTTCCCGCCTAGTTAACGTTACCACAGCCAGTCCTTCGGGAATCTGCCGGCTTCTAATGTGGTTAAACATGACATATAACGTTAAATCCTTTTGGACGGGTCATCTTTAATGTCCTAACTTGTTTGTTCAAGAGCAGTTTGTTTTGGCTGAAGGTAAGGTAGTGCTTGCGTGATACCGAAAAAAATTATTAACTTCTGTGGCAACTATTGCATTTAAAGCAATGATGGGAAGATCGTATCCTTAACTGCGTGTTTGTACTGTAGAATTGTTTCCACAGACTCAAACTTTATTTGTGGTGTTACGTTAGATGTGTTTCGTTCATACTGGACACCATCACAACTCCAAATAACTATGCCTTGTAATAGAAAGTTCCGGGAAATCAAAAATATGGACGAAGGCATGAAGTTATGAGGGGAATTTCCAGTTAGTTCCTATCAGTAAATCTCACAATATAACATTGGATTTCTGAATGTTTTTAGTGTTCACAATTGTAATCATGTGAACATGCCCCTTTTTGCTAGCTTTAATGGTGCAGCATGTAAACTGTTTTAAACTAGCAATAATAATTATTGTGTTTTTACTTTCATTTGAGGGACTCTCTGCATGTTCCTGTGACTAGGACACATACCATTTCCTTGATGCCAAAGGAAGTTTCCAGGTTCGCCACTTTCCTGAAGTTGTATTATTCCAGCAATATGCACAGTAAGTAATTTTAGTATTAAAGCATTTTACAAAAAAACCGTTGACTTTAATGCAATATATCATATAATGTAATATGTTATGTTCCACAGATCACTGCTGTTTTCCAGAAAGGAGGTCTTACTGGGAGGAAAATGGTCAAATATTTCGGCATTTTACAGGAGGTATGTATTCATTTATCAAGTGTCTTTTCCTTTCCCATATGTATTATTATTTAACACAGTGATGTCAAATACAGTGTCCAGACAAAAATGTCTCTGCTTGAATTTAAATTCTACTTAAATTTCAAATACTAAAAGGGTTATAGTTGCCCAAAAAATGAAAATTCTGTCGTTAATTACTCACCCTCATGTCTTTCCAAACCCAGAAGACCTTAGTTTATCTTCAGAACCAAAAAAAAATTAAAACATTTTTTTCAATGAAATCTGAGAGGTTTCTGGACTTGCATAGGCAACAATATAACTGGCCCAAAAACGTACTAAGGACATAAGTGTAACCATTTATGTGACATCAGTGGTTCAACCGTATCTTTACAGAGCTAAAGAATAATTTTAATGTGCAAAGAAAACAAAAATAACTTTATTCAACAATTCTTCTTCCTGCCTCCATTGTCAAGACTACAATGACATATGCGTGTGTTTTTCTTTGCTTATAAACATGGTTCAGCCCATGCATGTTCATGTCAGCAACACCAAACACTTGTGTCATGGTACTCTCATGAATGGCAGACGGTGGCGCGGAGGAGTCTGTATTTTTGTTTTCTTTGCGCACAAGTATTCTCGTAGCTTCATGAAATTACTGTTGAACCACTGATGTCACATGGACTATTTTACCAATATCTTTAATGTGTTTCTTGGCCTAAGAACATTTCAGTTGAGTTGCGTTGCTGTCTATGCAGGGTTAGAAAGCTCACAGATCTCATTAAAAATATCTGAATTTGTGTTCCATTTGCAGATTAGGAACGACATGTGGGAGATATACAAATAGATTTGTCAGTTTTCTTTCTCATCTGCTTCCTTTCACTTTAACTTAAAAAAAAACAGCTGTTTATGGTGACATACTGATGTGTTTTTGTGCATATTGGCTGGTAAATATCAGTTGATACCCAACCCTACTAATAACAGTTTCTTTTTATTTAAATATAGGACAGTCAAAGAGATGACTCCTTGAAAGACCCACAACACATCACCATGGGCATACCTGTAAAATCCATTACAAATTGCAGTTTGTTGCATGACATATGAACAGTTTTAGCACTATTGTTTTATTCACTATTGAAAAAAATACAATATACTGTTTAATCACTATATACTGTTGCCTGTTTCCACATATTTTTTATTAATTTTGCAATTCCAAGTCCGCACTCAACAATGTGGCCTCTTTCACCTGTGAATTTTTGTTAATTTTTATTTTGTGAATGTGCAACGTTAAGTAAGCACTTGTCTTCCAAACACTTGTTGTATATACAAAGAAACTGTTACTGAATTTACATTTGATGACATTAAAAATAAATTCAAAACATTAAACTTGTTGTGTGTATTTGCAAAGCCATTTAAGAACCTCTCCTTAAGAAAAGGATTTTTTTTAAGGTAAGTGATTAAAACAATTTTGAAATTTAGTCAACAAAATGTGGTTATTTAAATGTAGCTAAAATAAATTGATTGCAACCACTTACCTTAAAAAATTTGAGTAAATTCAATGAATATTTTTTCTTCAGAAACAATTAAATAAATTAAGAGGAAGTAGCATATTTAAATTGGGCTGAAATTACTATTTTTTTTAATACTAAGTTAACTAAATAAAATTGTTTAAATCCAAATAAATGTGTTTGTTTAAATTTAGATCAAATCAATTGATTGCAACCACTTACCTTAAAAAAATTTAGTAAATTCAATGAATCATTTTTTTCAGTGTATTAGTTGGTGAGGTCTTTAACAACAGCCGTACTTTGTTGAACTTACGTGGTTCAAACGATGAGACCATATTCATGAAACAGTCTTTACTAGCTTATTCGTTTCCACAAAAATGCAGCACAAATAAGCAAGCATTTTAACGTTTTCAATACACTAATCTACTATTACTGTTCAATCGCTGGAGTGTTTTTTTATTTTTTATTTTTTTAATGCCTTTAAAATATGTAGTTTTGTGAACACGGACGAAGAAACGCCAGCCCCGAAGCTCATCCGTAAACCACATAAAACAGCTCATATGCGCTTAATATAGCTCTTTAAAATGATATTCTGTTTACATTGTGCACAGTCGCTGAAGTGTTCTTATTTAAATGCTTTTAAAAGAGGCTTGGTGATGTAGTTCGCAGGCCGAGAGCTCGGAGCCTTGACTCTCATGTCAGTACAACAGAAAACACTGGCTGAAGGCAGCTCTCTCCGTTTTAACTGAAACTGCTTGCAAACACCTGAAATTAGCTCTTGGTGCGTTCTAAGGGGTCGACGGAATGAAATCGCTGGAACATTTACATTTTAAAAGGTCGTATTTATTTTCATTTTTCCGCTCCACCCCTTCAGTGGAGTGTAATGGTTTAAACGGGGCATTATTTTTCGTAGGTGACCTGTGGTTAGAGGCATTGTTTCTTGTTAGTAAGACATATGGCTTAATAAATTATGTTCTTGGGCATAATTTGCAAGCTAGCATGCAGTGCAAGCTATATCTTATAGTTAACCTAATTATAAATGATTTTAATCTGTATTTTTGTACGTCCTCTATTAAATCACCATTTATGAGTAGTGCGCATGCGCACAAATGCCTAAGGGAACTTTCGGAGTATGACGTAAGAGGCAACCTGTGCTAAATCAAACAGAAAATACAGCTAAATGACAGGGAACAAAAAATATGAAATGAGTGATTAGGTGCTATGTTCAATACAGTTGCATTTTTTGAGAACTCTAATCAGTTAAATAGCAGAAGTTATTAGTTGGTGAGGTCTTTAACAACAGCCGTACTTTGTTGAACTTACGTGGTTCAAACGATGAGACCATATTCATGAAACAGTCTTTACTAGCTTATTCGTTTCCACAAAAATGCAGCACAAATAAGCAAGCATTTTAACGTTTTCAATACACTAATCTACTATTACTGTTCAATCGCTGGAGTGTTTTTTTATTTTTTATTTTTTTAATGCCTTTAAAATATGTAGTTTTGTGAACACGGACGAAGAAACGCCAGCCCCGAAGCTCATCCGTAAACCACATAAAACAGCTCATATGCGCTTAATATAGCTCTTTAAAATGATATTCTGTTTACATTGTGCACAGTCGCTGAAGTGTTCTTATTTAAATGCTTTTAAAAGAGGCTTGGTGATGTAGTTCGCAGGCCGAGAGCTCGGAGCCTTGACTCTCATGTCAGTACAACAGAAAACACTGGCTGAAGGCAGCTCTCTCCGTTTTAACTGAAACTGCTTGCAAACACCTGAAATTAGCTCTTGGTGCGTTCTAAGGGGTCGACGGAATGAAATCGCTGGAACATTTACATTTTAAAAGGTCGTATTTATTTTCATTTTTCCGCTCCACCCCTTCAGTGGAGTGTAATGGTTTAAACGGGGCATTATTTTTCGTAGGTGACCTGTGGTTAGAGGCATTGTTTCTTGTTAGTAAGACATATGGCTTAATAAATGATGTTCTTGGGCATAATTTGCAAGCTAACATGCAGTGCAAGCTATATCTTATAGTTAACCTAAATATAAATTATTTTAATCTGTATTTTTGTACGTCCTCTATTAAATCACCATTTATGAGTAGTGCGCATGCGCACAAATGCCTAAGGGAACTTTCGGAGTATGACGTAAGAGGCAACCTGTGCTAAATCAAACAGAAAATACAGCTAAATGACAGGGAACAAAAAATATGAAATGAGTGATTAGGTGCTATGTTCAATACAGTTGCATTTTTTGAGAACTCTAATCAGTTAAATAGCAGAAGTTGGTGAGGTCTTTAACAACAGCCGTACTTTGTTGAACTTACGTGGTTCAAACGATGAGACCATATTCATGAAACAGTCTTTACTAGCTTATTCGTTTCCACAAAAATGCAGCACAAATAAGCAAGCATTTTAACGTTTTCAATACACTAATCTACTATTACTGTTCAATCGCTGGAGTGTTTTTTTATTTTTTATTTTTTTAATGCCTTTAAAATATGTAGTTTTGTGAACACGGACGAAGAAACGCCAGCCCCGAAGCTCATCCGTAAACCACATAAAACAGCTCATATGCGCTTAATATAGCTCTTTAAAATGATATTCTGTTTACATTGTGCACAGTCGCTGAAGTGTTCTTATTTAAATGCTTTTAAAAGAGGCTTGGTGATGTAGTTCGCAGGCCGAGAGCTCGGAGCCTTGACTCTCATGTCAGTACAACAGAAAACACTGGCTGAAGGCAGCTCTCTCCGTTTTAACTGAAACTGCTTGCAAACACCTGAAATTAGCTCTTGGTGCGTTCTAAGGGGTCGACGGAATGAAATCGCTGGAACATTTACATTTTAAAAGGTCGTATTTATTTTCATTTTTCCGCTCCACCCCTTCAGTGGAGTGTAATGGTTTAAACGGGGCATTATTTTTCGTAGGTGACCTGTGGTTAGAGGCATTGTTTCTTGTTAGTAAGACATATGGCTTAATAAATGATGTTCTTGGGCATAATTTGCAAGCTAACATGCAGCACAAGCTATATCTTCCATTTAACCTAAATATAAATGATTTTAATCTGTATTTTTGTGCGTCCTCTATAAAGCACCATTTATGAGTAGCGCGCATGCGCACAAATGCCTAAGGGGACTTTCGGAGTATGACGTAAGAGGGCACCTGTGCTAAATCAAACATAAAATACAGCGAAATGACAGGGAACAAAAAATATTAAACGAGTGATTGGGTGCTATGTTCAATACAGTTGCATTTTTTGAGAACTCTTATCAGTTAAATAGCAGAAGTTATTAGTTGGTCATTAAAAACGGCCGTGCTTTGTTGAACTATGTGGCTCAAACGATGAGACCATATTCATGAAACAGTCTTTACTAGCTAATTCGTTTCCACAAAAATGCAGCACAAATAAGCAAGCATTTTAACGTTTTCAATACACTAATCTACTATTACTGTTCAATCGCTGGAGTGTTTTTATTTTTTAAATGCCTTTAAAATATGTAGTTTTGTGAACACGGACGAAGAAACGCCAGCCCTGAAGCTCATCCGTAAACCATATAAAAGCAGCTCATATGCGCTTAATATAGCTCTTTAAAATGATATTATGTTTACATTGTGTACAGTCGCTGGAGTGTTTTTATTTAAATGCTTTTAGAAGAGGCTCAGTGATGTAGTTCGCAGACCGAAAGCTCGGAGCCCTGACTCTCATGTCAGTACAACAGAAAACACAGGCGGAAGGCAGCCCTCTCCGTTTTAAATGAAACTACTCGCAAACACCTGAATTTAGCTCTTGGTGGGTTCTAAGGGGTTGACGGAATGAAATCGCTGGAGCATTTAAATTTTAAAAGGCCGTATTTATTTTCATTTTCCGCTCCACCCCTTCAGAATGGCTTAAACGGGGCATTATTTTTCGTACGTGACCTGTGGTTAGAGGCATTGTTTCTTGTTAGTAAGACATATGGCTTAATAAATTATGTTCTTGGGCATAATTTGCAAGCTAACATGCAGCACAAGCTATATCTTCCATTTAACCTAAATATAAATGATTTTAATCTGTATTTTTGTGCGTCCTCTATAAAGCACCATTTATGAGTAGCGCGCATGCGCACAAATGCCTAAGGGGACTTTCGGAGTATGACGTAAGAGGGCACCTGTGCTAAATCAAACATAAAATACAGCGAAATGACAGGGAACAAAAAATATTAAACGAGTGATTGGGTGCTATGTTCAATACAGTTGCATTTTTTGAGAACTCTTATCAGTTAAATAGCAGAAGTTATTAGTTGGTCATTAAAAACGGCCGTGCTTTGTTGAACTATGTGGCTCAAACGATGAGACCATATTCATGAAACAGTCTTTACTAGCTAATTCGTTTCCACAAAAATGCAGCACAAATAAGCAAGTATTTTAACGTTTTCAATACACTAATCTACTATTACTGTTCAATCGCTGGAGTGTTTTTATTTTTTAAATGCCTTTAAAATATGTAGTTTTGTGAACACGGACGAAGAAACGCCAGCCCTGAAGCTCATCCGTAAACCATATAAAAGCAGCTCATATGCGCTTAATATAGCTCTTTAAAATGATATTATGTTTACATTGCGTACAGTCGCTGGAGTGTTTTTATTTAAATGCTTTTAGAAGAGGCTCAGTGATGTAGTTCGCAGACCGAAAGCTCGGAGCCCTGACTCTCATGTCAGTACAACAGAAAACACAGGCGGAAGGCAGCCCTCTCCGTTTTAAATGAAACTACTCGCAAACACCTGAATTTAGCTCTTGGTGGGTTCTAAGGGGTTGACGGAATGAAATCGCTGGAGCATTTAAATTTTAAAAGGCCGTATTTATTTTCATTTTCCGCTCCACCCCTTCAGAATGGCTTAAACGGGGCATTATTTTTCGTAGGTGACCTGTGGTCAGGGCCGTTTAAAGGAATTTGGGGGCCCCAAGCAAAATGGACATGGAGGCCCCCCGCACGCACGCATGCACGCAAAGGAAGCACAGCATAGCCATACAGTTTAAATTCACTCACACTTTATATAAATCCATCTGTTCAGGTACAGAATGCATCACAGAGTGTCTGACACCTAAAATTTGACAGGCACTACTGTATATAAAAAATTCTGCAATGTTCATGGGCAAAAGTGACTAGTATTTACACAGTTTGATGGGAATTCAGTAGTGATTTGCACTGTTTTTTTCTAACAATATGACAGCACACACTCTGGGCTGTGCAGGATATGAGCTATAATTATAGAGCTTGTGGTACCTTGTGCTGAAGAGGAAACATCAGCACTGAGAAGTGATGCATCTGTTGATGTTGAGGATGAAGTTGATGGTGTAGCTGGGAAAATAATAATTTAAAAAATCTGAAATGACCATTTCACTGTTGGCATATTGAAAGAGGTCACTTTTAACAGCTCAGCTCAGGTCAGTGAGAGAAATTCACTCTACCTTCATCAGTGGAGGTATCCTTAGGAAGAGCCTGAGGGCTGAGAAATTTAAGCAAAGCACCTTGAGGGAGAAAGAAAAGATGGTAACACTTTATAATAATAACAATCATTAATAGAAGGTAAATTGACAGTTAATTAATCTTTAGTCTTTAGCTATGCATTTACTGAATGAGCATTGTGCAGCTGTTCGTCCGACTGTACTGTATTTTATTTTTCTAAACTGTTTTAATTATTCTTATTTCTTTTTATTATTTTAATTTCTTCTATGTAAAGCACTTTGAATTGCCAATGTGTATGAAATGTGCTATATAAATACACTTTTTACTGTTAACAAACAATGAAATTATAATTAAATGTTTACTAATTATTAGAAGTGCTGTGAGTCGACTACCAATGCTTAAAAACATCCCAAGCTAATGTTTGATGCACAGAATTTATTGTGTGGTTTTCAGGGCCGCTGCTGGCCAAATGGGTGCCCTAAGCATAAGTTTACTTTTGTGCCCCCTCCCCCAAATATTACGAAAGTAAAAATAAAGTAATAAAAAAAAACACCTACTATAGGGGCCAAAATAGAATATCAACAACAAAGAGTTACCTCCAATAGTTATGATTTTATTAATACAGTTGTCTGATTGATTTAATAGTCTCAGAATCATACAAAAGGAAATTAAGTAGTTTTACTAAGATAAAACCATGGTTATCTGCCTTTTTATCTATCTTTCTATCATATCCATGCTTGTAAATTGTGTTTTATAGAATATATAATTTGTATTTGTCTGTATTTTTTTTTAATATATTTTTATTCTGTGTTTTTTACCTGTTTGCACCAAGGGTGTGAGAGAAATGAAACTTCAAAACTCTCGTATGCACTGTACATGTGGCAGTTTTGACAATAAAGCAAACAAGGGTTATGATGTCCACATGTTTTTGTTGAGGAAATGATAGGAAAGATTATGGATATTTTAATTAAATGTTTGGATTAGATTATGTATTTTAACACTGTTATTTAATGACACCATATGGTCATTATTAATCAATAATCATAATTGCCTCTGTGTTTTAATATAATGCATTTTAAGTAATTTTGTTTACTTAGATCTGCTTGCATTCATATTACGAAAGACACGTTAGTCGTGAAATTATTACCGACATTAAAACACATTAACGTCGACAGAATAAAATAAAGTTTCACAGGATTATGAACGCACCTGAAAGTGATGCACGGGCTTTTTTTTTCTTTCGTTTCTCGGCGCCGGACTGTTGATGTCTCTTTCCAGGACCAGGCATATTGTTCATCAATTATTATCATCATCTTGGCCAAATAGGCAGCTGTAAACAAGAGGTGAGGGCGCCTCGCGGCGCAAATGCTGTGCGTCATCACGTGTGCTTACTAGCCTACTCAAATGCAGTATATACGTTTATATTTTTGTTTATTTGTATATGTATATTATTAATATTAATTTATTATTATAATATATAAAAACAATTTTTTTGAGCAGCTGGGATGGTGCCCCCCTGGGACTTGGTGCCCTACGCAGACTGCGTACTCTGCGTATAGGGAGCGGCGGTACTGGTGGTTTTCCTAAATAGATTATCCCAGTGGAATAGTTAGTATAGCATGCCACTTTCATCAAAACCTATTACAAAGCTATAGCAATGTCATGTCATTAAATATGATAAACAGCGATTCTGGAACAGATCTGCGTCTTCCTTATCCAGTTAAAAAACATATTACAGTATGTAACCATGTTCCGTCCGTTCAAAAAAAAGTTGCTCTAACTGTTCGTTACAAGCAGCATTTGCTGTCAGCCAGGTAGCTTAGCTAACATACATAAACATATTTCTGCTAGCCTACGTGTTGCAAAATTGCACCATTTGTACAAGACAAGTAGAGCTATTTTATGTGTGTAATTTATCACTTACCACTGTCTTGTTTTTTCTTATCCTCCTCTTCCTTTCTCTTCTTTCTTTTTTGGCTTCCTGAAGCATAATTCCGCTTCATGACTGCCGAGGAAGTTTTGTATTTTGCCGGCAGCAGAGATCGCGTGGTTGGCTGGCTGCTGTCAGCGAGGGGGGCCCCCTTGAGGGTGATCCCGATAACAGTGTCATTGCACTTTACTGCATTCACTATCAATGGGGCGCTCACACAGTTTGTCGCTGCATTTTATTCTTAACCAGTCGTTGTCTTGGGGCCCCAGGCCAGCTCGGGGCCCCAAGCAATTGCTTGGTTTGCCTGTCTTGTCGCGACGAGCCTGCCTGTGGTTAGAGGCATTGTTTCTTGTTAGTAAGACATATGGCTTAATAAATGATGTTCTTGGGCATAATTTGCAAGCTAACATGCAGCACAAGCTATATCTTACATTTAACCTAAATATAAATGATTTTAATCTGTATTTTTGTGCGTCCTCTATAAAGCACCATTTATGAGTAGCGCGCATGCGCACAAATGCCTAAGGGGACTTTCGGAGTATGACGTAAGAGGGCACCTGTGCTAAATCAAACATAAAATACAGCGAAATGACAGGGAACAAAAAATATTAAACGAGTGATTGGGTGCTATGTTCAATACAGTTGCATTTTTTGAGAACTCTTATCAGTTAAATAGCAGAAGTTATTAGTTGGTCATTAAAAACGGCCGTGCTTTGTTGAACTATGTGGCTCAAACGATGAGACCATATTCATGAAACAGTCTTTACTAGCTAATTCGTTTCCACAAAAATGCAGCACAAATAAGCAAGCATTTTAACGTTTTCAATACACTAATCTACTATTACTGTTCAATCGCTGGAGTGTTTTTATTTTTTAAATGCCTTTAAAATATGTAGTTTTGTGAACACGGACGAAGAAACGCCAGCCCTGAAGCTTATCCGTAAACCATATAAAAGCAGCTCATATGCGCTTAATAAAGCTCTTTAAAATGATATTATGTTTACATTGCGTACAGTCGCTGGAGTGTTTTTATTTAAATGCTTTTAAAAGAGGTTCAGTGATGTAGTTCGCAGACCGAGAGCTCGGAGCCCTGACTCTCATGTGAGTACAACAGAAAACACAGGCTGAAGGCAGCCCTCTCCGTTTTAAATGAAACTACTCGCAAACACCTGAATTTAGCTCTTGGTGGGTTCTAAGGGGTTGACGGAATGAAATCGCTGGAGCATTTAAATTTTAAAAGGCCGTATTTATTTTCATTTTCCGCTCCACCCCTTCAGAATGGCTTAAACGGGGCATTATTTTTCGTACGTGACCTGTGGTTAGAGGCATTGTTTCTTGTTAGTAAGACATATGGCTTAATAAATTATGTTCTTGGGCATAATTTGCAAGCTAACATGCAGCACAAGCTATATCTTCCATTTAACCTAAATATAAATGATTTTAATCTGTATTTTTGTGCGTCCTCTATAAAGCACCATTTATGAGTAGCGCGCATGCGCACAAATGCCTAAGGGGACTTTCGGAGTATGACGTAAGAGGGCACCTGTGCTAAATCAAACATAAAATACAGCGAAATGACAGGGAACAAAAAATATTAAACGAGTGATTGGGTGCTATGTTCAATACAGTTGCATTTTTTGAGAACTCTTATCAGTTAAATAGCAGAAGTTATTAGTTGGTCATTAAAAACGGCCGTGCTTTGTTGAACTATGTGGCTCAAACGATGAGACCATATTCATGAAACAGTCTTTACTAGCTAATTCGTTTCCACAAAAATGCAGCACAAATAAGCAAGCATTTTAACGTTTTCAATACACTAATCTACTATTACTGTTCAATCGCTGGAGTGTTTTTATTTTTTAAATGCCTTTAAAATATGTAGTTTTGTGAACACGGACGAAGAAACGCCAGCCCTGAAGCTTATCCGTAAACCATATAAAAGCAGCTCATATGCGCTTAATAAAGCTCTTTAAAATGATATTATGTTTACATTGCGTACAGTCGCTGGAGTGTTTTTATTTAAATGCTTTTAAAAGAGGTTCAGTGATGTAGTTCGCAGACCGAGAGCTCGGAGCCCTGACTCTCATGTGAGTACAACAGAAAACACAGGCTGAAGGCAGCCCTCTCCGTTTTAAATGAAACTACTCGCAAACACCTGAATTTAGCTCTTGGTGGGTTCTAAGGGGTTGACGGAATGAAATCGCTGGAGCATTTAAATTTTAAAAGGCCGTATTTATTTTCATTTTCCGCTCCACCCCTTCAGAATGGCTTAAACGGGGCATTATTTTTCGTACGTGACCTGTGGTTAGAGGCATTGTTTCTTGTTAGTAAGACATATGGCTTAATAAATTATGTTCTTGGGCATAATTTGCAAGCTAACATGCAGCACAAGCTATATCTTCCATTTAACCTAAATATAAATGATTTTAATCTGTATTTTTGTGCGTCCTCTATAAAGCACCATTTATGAGTAGCGCGCATGCGCACAAATGCCTAAGGGGACTTTCGGAGTATGACGTAAGAGGGCACCTGTGCTAAATCAAACATAAAATACAGCGAAATGACAGGGAACAAAAAATATTAAACGAGTGATTGGGTGCTATGTTCAATACAGTTGCATTTTTTGAGAACTCTTATCAGTTAAATAGCAGAAGTTATTAGTTGGTCATTAAAAACGGCCGTGCTTTGTTGAACTATGTGGCTCAAACGATGAGACCATATTCATGAAACAGTCTTTACTAGCTAATTCGTTTCCACAAAAATGCAGCACAAATAAGCAAGCATTTTAACGTTTTCAATACACTAATCTACTATTACTGTTCAATCGCTGGAGTGTTTTTATTTTTTAAATGCCTTTAAAATATGTAGTTTTGTGAACACGGACGAAGAAACGCCAGCCCTGAAGCTCATCCGTAAACCATATAAAAGCAGCTCATATGCGCTTAATATAGCTCTTTAAAATGATATTATGTTTACATTGCGTACAGTCGCTGGAGTGTTTTTATTTAAATGCTTTTAGAAGAGGCTCAGTGATGTAGTTCGCAGACCGAAAGCTCGGAGCCCTGACTCTCATGTCAGTACAACAGAAAACACAGGCGGAAGGCAGCCCTCTCCGTTTTAAATGAAACTACTCGCAAACACCTGAATTTAGCTCTTGGTGGGTTCTAAGGGGTTGACGGAATGAAATCGCTGGAGCATTTAAATTTTAAAAGGCCGTATTTATTTTCATTTTCCGCTCCACCCCTTCAGAATGGCTTAAACGGGGCATTATTTTTCGTAGGTGACCTGTGGTCAGGGCCGTTTAAAGGAATTTGGGGGCCCCAAGCAAAATGGACATGGAGGCCCCCCGCACGCACGCATGCACGCAAAGGAAGCACAGCATAGCCATACAGTTTAAATTCACTCACACTTTATATAAATCCATCTGTTCAGGTACAGAATGCATCACAGAGTGTCTGACACCTAAAATTTGACAGGCACTACTGTATATAAAAAATTCTGCAATGTTCATGGGCAAAAGTGACTAGTATTTACACAGTTTGATGGGAATTCAGTAGTGATTTGCACTGTTTTTTTCTAACAATATGACAGCACACACTCTGGGCTGTGCAGGATATGAGCTATAATTATAGAGCTTGTGGTACCTTGTGCTGAAGAGGAAACATCAGCACTGAGAAGTGATGCATCTGTTGATGTTGAGGATGAAGTTGATGGTGTAGCTGGGAAAATAATAATTTAAAAAATCTGAAATGACCATTTCACTGTTGGCATATTGAAAGAGGTCACTTTTAACAGCTCAGCTCAGGTCAGTGAGAGAAATTCACTCTACCTTCATCAGTGGAGGTATCCTTAGGAAGAGCCTGAGGGCTGAGAAATTTAAGCAAAGCACCTTGAGGGAGAAAGAAAAGATGGTAACACTTTATAATAATAACAATCATTAATAGAAGGTAAATTGACAGTTAATTAATCTTTAGTCTTTAGCTATGCATTTACTGAATGAGCATTGTGCAGCTGTTCGTCCGACTGTACTGTATTTTATTTTTCTAAACTGTTTTAATTATTCTTATTTCTTTTTATTATTTTAATTTCTTCTATGTAAAGCACTTTGAATTGCCAATGTGTATGAAATGTGCTATATAAATACACTTTTTACTGTTAACAAACAATGAAATTATAATTAAATGTTTACTAATTATTAGAAGTGCTGTGAGTCGACTACCAATGCTTAAAAACATCCCAAGCTAATGTTTGATGCACAGAATTTATTGTGTGGTTTTCCTAAATAAATTATCCCAGTGGAATAGTTAGTATAGCATGCCACTTTCATCAAAACCTATTACAAAGCTATAGCAATGTCATGTCATTAAATATGATAAACAGCGATTCTGGAACAGATCTGCGTCTTCCTTATCCAGTTAAAAAACATATTACAGTATGTAACCATGTTCCGTCCGTTCAAAAAAAAGTTGCTCTAACTGTTCGTTACAAGCAGCATTTGCTGTCAGCCAGGTAGCTTAGCTAACATACATAAACATATTTCTGCTAGCCTACGTGTTGCAAAATTGCACCATTTGTACAAGACAAGTAGAGCTATTTTATGTGTGTAATTTATCACTTACCACTGTCTTGTTTTTTCTTATCCTCCTCTTCCTTTCTCTTCTTTCTTTTTTGGCTTCCTGAAGCATAATTCCGCTTCATGACTGCCGAGGAAGTTTTGTATTTTGCCGGCAGCAGAGATCGCGTGGTTGGCTGGCTGCTGTCAGCGAGGGGGGCCCCCTTGAGGGTGATCCCGATAACAGTGTCATTGCACTTTACTGCATTCACTATCAATGGGGCGCTCACACAGTTTGTCGCTGCATTTTATTCTTAACCAGTCGTTGTCTTGGGGCCCCAGGCCAGCTCGGGGCCCCAAGCAATTGCTTGGTTTGCCTGTCTTGTCGCGACGAGCCTGCCTGTGGTTAGAGGCATTGTTTCTTGTTAGTAAGACATATGGCTTAATAAATGATGTTCTTGGGCATAATTTGCAAGCTAACATGCAGCACAAGCTATATCTTACATTTAACCTAAATATAAATGATTTTAATCTGTATTTTTGTGCGTCCTCTATAAAGCACCATTTATGAGTAGCGCGCATGCGCACAAATGCCTAAGGGGACTTTCGGAGTATGACGTAAGAGGGCACCTGTGCTAAATCAAACATAAAATACAGCGAAATGACAGGGAACAAAAAATATTAAACGAGTGATTGGGTGCTATGTTCAATACAGTTGCATTTTTTGAGAACTCTTATCAGTTAAATAGCAGAAGTTATTAGTTGGTCATTAAAAACGGCCGTGCTTTGTTGAACTATGTGGCTCAAACGATGAGACCATATTCATGAAACAGTCTTTACTAGCTAATTCGTTTCCACAAAAATGCAGCACAAATAAGCAAGCATTTTAACGTTTTCAATACACTAATCTACTATTACTGTTCAATCGCTGGAGTGTTTTTATTTTTTAAATGCCTTTAAAATATGTAGTTTTGTGAACACGGACGAAGAAACGCCAGCCCTGAAGCTTATCCGTAAACCATATAAAAGCAGCTCATATGCGCTTAATAAAGCTCTTTAAAATGATATTATGTTTACATTGCGTACAGTCGCTGGAGTGTTTTTATTTAAATGCTTTTAAAAGAGGTTCAGTGATGTAGTTCGCAGACCGAGAGCTCGGAGCCCTGACTCTCATGTGAGTACAACAGAAAACACAGGCTGAAGGCAGCCCTCTCCGTTTTAAATGAAACTACTCGCAAACACCTGAATTTAGCTCTTGGTGGGTTCTAAGGGGTTGACGGAATGAAATCGCTGGAGCATTTAAATTTTAAAAGGCCGTATTTATTTTCATTTTCCGCTCCACCCCTTCAGAATGGCTTAAACGGGGCATTATTTTTCGTAGGTGACCTGTGGTCAGGGCCGTTTAAAGGAATTTGGGGGCCCCAAGCAAAATGGACATGGAGGCCCCCCGCACGCACGCATGCACGCAAAGGAAGCACAGCATAGCCATACAGTTTAAATTCACTCACACTTTATATAAATCCATCTGTTCAGGTACAGAATGCATCACAGAGTGTCTGACACCTAAAATTTGACAGGCACTACTGTATATAAAAAATTCTGCAATGTTCATGGGCAAAAGTGACTAGTATTTACACAGTTTGATGGGAATTCAGTAGTGATTTGCACTGTTTTTTTCTAACAATATGACAGCACACACTCTGGGCTGTGCAGGATATGAGCTATAATTATAGAGCTTGTGGTACCTTGTGCTGAAGAGGAAACATCAGCACTGAGAAGTGATGCATCTGTTGATGTTGAGGATGAAGTTGATGGTGTAGCTGGGAAAATAATAATTTAAAAAATCTGAAATGACCATTTCACTGTTGGCATATTGAAAGAGGTCACTTTTAACAGCTCAGCTCAGGTCAGTGAGAGAAATTCACTCTACCTTCATCAGTGGAGGTATCCTTAGGAAGAGCCTGAGGGCTGAGAAATTTAAGCAAAGCACCTTGAGGGAGAAAGAAAAGATGGTAACACTTTATAATAATAACAATCATTAATAGAAGGTAAATTGACAGTTAATTAATCTTTAGTCTTTAGCTATGCATTTACTGAATGAGCATTGTGCAGCTGTTCGTCCGACTGTACTGTATTTTATTTTTCTAAACTGTTTTAATTATTCTTATTTCTTTTTATTATTTTAATTTCTTCTATGTAAAGCACTTTGAATTGCCAATGTGTATGAAATGTGCTATATAAATACACTTTTTACTGTTAACAAACAATGAAATTATAATTAAATGTTTACTAATTATTAGAAGTGCTGTGAGTCGACTACCAATGCTTAAAAACATCCCAAGCTAATGTTTGATGCACAGAATTTATTGTGTGGTTTTCCTAAATAAATTATCCCAGTGGAATAGTTAGTATAGCATGCCACTTTCATCAAAACCTATTACAAAGCTATAGCAATGTCATGTCATTAAATATGATAAACAGCGATTCTGGAACAGATCTGCGTCTTCCTTATCCAGTTAAAAAACATATTACAGTATGTAACCATGTTCCGTCCGTTCAAAAAAAAGTTGCTCTAACTGTTCGTTACAAGCAGCATTTGCTGTCAGCCAGGTAGCTTAGCTAACATACATAAACATATTTCTGCTAGCCTACGTGTTGCAAAATTGCACCATTTGTACAAGACAAGTAGAGCTATTTTATGTGTGTAATTTATCACTTACCACTGTCTTGTTTTTTCTTATCCTCCTCTTCCTTTCTCTTCTTTCTTTTTTGGCTTCCTGAAGCATAATTCCGCTTCATGACTGCCGAGGAAGTTTTGTATTTTGCCGGCAGCAGAGATCGCGTGGTTGGCTGGCTGCTGTCAGCGAGGGGGGCCCCCTTGAGGGTGATCCCGATAACAGTGTCATTGCACTTTACTGCATTCACTATCAATGGGGCGCTCACACAGTTTGTCGCTGCATTTTATTCTTAACCAGTCGTTGTCTTGGGGCCCCAGGCCAGCTCGGGGCCCCAAGCAATTGCTTGGTTTGCCTGTCTTGTCGCGACGAGCCTGCCTGTGGTTAGAGGCATTGTTTCTTGTTAGTAAGACATATGGCTTAATAAATGATGTTCTTGGGCATAATTTGCAAGCTAACATGCAGCACAAGCTATATCTTACATTTAACCTAAATATAAATGATTTTAATCTGTATTTTTGTGCGTCCTCTATAAAGCACCATTTATGAGTAGCGCGCATGCGCACAAATGCCTAAGGGGACTTTCGGAGTATGACGTAAGAGGGCACCTGTGCTAAATCAAACATAAAATACAGCGAAATGACAGGGAACAAAAAATATTAAACGAGTGATTGGGTGCTATGTTCAATACAGTTGCATTTTTTGAGAACTCTTATCAGTTAAATAGCAGAAGTTATTAGTTGGTCATTAAAAACGGCCGTGCTTTGTTGAACTATGTGGCTCAAACGATGAGACCATATTCATGAAACAGTCTTTACTAGCTAATTCGTTTCCACAAAAATGCAGCACAAATAAGCAAGCATTTTAACGTTTTCAATACACTAATCTACTATTACTGTTCAATCGCTGGAGTGTTTTTATTTTTTAAATGCCTTTAAAATATGTAGTTTTGTGAACACGGACGAAGAAACGCCAGCCCTGAAGCTTATCCGTAAACCATATAAAAGCAGCTCATATGCGCTTAATAAAGCTCTTTAAAATGATATTATGTTTACATTGCGTACAGTCGCTGGAGTGTTTTTATTTAAATGCTTTTAAAAGAGGTTCAGTGATGTAGTTCGCAGACCGAGAGCTCGGAGCCCTGACTCTCATGTGAGTACAACAGAAAACACAGGCTGAAGGCAGCCCTCTCCGTTTTAAATGAAACTACTCGCAAACACCTGAATTTAGCTCTTGGTGGGTTCTAAGGGGTTGACGGAATGAAATCGCTGGAGCATTTAAATTTTAAAAGGCCGTATTTATTTTCATTTTCCGCTCCACCCCTTCAGAATGGCTTAAACGGGGCATTATTTTTCGTAGGTGACCTGTGGTTAGAGGCATTGTTTCTTGTTAGTAAGACATATGGCTTAATAAATTATGTTCTTGGGCATAATTTGCAAGCTAACATGCAGCACAAGCTATATCTTCCATTTAACCTAAATATAAATGATTTTAATCTGTATTTTTGTGCGTCCTCTATAAAGCACCATTTATGAGTAGCGCGCATGCGCACAAATGCCTAAGGGGACTTTCGGAGTATGACGTAAGAGGGCACCTGTGCTAAATCAAACATAAAATACAGCGAAATGACAGGGAACAAAAAATATTAAACGAGTGATTGGGTGCTATGTTCAATACAGTTGCATTTTTTGAGAACTCTTATCAGTTAAATAGCAGAAGTTATTAGTTGGTCATTAAAAACGGCCGTGCTTTGTTGAACTATGTGGCTCAAACGATGAGACCATATTCATGAAACAGTCTTTACTAGCTAATTCGTTTCCACAAAAATGCAGCACAAATAAGCAAGCATTTTAACGTTTTCAATACACTAATCTACTATTACTGTTCAATCGCTGGAGTGTTTTTATTTTTTAAATGCCTTTAAAATATGTAGTTTTGTGAACACGGACGAAGAAACGCCAGCCCTGAAGCTCATCCGTAAACCATATAAAAGCAGCTCATATGCGCTTAATATAGCTCTTTAAAATGATATTATGTTTACATTGCGTACAGTCGCTGGAGTGTTTTTATTTAAATGCTTTTAGAAGAGGCTCAGTGATGTAGTTCGCAGACCGAAAGCTCGGAGCCCTGACTCTCATGTCAGTACAACAGAAAACACAGGCGGAAGGCAGCCCTCTCCGTTTTAAATGAAACTACTCGCAAACACCTGAATTTAGCTCTTGGTGGGTTCTAAGGGGTTGACGGAATGAAATCGCTGGAGCATTTAAATTTTAAAAGGCCGTATTTATTTTCATTTTCCGCTCCACCCCTTCAGTGGAGTGTAATGGTTTAAACGGGGCATTATTTTTCGTAGGTGACCTGTGGTTAGAGGCATTGTTTCTTGTTAGTAAGACATATGGCTTAATAAATGATGTTCTTGGGCATAATTTGCAAGCTAACATGCAGTGCAAGCTATATCTTATAGTTAACCTAAATATAAATTATTTTAATCTGTATTTTTGTACGTCCTCTATTAAATCACCATTTATGAGTAGTGCGCATGCGCACAAATGCCTAAGGGAACTTTCGGAGTATGACGTAAGAGGCAACCTGTGCTAAATCAAACAGAAAATACAGCTAAATGACAGGGAACAAAAAATATGAAATGAGTGATTAGGTGCTATGTTCAATACAGTTGCATTTTTTGAGAACTCTAATCAGTTAAATAGCAGAAGTTATTAGTTGGTGAGGTCTTTAACAACAGCCGTACTTTGTTGAACTTACGTGGTTCAAACGATGAGACCATATTCATGAAACAGTCTTTACTAGCTTATTCGTTTCCACAAAAATGCAGCACAAATGCCTAAGGGAACTTTCGGAGTATGACGTAAGAGGCAACCTGTGCTAAATCAAACAGAAAATACAGCTAAATGACAGGGAACAAAAAATATGAAATGAGTGATTAGGTGCTATGTTCAATACAGTTGCATTTTTTGAGAACTCTAATCAGTTAAATAGCAGAAGTATTAGTTGGTGAGGTCTTTAACAACAGCCGTACTTTGTTGAACTTACGTGGTTCAAACGATGAGACCATATTCATGAAACAGTCTTTACTAGCTTATTCGTTTCCACAAAAATGCAGCACAAATAAGCAAGCATTTTAACGTTTTCAATACACACTAATCTACTATTACTGTTCAATCGCTGGAGTGTTTTTTTATTTTTTATTTTTTTAATGCCTTTAAAATATGTAGTTTTGTGAACACGGACGAAGAAACGCCAGCCCCGAAGCTCATCCGTAAACCACATAAAACAGCTCATATGCGCTTAATATAGCTCTTTAAAATGATATTCTGTTTACATTGTGCACAGTCGCTGAAGTGTTCTTATTTAAATGCTTTTAAAAGAGGCTTGGTGATGTAGTTCGCAGGCCGAGAGCTCGGAGCCTTGACTCTCATGTCAGTACAACAGAAAACACTGGCTGAAGGCAGCTCTCTCCGTTTTAACTGAAACTGCTTGCAAACACCTGAAATTAGCTCTTGGTGCGTTCTAAGGGGTCGACGGAATGAAATCGCTGGAACATTTACATTTTAAAAGGTCGTATTTATTTTCATTTTTCCGCTCCACCCCTTCAGTGGAGTGTAATGGTTTAAACGGGGCATTATTTTTCGTAGGTGACCTGTGGTTAGAGGCATTGTTTCTTGTTAGTAAGACATATGGCTTAATAAATGATGTTCTTGGGCATAATTTGCAAGCTAACATGCAGTGCAAGCTATATCTTATAGTTAACCTAAATATAAATTATTTTAATCTGTATTTTTGTACGTCCTCTATTAAATCACCATTTATGAGTAGTGCGCATGCGCACAAATGCCTAAGGGAACTTTCGGAGTATGACGTAAGAGGCAACCTGTGCTAAATCAAACAGAAAATACAGCTAAATGACAGGGAACAAAAAATATGAAATGAGTGATTAGGTGCTATGTTCAATACAGTTGCATTTTTTGAGAACTCTAATCAGTTAAATAGCAGAAGTTAGTTGGTGAGGTCTTTAACAACAGCCGTACTTTGTTGAACTTACGTGGTTCAAACGATGAGACCATATTCATGAAACAGTCTTTACTAGCTTATTCGTTTCCACAAAAATGCAGCACAAATAAGCAAGCATTTTAACGTTTTCAATACACTAATCTACTATTACTGTTCAATCGCTGGAGTGTTTTTTTATTTTTTATTTTTTTAATGCCTTTAAAATATGTAGTTTTGTGAACACGGACGAAGAAACGCCAGCCCCGAAGCTCATCCGTAAACCACATAAAACAGCTCATATGCGCTTAATATAGCTCTTTAAAATGATATTCTGTTTACATTGTGCACAGTCGCTGAAGTGTTCTTATTTAAATGCTTTTAAAAGAGGCTTGGTGATGTAGTTCGCAGGCCGAGAGCTCGGAGCCTTGACTCTCATGTCAGTACAACAGAAAACACTGGCTGAAGGCAGCTCTCTCCGTTTTAACTGAAACTGCTTGCAAACACCTGAAATTAGCTCTTGGTGCGTTCTAAGGGGTCGACGGAATGAAATCGCTGGAACATTTACATTTTAAAAGGTCGTATTTATTTTCATTTTTCCGCTCCACCCCTTCAGTGGAGTGTAATGGTTTAAACGGGGCATTATTTTTCGTAGGTGACCTGTGGTTAGAGGCATTGTTTCTTGTTAGTAAGACATATGGCTTAATAAATTATGTTCTTGGGCATAATTTGCAAGCTAGCATGCAGTGCAAGCTATATCTTATAGTTAACCTAATTATAAATGATTTTAATCTGTATTTTTGTACGTCCTCTATTAAATCACCATTTATGAGTAGTGCGCATGCGCACAAATGCCTAAGGGAACTTTCGGAGTATGACGTAAGAGGCAACCTGTGCTAAATCAAACAGAAAATACAGCTAAATGACAGGGAACAAAAAATATGAAATGAGTGATTAGGTGCTATGTTCAATACAGTTGCATTTTTTGAGAACTCTAATCAGTTAAATAGCAGAAGTTATTAGTTGGTGAGGTCTTTAACAACAGCCGTACTTTGTTGAACTTACGTGGTTCAAACGATGAGACCATATTCATGAAACAGTCTTTACTAGCTTATTCGTTTCCACAAAAATGCAGCACAAATGCCTAAGGGAACTTTCGGAGTATGACGTAAGAGGCAACCTGTGCTAAATCAAACAGAAAATACAGCTAAATGACAGGGAACAAAAAATATGAAATGAGTGATTAGGTGCTATGTTCAATACAGTTGCATTTTTTGAGAACTCTAATCAGTTAAATAGCAGAAGTTATTAGTTGGTGAGGTCTTTAACAACAGCCGTACTTTGTTGAACTTACGTGGTTCAAACGATGAGACCATATTCATGAAACAGTCTTTACTAGCTTATTCGTTTCCACAAAAATGCAGCACAAATAAGCAAGCATTTTAACGTTTTCAATACACTAATCTACTATTACTGTTCAATCGCTGGAGTGTTTTTTTATTTTTTATTTTTTTAATGCCTTTAAAATATGTAGTTTTGTGAACACGGACGAAGAAACGCCAGCCCCGAAGCTCATCCGTAAACCACATAAAACAGCTCATATGCGCTTAATATAGCTCTTTAAAATGATATTCTGTTTACATTGTGCACAGTCGCTGAAGTGTTCTTATTTAAATGCTTTTAAAAGAGGCTTGGTGATGTAGTTCGCAGGCCGAGAGCTCGGAGCCTTGACTCTCATGTCAGTACAACAGAAAACACTGGCTGAAGGCAGCTCTCTCCGTTTTAACTGAAACTGCTTGCAAACACCTGAAATTAGCTCTTGGTGCGTTCTAAGGGGTCGACGGAATGAAATCGCTGGAACATTTACATTTTAAAAGGTCGTATTTATTTTCATTTTTCCGCTCCACCCCTTCAGTGGAGTGTAATGGTTTAAACGGGGCATTATTTTTCGTAGGTGACCTGTGGTTAGAGGCATTGTTTCTTGTTAGTAAGACATATGGCTTAATAAATTATGTTCTTGGGCATAATTTGCAAGCTAGCATGCAGTGCAAGCTATATCTTATAGTTAACCTAATTATAAATGATTTTAATCTGTATTTTTGTACGTCCTCTATTAAATCACCATTTATGAGTAGTGCGCATGCGCACAAATGCCTAAGGGAACTTTCGGAGTATGACGTAAGAGGCAACCTGTGCTAAATCAAACAGAAAATACAGCTAAATGACAGGGAACAAAAAATATGAAATGAGTGATTAGGTGCTATGTTCAATACAGTTGCATTTTTTGAGAACTCTAATCAGTTAAATAGCAGAAGTTATTAGTTGGTGAGGTCTTTAACAACAGCCGTACTTTGTTGAACTTACGTGGTTCAAACGATGAGACCATATTCATGAAACAGTCTTTACTAGCTTATTCGTTTCCACAAAAATGCAGCACAAATGCCTAAGGGAACTTTCGGAGTATGACGTAAGAGGCAACCTGTGCTAAATCAAACAGAAAATACAGCTAAATGACAGGGAACAAAAAATATGAAATGAGTGATTAGGTGCTATGTTCAATACAGTTGCATTTTTTGAGAACTCTAATCAGTTAAATAGCAGAAGTTATTAGTTGGTGAGGTCTTTAACAACAGCCGTACTTTGTTGAACTTACGTGGTTCAAACGATGAGACCATATTCATGAAACAGTCTTTACTAGCTTATTCGTTTCCACAAAAATGCAGCACAAATAAGCAAGCATTTTAACGTTTTCAATACACTAATCTACTATTACTGTTCAATCGCTGGAGTGTTTTTTTATTTTTTATTTTTTTAATGCCTTTAAAATATGTAGTTTTGTGAACACGGACGAAGAAACGCCAGCCCCGAAGCTCATCCGTAAACCACATAAAACAGCTCATATGCGCTTAATATAGCTCTTTAAAATGATATTCTGTTTACATTGTGCACAGTCGCTGAAGTGTTCTTATTTAAATGCTTTTAAAAGAGGCTTGGTGATGTAGTTCGCAGGCCGAGAGCTCGGAGCCTTGACTCTCATGTCAGTACAACAGAAAACACTGGCTGAAGGCAGCTCTCTCCGTTTTAACTGAAACTGCTTGCAAACACCTGAAATTAGCTCTTGGTGCGTTCTAAGGGGTCGACGGAATGAAATCGCTGGAACATTTACATTTTAAAAGGTCGTATTTATTTTCATTTTTCCGCTCCACCCCTTCAGTGGAGTGTAATGGTTTAAACGGGGCATTATTTTTCGTAGGTGACCTGTGGTTAGAGGCATTGTTTCTTGTTAGTAAGACATATGGCTTAATAAATGATGTTCTTGGGCATAATTTGCAAGCTAACATGCAGTGCAAGCTATATCTTATAGTTAACCTAAATATAAATTATTTTAATCTGTATTTTTGTACGTCCTCTATTAAATCACCATTTATGAGTAGTGCGCATGCGCACAAATGCCTAAGGGAACTTTCGGAGTATGACGTAAGAGGCAACCTGTGCTAAATCAAACAGAAAATACAGCTAAATGACAGGGAACAAAAAATATGAAATGAGTGATTAGGTGCTATGTTCAATACAGTTGCATTTTTTGAGAACTCTAATCAGTTAAATAGCAGAAGTTATTAGTTGGTGAGGTCTTTAACAACAGCCGTACTTTGTTGAACTTACGTGGTTCAAACGATGAGACCATATTCATGAAACAGTCTTTACTAGCTTATTCGTTTCCACAAAAATGCAGCACAAATGCCTAAGGGAACTTTCGGAGTATGACGTAAGAGGCAACCTGTGCTAAATCAAACAGAAAATACAGCTAAATGACAGGGAACAAAAAATATGAAATGAGTGATTAGGTGCTATGTTCAATACAGTTGCATTTTTTGAGAACTCTAATCAGTTAAATAGCAGAAGTTATTAGTTGGTGAGGTCTTTAACAACAGCCGTACTTTGTTGAACTTACGTGGTTCAAACGATGAGACCATATTCATGAAACAGTCTTTACTAGCTTATTCGTTTCCACAAAAATGCAGCACAAATAAGCAAGCATTTTAACGTTTTCAATACACTAATCTACTATTACTGTTCAATCGCTGGAGTGTTTTTTTATTTTTTATTTTTTTAATGCCTTTAAAATATGTAGTTTTGTGAACACGGACGAAGAAACGCCAGCCCCGAAGCTCATCCGTAAACCACATAAAACAGCTCATATGCGCTTAATATAGCTCTTTAAAATGATATTCTGTTTACATTGTGCACAGTCGCTGAAGTGTTCTTATTTAAATGCTTTTAAAAGAGGCTTGGTGATGTAGTTCGCAGGCCGAGAGCTCGGAGCCTTGACTCTCATGTCAGTACAACAGAAAACACTGGCTGAAGGCAGCTCTCTCCGTTTTAACTGAAACTGCTTGCAAACACCTGAAATTAGCTCTTGGTGCGTTCTAAGGGGTCGACGGAATGAAATCGCTGGAACATTTACATTTTAAAAGGTCGTATTTATTTTCATTTTTCCGCTCCACCCCTTCAGTGGAGTGTAATGGTTTAAACGGGGCATTATTTTTCGTAGGTGACCTGTGGTTAGAGGCATTGTTTCTTGTTAGTAAGACATATGGCTTAATAAATGATGTTCTTGGGCATAATTTGCAAGCTAACATGCAGTGCAAGCTATATCTTATAGTTAACCTAAATATAAATTATTTTAATCTGTATTTTTGTACGTCCTCTATTAAATCACCATTTATGAGTAGTGCGCATGCGCACAAATGCCTAAGGGAACTTTCGGAGTATGACGTAAGAGGCAACCTGTGCTAAATCAAACAGAAAATACAGCTAAATGACAGGGAACAAAAAATATGAAATGAGTGATTAGGTGCTATGTTCAATACAGTTGCATTTTTTGAGAACTCTAATCAGTTAAATAGCAGAAGTTAGTAAAAATGTAATTAGAGATATCTCTAATTAAAGTTCTGCCTAGTGAAAATTCATTTATAGATATCTTTAATTACAATTTCTACTAGTCAAAACTCATTTGTAGATATCTGAAAATATTTTCCAATGGAAGTTAATGGAACAATATGACTAGTAATAAAAGCATTAGAGATATCTCTAATGGATATTACGACTAGTCAAATTAACATTGTAGATATCTTCAATGCATATTATGACTAGTCACAATATGATTGTAGATATCTTGATTGCAATTATGACGAGTCAAAATTGCAGGATAGATATCTGGAATTGGAATTATGACTAGTCAAAACAGAATTATGACTAGTAAGGAAAAGTGTATTTTATGCTAAAACGGCTTGCCATACTCTTGGTGCGTTCTAAGGGGTTGACGGAATGAAATCGCTGGAACATTTAAATTTTAAAAGGCCGTATTTATTTTCATTTTTCCGCTCCACCCCTTCAGTGGAGTGGAATGGTTTAAACGGGGCATTATTTTTCGTAGGTGACCTGTGGTTAGAGGCATTGTTTCTTGTTAGTAAGACATATGGCTTAATAAATTATGTTCTTGGGCATAATTTGCAAGCTAACATGTAGTGCAAGCTATATCTTATAGTTAACCTAAATATAAATGATTTTAATCTGTATTTTTGTACGTCCTCTATTAAATCACCATTTATGAGTAGTGCGCATGCGCACAAATGCCTAAGGGAACTTTCGGAGTATGACGTAAGAGGCAACCTGTGCTAAATCAAACAGAAAATACAGCTAAATGACAGGGAACAAAAAATATGAAATGAGTGATTAGGTGCTATGTTCAATACAGTTGCATTTTTTGAGAACTCTAATCAGTTAAATAGCAGAAGTTATTAGTTGGTGAGGTCTTTAACAACAGCCATACTTTGTTGAACTTACGTGGTTCAAACGATGAGACCATATTCATGAAACAGTCTTTACTAGCTTATTCGTTTCCACAAAAATGCAGCACAAATAAGTAAGCATTTAACGTTTTAAATACACTAATGGACTATTATTGTTCAATCGCTGGAGTGTTTTTTTTTATGCCTTTAAAATATGTAGTTTTGTGAACACGGACGAAGAAACGCCATCCCTGAAGCTCATCAGTAAACCATATGTTATGGGGATAGCAAAATACCAACCCACAAATACTTAGAGACAATGGATCCGCTCAGGATATTCAATTAAATGAATGTATAGG